>NC_048300.1:162983658-163296951 GCF_013100865.1 Trachemys scripta elegans
TAGTGACTGTCCAGTTTGGCCAATGTACATAGCAGAGGGGCATTGCTGGCATATGATGGCATATATAACATTGGTGGACGTGCAGGTGAATGAGCCGGTGATGTTGTAGCTGATCTGATTAGGTCCAGTGATGGTGTTGCTGGTGTAGATATGTGGGCAGAGTTGGCATCGAGGTTTGTTGCATGGGTTGGTTCCTGAGTTAGAGTTGTTATGGTGCGGTGCGTGGTTGCTGGTGAGAATATGCTTAAGGTTGGCAGGTTGTCTGTGGGCGAGGACTGGCCTGCCTCCCAAGGTCTGTGAAAGTGAGGGATCATTGTCCAGGATGGGTTGTAGATCACTGATGATGCGTTGGAGAGGTTTAAGCTGAGGACTGTAGGTGATGGCCAGTGGAGTTCTGTTGGTTTCTCTTCTGGGCCTGTCTTGTAGCAGGAGGCTTCTGGGTACACGTCTGGCTCTGTTGATTTGTTTCTTTATTTCCTTGTGTGGGTATCGTAGTTTTGAGAATGTTTGGTGAAGATCTTGTAGGTGTTGGTCTCTGTCTGAGGGGTTGGAGCAGATGCGATTGTACCTCAGTGCTTGGCTGTAGATGATGGATCGTGTGGTGTGACCGGGGTGGAAGCTGGAGGCATGAAGGTAGGCGTAGCGGTCGGTGGGTTTTCGGTATAGGGTGGTGTTAATGTGGCCATCGCTTATTTGTACGGTGGTGTCCAGGAAGTGGACCTCCCGTGTAGATTGGTCCAGGCTGAGGTTGATGGTGGGGTGGAAGCTGTTGAAAGCATGGTGGAATTCTTCCAGGGTCTCCTTCCCATGGGTCCAGATGATGAAGATGTCATCAATATAACGTAGGTAGAGAAGGGGCATGAGTGGACGAGAGCTGAGGAAGCGTTGTTCCAGGTCAGCCATAAAAATGTTGGCATATTGTGGAGCCATGCGGGTGCCCATAGCGGTGCCACTGGTCTGGAGGTATATATTGTCACCAAATTTGAAATAATTGTGCGTGAGGATAAAGTCACAGAGCTCAGCAATAAGTTGTGCTGTGTCATCATCAGGGATACTGTTCCTGACAGCTTGTATTCCATCTGTATGTGGGATGTTTGTGTAGAGAGCCTCTACATCCATGGTGGCTAGGATGGTGTTTTTCTTGTTATCTCCACACTGATATATACCTGCCTCTGGAGATTTCCATTACTTGCATCTGAAGAAGTGAGGTTCTTACCCACGAAAGCTTATGCTCCCAGTACTTCTGTTAGTCTCAAAGGTGCCACAGGACCCTCTGTTGCTTTTTTCATTCTCCAGATGTGTCTTGTACTGTTATGTAAGAGGTCAGTTTGCATGCATGACATGCAAGCTGCTTGCCAGACTTCACCTGCAACTCCTTCAACTCTGCTCTAATCAGTATATTATTCAATAAGACATTTGATAGAGAGGAAGGTCTATAGAACTGCCTTGGTGTCTTGAACATAGAAGCCCATGAAAAAGGGTACACTTTTCAATTCCTTCCCTGACATGCACACTAATTACAGACAGGTTGGGGAGCTTATTTGCAACAATCTAAAAATTAAAGGAACTTGATCACTAGATGACACGAAATTACATATGAGTATCATGGAGCTTGCAGCCATCAGACTGTTATATGTGGTATTCCTACCTGCTGTAGGAAACAAGGGCCAGATTTGAGTTTGGAACTGGATAACTTTTATTTGGTCAAATGCTAATTCATGAGGAATGCTAAAGCACTTTGATTTGAGATGAAAGGGCACTGGAGTAGGTCATGCTCCATCCTGGGCTTGGCATACTTACTGTCACAAGGAATGAGTGGAAATGTGTGAAATGGTAATTGGTGATGAACCATTAATTATACTTAGCAAAGTGAGAATGGTCCTTATTCCATTAGATGGAAATCTATTGCCAACTCCTCCTTGCATGGGCCTCTCACATGTACTACTTATGAAGAGGATATATGTCTGTGGTCACCAATGGAATTTGGAAGAAAATGTCCACCTCAGACTGGACAATCTTCTACAGTGACTTGAGACACCAAATTATTGATCCACATAGCCAACATGCTAGAAATCCTGTTGGATAAAGATGGTCCTTGAGGCCAAGAGAAGGGAGCACTGAACCCTACAAAAGACTCTACTCATACAGAAGCAAAGTGTGGACTCTCTTTCAACAACGACACCTAAAGTTGTATCTATCTGCTCTCTTCCATGGACCTGCCCTCCAGAGAAGAAGTGAAAGATTCTGACCCTCAGATAAGCTAAACTTGAAGCCTACAACTAAGAGAAAAAAGAGACAGTCCACCTCCACACATGCAAAATGAGCTCAAGTTATTTGCAACATCGAAACTAGTGCACCTGGTCCTTTGTATTCCCTGTCTGTGGCAAATAATAGTCTAGTCTCCTGCAGATCTCATTCACTTGGGACTAATTTCCTTTGTTGGGGCTAGTGTGTGGGTTCTGAGTGGTGTTGGTGGCCTGTAATATATGGGAGGTCAGACTAGATGATATAGTTGCCCTTTCTGACCTTAAACTATATAACTAGTTCTCAACTAAGACCAATCATGTGAGTTAGAGACTCTAAGAAAAAAATGATGAGATAGCTTTTTTATAGAATTCAGATTACACAATTCTATGTTAGAATTATCCAACATTCCATTAGAGAGAGAAAGAGAGTGTGTTAGTGTCCCTAGATAGATACTACCCCTCCCCAGGTTTAATGAGTACAAAATTAATTTGGTTTAAAGTAGTGTTA
Source organism: Trachemys scripta elegans (assembly GCF_013100865.1). Taxonomy (NCBI): domain Eukaryota; kingdom Metazoa; phylum Chordata; order Testudines; family Emydidae; genus Trachemys; species Trachemys scripta. The sequence continues at coordinate 162,986,413 of NC_048300.1, forward strand.
TTCCAAAGCTGCTAAGTTCCTGACTTAAGAATATTTTCTGAATCTGTGTCAAAAATATATAGACACTGTATTTAGTGTAGGAAGGGAAATAAGCTAAATAAATAGCATTGAAGGTAAGTTATAAGGTGGAACATAAAAGTGGGAAGCTATAAAGAAATATTCTAAGAGTTATACTTCCTTAAAAAAAAGACAAGGGTCAACTTCTACTTTTAGCAGACTACTTAGCCCATTTGATTAACTGGGTCTGTATTTTAATTAGTTAATTAAAATCCTGGTACCACTACATTCTCCTCCAAAACTCAATAGTTCAAAACCTCACACAGCACAAAACAGCCATGTATTACATAAACAAACCAGGAGACACTTGCTTCTTGCCATGGGCGGCAGGTTAACCATCGGCTGTGGGAGGCCAGCCTCCAGCCCCGCTCTTTCTGCCTCAGGCCCCGCCCCTTCTGCACCCCCACACCAGAGCGCAATCCCCTCCCCCCTCGTGGCCACCAGTCCCTGCCCCAGGCTATCCCCTCCAGCCCCAGAGTGCCAGGAGGGATGGCAGCATATGGCCGCAGCCTCCCCAGCCCTGGAGCTCTGGGAGGGCAGGTGGTGTGGCCCTAGCCCGAGCTGGGGCCATCCCACAGGGGGAGTGGAGCTGCATGCTGTGTCAGACACAAGGGGGGACTAGGGGTGGAGAATGAGCGGGGCCACATCTGGCTGTTTGGGGAGGCACAACTTCCCCCAGCCTATGGTACCCACTTCTTGCCCTTTTATCCTGATGGCCATTCATCTGTTGGGAGTTAGCAACCGTCTAGAGGATTTACTGAGCAGTGAATCTGTGACCAGTCATGAATGGTCCTTGCATAGATCCATCACAGGAATGATATTCAGTCTTTGAGGGATCACTATAATAGACTTCTTTGCACTGAGAGCAATACCAAATGTTACAATATTTCTCCAGAGCAGGCATGAGTGCAGATCATTGTTGAATGTCTTGCTCCTGCAGTTATTATTAGTATTTTTATTCTTTATTATTTGTATTATCATAGTGCCTAGGACAAGAACTAGGACCCCATTGTTCTAGGCACTGTACAAACACTGAACAAATAGATGATCTCTGCCCCAAAGAGCTTACGATCTAAGTACAAGACAAGAGACAACATAGATACAGATGGACCAACTGGGAAGCACAAGGAACCAATGAGACTATATTGGCCAGTATGACAGGCAGTGATTTCTGCACACCATCAGTCTAATTGTTGTAAAATGTTTACAGGCATCAGAACAAGGAGGGTTTTAAGGAGGGGTTTGAAGGAGACTAATGAGGTATCTCATCAGATGTTTACATAGAGCTCCTCTCAAGAATGAGGGGGCAGTGCAGGAGAAAGCATTAAGGTACTTGTTTAAAAATATACAAGTGGGAGGCAGCGGATGGCATCATGGGCCAATTAGAGGCAGGAGTCAACATCTCAATAGTGAATTTGAGATGAGAGAGAGGGTGGGAAGATGTCGAGAAAGGTTTTGAATGTGAAGGCAAGCAGCTTATGTTTGATGCAATAGAGAAGGGGGATCCAGGAAAGGTATTCAAAGAGAAAGGTGAGGTGGTCAAACCAATGGCCCTGGAGAATGATCTTTGCAGCAGCATTCTGAAGGGATATTGGTGGTTTCAGATACCATTAGTTAAGACCAGAGAAAAGGATGTTGCAGCAATCAGTACGTGATGCTGAGAGTCTGGATTAGAGTTTTAGCTCTGTGGATCGATAGCAAAGGCCAAGTCTTAGAGATGTTATGCAAAAAACATCTGCAAGATTTAGACCTAGTCTGCACATGAAGACCTAGAGAGAAATGAAGATGATGCCCAGAATATGGGGTAGAGTTGGCAGGATGGTGGTGTTGTCCAGACTGAGAAAGGTGATGTGAGGGACAGCATGGAGGGAAGATTAAGAGCTCTGTTTTAGCCACATTGATTGATGGCTAGGTATCTACAAGAGTTATCAGAAACACAGCCTGAGATTTTAGTTTGGACAGAAGGACATGAGTCTGGAGTGGAGCAGTAGATCTATGAGTGGTCAGCACAGAGATGGGAGTTGAATGTATCTTTACAGATGACATTACCCAGATCAAAATGTAGAGGGACGTGAGAATGGGGCAACAGAGCCATGTAGAACCCCCACAGAAAACTGGAAGTGGGATGATAAGGATCCTCCAAAGGACGTGCCAAATGAGCAATTAGAGAGACAGAGAACCAGAAGAGAACAGAGTCACAGAAGCCAAGAGAACAGTGGAATAGAGGTTTGCTTTCCACCTTTCCACCAATTCTCCTGTTTCCTAGGACAATCTCCAAGATCAAAAGAAACAAAGCCATGATCGTTCTCATAGTTCCATACTGACTGAGACAGATTTGGCTTACAGACCTACTATACATACATACCTGGATCTCTTAGCACCAAAGCCAGACACTCCAACCTGACCCGAAGTCACTGCACCTGCTGGCTGGATTAGTAGCACAGATAAATATTGCTCCCAACAAGTCTAGGAAAGCCTGATACAGCACAGGAAACCATCTAACAAAATAATGTCTTGTCCTAATTAGTAGAGATTCCCAATGTGGGCAGCCTAACGTGATTTAGAATTGGTCCAGGCCTCAATACCAAAGATTGCAGTTAAAACAGGCTAACCTTTCATTCAGCTCTATTAGGTCCACTTCATAATAATTTCACCTTGCAAACTGCCCGAATAGTTGTGCTCAGTGTTTTCTCATCCCATGGTATCGAAGCTTTTCAAGGGGCTCTATCCACACACACACTGGTCAGAGATCCCAATATGGTCAAGGACCTCAATATAATCCTTCTGAAGATCATGGAACCTTCATTTAAGCCTTTCCAAGAATGTTCTTTACACCACCTCATTATGGGCACTCTTCCTAGTGGCTATCACTTCAGCCATGAGAATGAGTAGGCTTCCAAACTGTTATTGTCAAACTCTCCTATACAACTTCCATAGGGACAAGGTGGTGCTGTAACCTCACCCAAAGTTCATTTCTAAGGTAGCCTCAGAACTTCATCTAAACTATTCAGTCAACCTACCTGTCTTCTTCTTAACGAGTACACACACAACAGCGGGAGAAATGCAAGTTAAAAGAAGAAATAACTGTTACTCATCGTATAGTAACTGGTTCTTTGAGATGTTGTCAGTTTGGATCCCATGACATGCCTTCCATCCCTTCTTTTGGAGTTCTTGGCTGACACAGGCTTTTGGAAGAATTGCAATTGAACTGAAAGAATCGTGGCTGCTCTACCGTTTATGCCGTTGTATAGGATCACAACAAGGTACAGGGCATATGCATGGCCCTGACAAACTGCAGTTCAAAAGACTCTCATCTTGTATGCATGAGCACATGTGAACCTACCATACTGACTACAACATCTTGAAGAACCACAATTATTGTAGGTCAGTAACCCTTCTATCAGATGGAGAATAAAGACTGATACTAAATAGTGGTTTCAGTAGGCAGCAGTATAAATTTCCATGTGAAGATATTTCTCCAGCAGATTTTCAAAGAAAATAAAAAAATGTAGTTTCATCAACATTAATGAAAACATAGAAATGGAAATAAAAAATAGGGATAATATATCACTAACTTGGAAATGTTTCTCTAGTACAAATTATCTTTCTCCATATGAGTCAAGTGAGGCTGGAAAGATAGGTGGTTCATTGATGACTTCAGGTTAAAAACTAGAGTAAATGACTGGTCATGAACATTTTAAAACAATTGTATAAATTGTTTCATGACTAAGAAGAACCACATTTTCATTCATGTAGGGTGTGCAGTTTTGAGGCATCCAGTTGCTAATGTCAGTTAATGAACTAATGTAAGTGCCAGCTGTAAAGCTTGTTGGAAAGTTTGATGAGGATACAATGAGCCAGATTTTTTCCCTTTCCTACAATAGGTATGGGAAAGGAGAGGGAGTGGCAATACTGAAGCCTGCAGAGAGGCTACATAGAGCTTTTACACCTGCTTTATGCTGGTCAAGAAACCTCTGCAAAAGGTTTAAGCTGCCAGCAGAGAGGTGTAAAAAGGCTACTTTTTAACATAGAATCTGACCCAATATTTCTAGAGTGGATGCCCTGTGAGCTCCATACTAATCATGTTTTGTAACATAACCATTTTAATTTAGATTAGTTGGTGAGATTTACAAATTCTATTCAGAATCAAAAGTAATTCAAAAGTATACAAATTGCTACTTAAAAAGGTCATCCTGGGATACAGTGAATACAAAATGTTTTTGTTTTGTTTTGTTTAAATTAATGTCAAAAACACCATATAAAAATCACAGGAAGAAGCAGCTTTCCACATGGTGCTTGTGGCAGCTGACAAATACCAGACTAGGAGCCAAACACAGAAGTTGAAAACTATGATGGGAGAACTAGTAAAAATTACTGAAATCCAGGAACATTGTCTGCCTTGGAAATAGCCTAAACAGATGCAGTAACTAAGGAACAGCTGCAGAGAGCAAAGAGCAGATCAAGTGGCATATTGTGCTAGAATGCGTGCCTTGTTCCAGATTTTGTAAACTGTGTGTGTATATGTTGTCGGCCACATGCCTTATCACAGCACACAGCCAAAGTAATCCTTCCCTAGGCCATGGAGCTGTAATGGAGCAACTGCAGGCTCAGAGATGCATTAACCCCTGTGGTGATTTTACCTCCCCATTCCATCAGGTTAATGTCTAGCACATGTAAAAGTCACAGATCCACCAACCCCTGCTACCCCAAATTCCCTTCTGGAAGATAGTAAAACCCTGTGGAACTGGGTGCATAGAGGAGGAGGAGCACCTGTGGGTTCCCGAAGACCTCTATCATCTCCTCTAATCGAATTACACTAGTTCTGCGGCTGTTAGGGTTCTACTTATTTGAGGAGCACAGAACAGGATATTCCTCTGGGTACATGATGCCACTTGCTTTTCCTTACATATTGGTGTACAACTCTGCACATTTAACAAGAGAATGAAGAGAGACCTATAAGAGGAGGAAGTAGGAAAGAAAAGAAGACACAAGGAAAATTAAAAAAAAAAATGAGGCTAGCTGCTTCACCGAAGTAGAGTGGAAAATCACATCACTGAATTCTGTTGTAATTTTGGATATTATCTCCTGGGAGATGTTCGGATGCAATGGTGATAAGTTTCAACCTACACAGGTAGACACACACATAGATGGAGGAAAATGGTATTAAATACATTACTAAGATCTGTAAGAACACAAGAAAGACAAATAAAAGATAGAAAAAAACCTCAAAAATCTTGTATGTGAAATAAAGGTTCATAGGGAGTTCTAAAATCTAGTAGACACCAATAACACAACACTTAGGTACCAAAAAGACACAGATTTAATCAACACGATCTTGTGAAAATGTGAGTTTGAAAGATGTGATTTTTTTATAATAATAGTCATCCTAAAATGCATTCATGGACTGCTTGATATTTATATGTTCCAGTAGCTGAAAAATGTTTATGTACAGCTTCAAGATTATATAAGTGGAGAGGAAAGTTAGTAAGGGTTTATTGGCCTAATTCTCCTTAAACTTAAAATAGTTTTATGCTTGTGTAATGCCTTAGACTTCACGAGAGATATGTTAGTGCAAGTCAAAGGCTTATGTGACCATATCATAATGAGGCAGATTTGGATGTTGTGTCGTTGAGATGTATTCTGCATAACTACAAAAAGTTAACATTGTAGGGTATCCTGCAGATTATAGTAATGTAAATCTCTCATCGAAGTCATTGACAATTTTGTATTAGTAAAAGCCTACAATATGTTAGTTCAGAGACTTTATATTTTAGGAAAACCCCACATAGTTTTGCTCTGCATATTTAAAAGTAGCTGATATAAACGGTATTTGTTGACTGATTCTTTCCTGCCACCCAAAATGCCACAGGTTCATAGATACACTCTTCAGATAAAGAAGTATGTTGTTTATTTGCTGCTTCAGTGAGTGATCAGTCCACTGAAACAGGGCACAGTATAGGGTTAAATGCAAGCGCGACACCACATTCAGGTCATAGAATCATAGAATATCAGGGTTGGAAGGGACCTCAGGAGGTCATCCAGTCCAGCACCCTTCTCAAAGCAAGATCAATCCCCAACTAAATCATCCCAGCCAGTGCTTTGTGAAGCCGGGCCTGAAAAACCTCTAAGGAAGGAGATTCCACCACCTCCCTAGGTAACCCATTCAAGTGCTTCACCACCCTCCTACTGAAAAAGTTTTTCCTAATATCCAACCTAAACCTCCCCCACTGCAACTTGAGACCATTACTCCTTGTTCTTTCATCTGCTACCACTGAGAACAGTCTAGATCCATCCTCTTTGGAACCCCCTTTCAGGTAATTGAAAGCAGCTGTCATATCCCCTCCCCCACATCATTCTTCTCTTCTGCAGACTAAATAATCCCAGTTCTCTCAGCCTCTTCTCATAAATCATGCTCCAGCCCCCTAATCATTTTTGTTTCCCCCCACTGGACTCTTTCCAATTTTTCCACATCCTTCTTGTAGTGTGGGGCCCAAAACTGGACACAGTACTCCAGATAAGGCCTCACCAATGCCGAATAGAGGGGAATGATCATGTCCCTCGATCTGGCAATGCTTGTACTTATACAGCCCAAATTGCCGTTAGCCTTATTAGCAACAAGGGCACACTGTTGACTCATATCTAGCTTCTCGTTGACTGGAAACCCTAAGTCCTTTTCTGCAGAACTGCTGCCTAGCTACTCGGTCCTTAGTCTGTAGCAGTGCATGGTATTCTTCCATCCTAAGTGCAGACTCTACATTTGTCCTTGTTGAATCTCATCAGAGTTCTTTTGGCCCAATCCTCTAATTTGTCTAGGTCCCTCTGTATCCTATCCCTACCCTCCAGCGTATCTACCACTCCTCCCAAACTTGCTGAGGGTCCATTTAGATCATTAATGAAGATATTGAACAAAACCAGCCCTGGGACCGACCCTTGGGGCACTCTGCTTGATACCGGCTGCCAACTAGACATGGAGCCATTGACTACTACCCGTAGAGCCAGCTTTCTATCCACCTTATGGTCTATTCATCCAGCCCATACTTCTTTAACTTGCTAGCAAGAATACTGTGGGAGATCGTATCAAAAGCTTTGCTAAAGTCAAGGAATAACACGTCCACTGCTTTCCCCTCATCCACAGAGCCAGTTATCTCATCATAGAAGGCAATTAGGTTAGTCAGCATGACTTGCCATGGTGAATCCATGCTGACTGTTCCTGATCACTTTCTTCTCCTCTAAGTGCTTCAAAATTGATTCCTTGAGGACCTGCTCCATGATTTTTCTGGGGACTAAGGTGAGGCTGACTGGCCTGTAGTTCCCTGGATCCTCCTCCTTCCCTTTTTAAAAGATGGGCACAACATTAGTCTTTTTGCAATCATCCGGGACCTGCCCCGATTGCCATGAGTTTTCAAAGATAATGGCCAATGGCTCTGCAGTCACAACTGCCAACTCCTTTACTGAGAGCAATCAATGGGACACAATCATTCCGGGGTACAAAATATATCAGAAGGACAGAACAGGTCGTGTGGGGAGAAGGGGGGGGAGGAGAGGTGAGTGGCACTATATGTGAAAGAAAATGTACAATCAAATGAAGTAAAAATCTTAAGCAAATCCGCATGTTCCATAGAATCTCTATGGATAGAAATTTCATGCTCTAATAAGAATATAACATTAGGGATCTATTATCGACCACCTGACCAGGACGGTGATAGTGATGATGAATTGCTAAGGGAAATTAGAGAGGCTATCAAAATTAAGAACTCAATAATAGTGGGGGATTTCAATTATCCCCATATTGACTGGGAACATTTCACTTCAGGACGAAATGCAGAGATAAAATTTCTCGATACTTTAAATGACTGCTTCATGGAACAGCTGGTATGGGAACCCACAAGGGGAGAGGCAACTCTAGATTTAGTCCTGAGTGGAGCGCAGGAGCTGGTCCAAGAGGTAACTATAGCAGGCCCGCTTGGAAATAGTGACCATAATACAATAGCATTCAACATCCCTGTGGTGGGAAGACCATCTCAACAGCCCAACACTGTGGCATTTAATTTCAAAAGGGGGAACTATGCAAAAATGAGGGGGTTAGCTAAACAGAAGTTAAAAGGTACAGTGACTAAAGTGAAATCCCTGCAAGCTGCATGGGCGCTTTTTAAAGACACCATAATAGAGGCCCAACTTCAATGTATACCCCAAATTAAGAAACACAGTAAAAGAACTAAAAAAGAGCCACCATGGCTTAACTACCATGTAAAAGAAGCAGTGAGAGATAAAAAGACTTCCTTTAAAAAGTGGAAGTCAAATCCTAGTGAGGCAAATAGAAAGGAGCATAAACGCTGTCAAATTAAGTGCAAGAATGTAATAAGAAAAGCCAAAGAGGAGTTTGAAGAATGGCTAGCCAAAAACTCCAAAGGTAATAACAAAATGCTTTTTAAGTACATCAGAAGCAGGAAGCCTGCTAAACAACCAGTGGGGCCCCTTGATGATCGAGATACAAACAGAACGCTTAAAGATGATAAAGTCATTGCGGAGAAACTAAATGGATTCTTTGCTTCAGTCTTCACGGCTGAGGATGTTAGGAAGATTCCCAAACTTGAGCTGGCTTTTGTAGGTGACAAATCTGAGGAACTGTCATGGATTGAAGTGTCACGAGAGGAGGTTTTGGAATTAATTGATAAACTTAACATTAACAAGTCAACCGGACAAGATGGCATTCACCCAAGAGTTCTGAAAGAACTCAAATGTGAAGTTGCGGAACTGTTAACTAAGGTTTGTAACCTGTCCTTTAAATCAGCTTCTGTACCCAATGACTGGAAGTTAGCTAATGTAACGCCAATATTTAAAAAGGGCTCTAGAGGTGATCCCGGCAATTACAGACTGGTAAGTCTAACGTCTGTATCAGGCAAATTAGTCGAAACAATAGTTAAGAATAAAATTGTCAGACACATAGAAAAACATAAACTGTTGAGCAATAGTCAACATGGTTTCTGTAAAGGGAAATCGTGTCTTACTAATCTATTAGAATTCTTTGAAGGGGTCAACAAACATGTGGACAAGAGGGATCCAGTGGACATAGTGTACTTAGATTTCCAGAAAGCCTTTGACAAGGTCCCTCACCAAAGGCTCTTATGTAAATTAAGCTGCCATGGGATAAAAGGGAAGGTCCTTTCATGGCTTGAGAGCTGGTTAAAAGACAGGGAACAAAGGGTAGGAATAAATGGTAAATTCTCAGAATGGAGAGGGGTAACTAGTGGTGTTCCCCAAGGGTCAGTCCTCGGACCGATCCTATTCAACTTATTCATAAATGATCTGGAGAAAGGGGTAAACAGTGAGGTGGCAAAGTTTGCAGATGATACTAAACTGCTAAAGATAGTTAAGTCCAAAGCAGACTGTGAAGAATTTCAAAAAGATCTCACAAAACTAAGTGATTGGGCAACAAAATGGCAAATGAAATTTAATGTGGATAAATGTAAAGTAATGCACATTGGAAAAAATAACCCCAACTATACATACAATATGATGGGGGCTAATTTAGCTACAACAAGTCAGGAAAAAGATCTTGGAGTCATCGTGGATAGTTCTCTGAAAATGTCCACGCAGTGTGCAGAGGCGGTCAAAAAAGCAAACAGGATGTTAGGAATCGTTAAAAAGGGGATAGAGAATAAGACTGAGAATATATTATTGCCCTTATATAAATCGATGGTACGCCCTCATCTCGAATACTGCATACAGATGTGGTCTCCTCATCTCAAAAAAGATATACTGGCACTAGAAAAGGTTCAGAAAAGGGCAGCTAAAATGATTAAGGGTTTGGAACGGGTCCCATATGAGGAGAGATTAAAGAGGCTAGGACTCTTCAGCTTGGAAAAGAGGAGACTAAGGGGAGATATGATAGAGGTATATAAAATCATGAGTGATGTGGAGAAAGTGGATAAGGAAAAGTTATTTACTTATTCCCATAATACAAGAACTAGGGGTCATCAAATGAAATTAATAGGCAGCAGGTTTAAAACAAATAAAAGGAAGTTCTTCTTCACGCAGTGCGCAGTCAACTTGTGGAACTCCTTACCTGAGAAGGTTGTGAAGGCTAGGACTAAAACAGAGTTTAAAAGAGAACTGGATAAATTCATGGTGGTTAAGTCCATTAATGGCTATTAGCCAGGACGGGTAAGGAATGGTGTCCCTAGCCTCTGTCTGACAGAGGATGGAGATGGATGGCAGGAGAGAGATCACTTGATCATTGCCTGTTAGGTTCACTCCCTCTGGGGCACCTGGCATTGGCCACTGTCGGTAGACAGGATACTGGGCTAGATGGACCTTTGGTCTGACACGGTACGGCCTTTCTTATGTTCTTATGTTATGTTCTTTAGCACCCTCGGATGCAGTGCATCTGGCCCCATGGACTTGTGCTCATCCAGTTTTTCTAAATAGTCCTGAACCACTTATTTCTCCACAGAGGGTTGGTCACCTCTTCCCCATTCTGTGCTGCCCAGTGCAGTAGTCTGGGAGCTCACCTTGTTCGTGAAGACAGAGGCAAAAAAAGCATTGAGTACATTAGTTTTTTCCACATCCTCTGTCACTAGTTTGCCTCCCCCATTCAGTAAGAGGCTCACACTTTCCCTGACCTTGTTGCTAACATACCTGTAGAAACCCTTCTTGTTTCTCTTAACATCCCTTGCTAGCTGCAACTCCAAGTGTGATTTGACCTTCCTGATTTCACTCCTCATGCCTGAGCAATATTTTTATACTCCTCCCTGGTCATTTGTCCAGGCTTCCACTTTTTGTAAGTTTCTTTTTTGTGTTTAAGATCAGCAAGGATTTCACTGTTAAGCCAAGCTGGTTGCCCGCCATATTTACTATTCTTTCTACACATCGGAATGGTTTGTTCCTGCAACCTCAATAAGGATTCTTTAATGTTATTCTCCCAGGGGATCCTGCCCATCAGTTCCCTGAAGGAGTCAAAGTCTGCTTTTCTGAAGTCCAGGATCTGTATTCTGCTGCTCTCCTTTCTTCCTTGTGTCAGGATCCTGATCTCAACCATCTCATGGTCACTGCCTCCCAGGTTCCCATCCACTTTTGCTTCCCCTACTAATTCTTTCCTGTTTGTGAGCAGCAGGTCAAGAAGAGCTCTGCCCCAGTTGGTTCCTCCAGCATTTGCACCAGGAAATTGTCCCCTACACTTTCCAAAAACTTCCTGGATTGTCTGTGCACTGCTGTATTGCTCTCCCAGCAGATATCAGATGATTGGAGTCCCAGGGCCTGTGATCTAGTAATTTCTGTTAGTTCCCTGAAGAAAGCCTAATCCACCTCATCCCCTCATGTGTGCTCATCTTAAAGTACTCATCTTCAGTACACTGTTACAAAAGTTATTCATTATATATTGCATAAACACTTTTTCTGCCTAGCACTAAGATTAGTTTGCTAACTCCGTTGTTTAGATGACTGGATTGCTGACCCAGTTGTTTACCTGATTGGATTGCTGGCTCAGCTTTTTACCTGGCTGCTCTGTTTCCTTGCCAGACAAGCAAGCATCTTTTCACATGTCACTTTTTAAAAGTGATGAAATGATGTGAATGCTGTTCTTAAAAGTATAAATGCATTCTATTAATATGAATAAGCATATTTCTAATTAAATGTCTCTCTGTAGTCTAATTTGATCAAGCTAGCTGTTTTTATCAATAGCTAGTAGTTTTCCCAAGAAGTTGGAAAATGCTATTTCTATAAAGCTGTGAAGAATATAACATTCACTTTCTTAAGAATTGGTATATAGAAAACAGTGAAAGAAAAAGAAAATAATTCAATGACTACTAAATGAATCACTAAGAATAGAGACTATGTCTTTGCAGAATCACAACCTAAGTATTTACAGTATTCATAAATTATACATTCTCATGAAATAACCATTTCTCATCTTTATAATGAAAATTGTTTTATTTGGACCCAGCAGAGAAGGAGATACAGAGACATAGAGGGAGCTGATAGAAACACAGCTGTCTGCTGTGGAGACTTTATTGTTCTGGCAACAGACTAACATGAAAATGAGGCTTTGCACTGGGGAGGAGGGAGTGCTCAAACATTTAAAGGGACAAGACAGCCCATTCTTTCACCCTCCTTAAAAAAAACTTTCCAAACATATATACATTATCATTTATATGACTAATATAAAGCACTATATTACTTAACTAAAAGTTGCAGGTGGACTACCACAGACTCTTAAATTGCAAGGGATTATTCTGCCCTGTCCTAGCAACTAGCTAACTGAACAGTTTATAAGTTCAGGCACACAACTGGTTTTCACACTCTCTTGGGATAATGTGGTGATGATGATGTGATGGTGTCCTGAAAAACAGGAACAGTCAGTTGAAAGGAATCAACTGGATATGATATCAAATAAACTGGATCTGGTACCAAAGTTTCTTCTACAAAGTAATCAAAATTAGGAGTGGTAATAGAAGGAGGCTAGATGGGAGGAAGAGAATATTCTATTGGAACATCTCCAATCTCCGGTACTTGTTGAGACTGCAACTGATCTAAATGCCATTTCTATAAAACACTATTGGATAGTTTTACGCTGCACAAAAAAGCTCCCATACATTTTACAAGTTCTCCAGGTCCCATTTCATTCCACAACCATAGTTGCAAGTCCACACTAAGGGCACATCTTCACTACCCGCCAGATTGGTGGGTAGTGATCGATCTATCGAGGATCAATTTATCGCGTCTAGTGTAGACATGATAAAATCGATCCCCCATTGCTCTGCCGTCGACTCCGGAACTCTACCGCAGCGAGAGGAGGAAGCGGAGTCGATGGGGGAGTGGCAGCGGTCGACCGGCCACTGTCCTCACAGCCAGGTAAGTCGACCTAAAATACGCAACTTCAGCTACGCTATTCGCATAGCTGAAGTTGCATATTTTAGGTCGACCCCCACCCCCCGTAGTGTAGACCTAGCCTAAGTATCCTACTTGAAAAAAACAATGACGAATCTGATGTCGTCGATCAATTTGCATAGCTTCAGAATTGGCTACACGTGCAGCAGCATCAGGACATAGCAGGTCCCAGCAGGTATCCAAAGGTTGGTTCAAGAGAATAGTGGCAGGTGGCTTCTGGATAGTAACATCTGGTGTGTTCCTGTAGCACAAAGAGCAAAAAAATATTCAATTTCTTTTTATGATTCAAAATAGACATCTCTTAAGACATGTTTAAGTGTCTGTACAAACTGTTCAGTTAAACCTTTTGTAGCAGGATGGTAAGGAGCAGAATCCATATGCTGAACCCATTTGAAACCAGGAACCTCTAAAATTTTCAGAACAGAATTGAGGTCAATTGTCATTCATCAACTGTAGCGGTAAGCCAAACTAGCTAAATAATGTATGTCCAGTGGTCTTGGTAGCTGTCATAGAAGTCATTCTGAAAACTTCTGGCCATTTCAAATGAGCGTTGACTATGAAAAAAAATATATAACTTTCTACTGGTCCATCAAAGTCCATGTGAATACATTTTCAAGGACTTTGAGGCCATGACCAAGGGTGTAGATGAGCTGGGCCAGGATCATGCTAAATTTAATGACATGTAGTACAGTACTTCACCTTCCTCTCAATATCTCTGTTGCTCCCTGGCCACCAGACATGACTCAGGGCTATGCTCTTCATCCGTACAGTGCCAAAATGACTTTCATGAAGAGTTTCCAAAACCTGAGATTGTAGTGATTTTGGAATGATTACTTGCATTCCCCATAAGATCCAACTGTGATTCACAGATAATACATCTTGACATGAAACGAACTGTGTAAACTGGGGATTCTTACGATCAACACTGTACCCTGTAGTACCATTTCCTTCATGAGAGAAAGCCCACAATCATTAGCACATCATCCTTTTTTGATGTTTGTGCTAGTTATGGGTATTCTAACCATCAAATTGAGATAGAACGCTTCATCCAAAGTTTCTTTGGGTTGATGGGAGCTTGGACACGGAAGGTGTGACAGCATATGAGCATTGCTGTGCCAAGTCTCTTTATGGAATTGAATGGCATAGGAGTGAGCTGAAAGTAGCAATGCCTGGAAATGATGGTATTCCATGTTTTGGTACAAACAAGTGAAATTTATGAGCAATTATCTGTCACAAGGAAAAATGTCTAACATACAGATAGGTATGAAACTTTTGAATTCTGAAAATAATGAATGTAACTGTGACATGTTCTCTGGTGGAGCCATTTACTTAATTAACTCCAGGGCACCAATTACATAGCCAAGGTATTCAACTGAAGATTTGAAAAAACTCGAATTTCTCTCAACATACTCTCAGTTTATGGTCCCTTCGGAATCTCATCCAGGGTTTTCTGGAACAAGACAGGTGCTGAGGTAATACCAAAAGGCAACCTGTTGTAACAAAATAAGTGTGTTGCTTGTGAGATATTTGCAAGATGACGGTTCAATCTCCATTTAAAGGTATGCATTAAACAAGTCCAATGTACTGAAAGACTGTTCTGTACTAAGAGTAGCAAACAAATTTTCAATACATTTTCAATACATTACAAAGGTAGTATATACTTGTCTGCACATAAAGCTGGATTCAATGTCACTTTGAAATCACCAAAAATTCAAATAGAGCCATACTTCTTGATCAGCATTGTGATGAGGAAGTGAAACTGGTGACAAGAGTCCAATGTTCATGAAACAGTCCAAATCAGCTTCTACAAGTGGCTTCAGAGCATAAGGCACAACACTGGGCTTGCAATAGTTTGTCTGGCTGTTTGACTTAACAGCGAGCTGCACATGTTGCACATAGTTTCAAAAACTATGGAGTGTCTTTCTAGTATTCCTTGAAAAAATGGAGGTGTTTTCTTGAGCACCTTGATCTCTCTCCAATTCACCTTGAGCTTCTCAATATAAAATTTGACAAATATGGGTGGATACTTTCCCTCAATTACATATAAGGTTAAAATGACTGTTTGTCAATTAAGTTGATATTTCACCTGGATTATTCCTTTTGGAACTAATTTTTCTCTGGTATAACTCTTCAAAATTGTGGCTGTTTCTTCCACAGAAACTTGTGACCAGTCTGGTGAGAGGTAGATGCACTATCAAGCTCCATTCTTGTGGGAACTCCATTGATTAAGGGTGTGACTTAGATGCCATCTCTGACATCACACAAATGTTTAAGGGGAACAAAGGTTCAAAATTACTTTCACAGAAAAGTAAAAAATGCATATTAAAATTCTTCAATCCATACACAATTTACAATGGACCATCAGCTAGCTGGTGTGATTGCAGTAAATGTTGGTCCTCTGTTTGAAGAGGCAATATTTACTTATTTGCTGCAAAATTATTTTCATATATATCTCCTACAGACCCAAACACAGCAGTTTTCCTGGAACCATAGCAACTAGCTCATATGTGAAAGATATATATTGTGCATAGCACAGAGGTAGTGATATCACCAAAAGGCAGTAGGCAGTAAGAATGTGGAAGATGAGTGGATAATGGGAATGTAGTCTAGACATTCACAAAAGATAACCCATGACAGTTGATGGTTATCAGAAAAGTACAAGATGAAATGATAGCTGCCTTAGAATGTGTATAAAATCATCTATTATGTACCACATTTAACAGTTTCTTATACAGCTTTTGTCCAGTGGTACCCATCCAGCTGTGGAATAATGCTTTCACTCACCGACATACTTCTTATTGGAAATTCTGTATTGTAATATCATTGGGAGTCACTAGATGGCATTATTACCAGTACTTAAGAGACAAAGTGGGTAAGGTCTCTAATATCCTGGGACCAACAAGACTACAATAATACGGCAGATTATTACAAGTAGTCTTACACTTTCTGTTTTAGCTAAATCTATAGACAAATTTTGGAGAAATGCTGTTCTTTAGTTATGGTGCACTTAGTTTAGAAGCGGTTGCAGAAATATTTGTTCACTGTTTCAGTCTTTCTGGCTGGAATAATTTCTTAGGTTCAAAAATGCTACTTACAAGATACCCATAAAAACAAAACACACTACACATTTTGTAGAGTGAGCAGCAATGACTCATATATTAAAGTTGCTTAATACTTTCTATTATAAGAAAAAAAATTAAGAGCTCTAGCCATTCAATGATTTTCTGAAAACTTTGAAATTTGGAGGGGGCCCATTGGTCCTGGGGACAACTGAAGTGTGTTTTCTGGCCCCATGAAAATCAGTTCTGCTTTGTCCAAAATATAAACTATTGAAAACTGCCATTCCCGTCTGTGGTTTGCAAAGTTGTTTGTTTTTTGACAGGCTGATGAGAGCTGTCAATATTCTATTCTACATCACTGTATAGTGGATGAGAAATTGGATATGAGTCAGTAAGTGTGCTCTCGTTGCCAAGAAAGCCAACAGCATATTGGGCTGTATTAGTAGGAGCATTATCAACAGATTGAGGGAAGTGATTATTCCCCTCTATTTGGCACTGGTGAGGCCACACCTGGAGTATTGTGTCTGGTTTTGGTCCCCACACTACAGAAGGATGTGGACAAATTGGAGATAGTCCAGCTGAGGGCAATGAAAATTATTAGGGGGCTGGGGCACATGCCTTACGAAGAGAGGCTGAGGGAACTGGGGTTATTTAGTCTGCAGAAGAGAAGAGTGAGGGGGGATTTGACAGCAGCCTTCAACTACCTGAAGGGGGATTCCAGAGAGGATGGAGTTCGGCTGTTCTCAGGGTGGCAGATGACAGAACAAGAAGCAATGGTCTCAAGTTGCATGGGGAAGGTCTAATTAGACAAATTAGCAGATTGGGCCAAAAGAAATCTGATGAGATTCAACAAGGACAAGTGCAGAGTCTGCACTTAGGATGGAAGAATCCCATGCACTGCTACAGACTAAGGACCGAGTAGCTAGGCAGCAGTTCTGCAGAAAAGGATTTAGGGGTTACAGTCAATGAGAAGCTAGATATGAGTCAACAGTGTGCCCTTGTTGCTAAGAAAGCTAACGGCATTTTGGGCTGTATAAGGACAAGCATTGCCAGCAGATCGAGGGACATGATCATTCCCCTCTATTCAGCATTGGTGAGGCTGCATCTGGAATATGTCCAGTTTTGGGCCCCACACTACAAGAAAGATGTGGAAAAATTGGAAAGAGTCCAGTGGAGGGAAACAAAAATGATTACGACGCTGGAGCACATGAGGAGAGGCTGAGGAAACTGGGATTATTTAGTCTGCAGAAGAGAAGAATGGGGGGTGGGGATGATAGCTGCTTTCAATTACCTGAAAGGGGGTTCCAAAGAGGATGCATCTAGACTGTTCTCAGTGGTAGCAGATGACAGAACAAGGAGTAATGGTCTCAAGTTGCAGTGGGGGAGGTTTAGGTTGGATATTAGGAAAAACTTTTTCACTAGGAGGGTGGTGAAGCACTGGAATGGGTTACCTAGGGAGATAGTGGAATCTCCATCCTTAGAGGTTTTTAAGGCCTGGCTTGACAAAGCCCTGGCTGGGATGATTTAATTGGTGTTGGTCCTGTTTTGAGCAGGGGATGGACTAGATGAACTCCTGAAGTCTCTTCCAACCCTAATATTCTCTGATTCTATGATTCTATGCTATGCACTACCCTCGTGTTGGGCGCATCATTTCTCAGAGGGCTACAACTTCCCAAATGACAAAAAAACCCACCTGATTATCATCCTACTGTTGCCTCCTCATCAAAACGTTCTTTAGACATGAGAATGTGAACTGTGCTAGCAACCAGGAGACCATTCGTTTTAGATTCACTTCTAATGACTGTTAATAATTCTGTACTCTTCACAGCCCTTATTATTGAGCAAGGTCTCATATTTCATTGTAGGATTACAGAAATTCGGACTAGAATCTAGTTCTCTAATGTGGCACATCTAAATCTCATCCAAGTTGCCACACTACCTCTCAGAAAGAACCTGTTTTTGTTTTTAAAATGGGGCTAGTCAAGTGCCTTGTAAAAACTAGCATATCTACCAAACTTGTGATCTTAAAAAAAATGATCTCAAGTTCATCTGACAAGATCTATTTGCCATAAAACCATATTGATTGGCTTTAGTTATGATACTATCATTTAATTCCTTACGCAACCATTCCATAATTTTGCCCAGGATAGATGTCATGCTAATTAGCCTATAGTCTTCTCTTCTTCCACAGCTAATTAGCCTATAGTGTTCTCTTCTTCAGTGCTCCTGCTGAAGGATTTGACTAGAACTTTGTTATGCTTAGCTAACACAGGTTGGTGATCTCTTGACATCAATAGTACAAGCCCTTCCCTGACTACCAAAGTTAAACCAATCAAAGGCTATTTTCGATGTGCAAGCACAGTGCTAGTAAAAAGAAAATGTGACTAATGTTTTGGTGTTTAAAGGTATTTGCTGTATGAAGGTTTGTCTGACTTGAAAATGATAATGCACCTCTAAAATGTGATCTTGCTATTGTAATTGCCAAAATTAACAAAACTGCACATTATCACTATTGTAGATCACTTAATGTCCTCTACTGTTAACCCTACCCACTTGTGAAATCTCAAGTTTTAATTGTTTTCTATGCTTCAAAAATCATAGCTATTTTATACATGAAAAATGAATACAAAGACTTCATTCAAGTAAAGACATTCATAAATTATCCTAAACATTGATAATACACTGAGTTATTCTAATTATCCAATTATGTTCTAGTTTAACAAAATCCTATAATCTGTAATTATAAGGACAAATAGGCAGACCTGATCATTATTTTCAGAAAAGATCTATCTGAAGTGAACTTAATATGAGGAAAAGTAGAAAGTAAAATGAGTGTTGCATGTATAATGTTAGAATTATTCTACAATCAATTAATTAATCTCAAATTATTGTTTTGCCAGTATCATGCATCAGCAGCCATGCCATGCTTGTATAAATTGTATTAAAACATTTAGACTTTTAGTTGGTGAGTGTAAGCTTTCTTAATGGAGCTCTGTCTTGGACTTTGGCCAGTTCCTGAACATTATCTGTAATTTGTTTTTTTAGCAGTTAGACTGGAATTCCTCCAGTTTTCTAAAGGACTGACTAATCTCAAATTTAAGAAGTGTTGAATACTCTTTGGAATTCTTCCTTTGTATTGTATTCACTGCCTGAATTAATTTGGCTGGCTATAGAATTATTCTAATTCAATGCCAAAAATCCCCCAGACAGTGTTTGATAAATTGAAGGCAGCTTCTTTTCATCTGTATGTGTGTGTATATACACACTGAAATATCAAAAAGCTGTTGGATAATCAGTTTGTGAGATGGACATTTTGAATTATAAAATGTATAACACTTATACTGAATACGCAAAATAAAATCTTCCTAAAATAGACTATCATAAAACAACTTAACCCATTTGGTTATGAGGTAAGAAATATGATGGTAAGAAACAACATGGAGGCTGTTTGGATATGGCCTTCTGGGTGGTGGGTGGGGTGCTTGAACTGCTTTTGGAAGGATAAAATATCCTTCTAAAAGGTATTATCTTTTCCTTCTCTAATTCCATCTGAAATGTAATTCCCTCCTTTTTCCCTCTATTTTCCTTTTTAATATTATATATTAAATAAAAAATTCTCAGTATCAAAAGATTACAAATAAAATGCCACTGCCTGAGGCCTCTATGTATTTTTAATGCAGTCAAAATTTGGCTACTTATAACAAAAGACTGAGAATATTGATTGATAACTAGAATATATAATTCCTGCCCATTCCCTAAATCATAGCAATACACCTGCAGTTCGCAGTCAAAACTCAATTTTAAAGATAATTTCTTATTGTCAGGATAGTTTGATAAAAGATCTTTCTTTCATTGGTTAATGTATAGTATGGTTAACGGAGGGGGAATAAACAAAAAAACAACAACAAACTTAGCTCTTTGTTGCAATCAGTGGCATAGAACTTTAATTTAAAGGAAGGCATTATCACAGCCAGTGGTATTGATTTCCATTTTGCATGATAAGCAACAAAGATTAGTTTGCACACCTGGTTATGGAAGAGTGTGGCCATCATCTCAGCCCGTCTAGAGCCTCCATTAGCAAATCTCTTTTAGAGCCACCCATGGGAATGAAAGATTTTTTTCCCTGGTAAAGAAGCCCTAGAAGAGGACAGATGGCAGTACCATCACCTTGGGAACAGTTGCCAGGCTGGTGCAGGAAGCTGTAAGTTACAGCTCCTTGATCAGCTTCAGTGACTCTGTAAGTATGGAAGCATTATAGTAACTTTTCTGGTTGTCTGTTTCTTTGTTCCAATAAGAACTAAAATAAAAGTTATTCACACAGTGCCTCCTGAACTACAGATTCTCATAGATGTCAAGCCAGAAGGGACCATTGTCATCATCTAGTTTGATATTCTGTTTGATACTACAATTCATAGACTTTCCCCAGAATAATTCCTAGAGCACAAATTTAAAAAAAAAGTCTTATCTTGATTTAAAAATGGTCAGTAAATCCACCATGACCCTTGGTAAATTATTCCAGTGTTAATTATTCTCATCATTACAAATTTACACCTTATTTCCAGTCTGAAATTTCTAGATAGAAAAGTCCATTATTAAATATTTTTCTCCAAGTTGGTGCTTATATATTGTAACCAAGTCACCCATTAACCTTTTCTTTATTAAGCTAAATAGATTGAGATCCTTTAGTTCACTCTAAGACATGTCTTCTAGTCCTTTAATCATTCTCATGACTCTTCTCTGAACCTTCTTCAATTTATCATCATCTTTCTTCAATTGTGGGCACCAGAACTGGGCAAAGTATTCCAGCAGTGGTTGTGCCAATTCCTAATACAGAAATAAAAGTAACCTCTCTACTCCTACTCAAATTTCCCCTGCTTATGCATCAAGATTTCATTAGCTCTTTTGGCCCCAGCATCACACTGAGAGCTCATGTTTTGCTGATTATCCACCACAATCCCAAATCTTTTTCAGAGTCACTGCTTCCCATGATAGCATCCCCCCTTCTGTAAGTATGGTCTGCGTTCTTTGTTCCTAGATGTATACATTTAGATTTAGTCATATTTAAAAACTTATCATTTGCTTGTGACTATCATACCAAGTAATCCCCATTGCTCTGTATCAGAGACCTGTCCTCATTTTTATTTACCACTCTCCCAATTATTGTGCCATCTGCAGAATTTATCAGTGAAGATTTTATGTTTTCTTTCAGGTCATTGATAAAAATATTAAATAGCATAGGGCCAAGAACCAATCCCTGTGGGACCCCACTGGAAACAGACCTGCACAGTGAAGATTCCCTATTTACAGTAGTATCTTGAGATCTCTCAGTTAGCCAATTTAAATCCATTTAATGTGTGCCATGTTAATTTTACTTTGTTCTAGTTTTTTTTTTTAATAAAAAATGTCACAAAGTACCAAATCCAATTATGTCAACACTATTACCATTATGAACCAAACTTGGTTTGGTTAATACAGCTAAAAAAGATATCAAATTAGTTTGACAGGGTCTATTTTCCATAAACCCATGTTGATTTGCATTAATTATATTAGCTTATTTTCATTTTTTATTAACTGAGTCCTGTATCACTTGCTTCATTATTTTCCCATGGATTAATGTCAGGCTGACAAGTCTACAATTACCCAGGTCATTTACCCTTTTTAAAAATTGGCACAGCATTAACTTCCCTAGTGCTCGAAGACTTATTGAAAATCCATATTAATGGTCCAGTGAGCACTGAGACAGCTCTTTTAAAAGTCTTGGATGCAAGTTGTCTGGAATTGCTGATTTTAAAAGCCTCTAACTTTAGTAGTTTGTTTAACATCTTCCAGAGATATTAGTGGAATGGAAAGATTGTTATCCTCATCATATGATGAGATTATATCTATGTCACTCCCCCGCCCAAATACATAACAGAAATATTTATTGAACACTTGTTGGATGATATAGCATAGTTGGATCAATTTCTGTCACCAGCTACCACTCCATTAGGTGTGGCATCTTTATTCCTTAAGGTAGAATTTAGTTGATCAGAGCTGTGAAAAAACTAGGAAAACATGGTTGAAAACATATTTACAAAATACAGTACCACCATGTTAATGCCCCCTTTGGCTCAGGTTTTGACAAGCATTCAGTCAGTCAACAGTAATGTTTGGAGGAGGAACTTTTATTTATATAAATGTGAACCAGTGTATTTGCACACATTTATGGATATTCATGACAAAAGATCCAGAATTCCCATTCTAATATATTCTGGCTTTGTATATTTGTATATATAAGTGAAGGAGCTAAGAGACCAGACGAATGTAAGAAAGCTTTACAAGGATTGGCTTCTTCAAACTAAAATTTAAGTTCAGCATTACTTTGGACTAGAATAGTGAAGACCCTGTGCCATAGAACAACAGTCAGGAAACTCTAGAAAAAAGGAAGGAATAAATTCTTCTGACCAGTAGCTACAGGGTGGTGGAGCTTTAAAGTTTTAAGACACTGTGAACAGGCAGAGTCTCTACCCTGTTATCAAGAGATCACAGCAACTTTGAGGGCTTGTCTTAATTAGAAAATTATATCAAATTACAACACGATATTGAAGAGTCATATTAACTAACATGATGCTGACCAGCACACTGTAGTCATTGTACACAGCAAAAAATCATGTTCAACATCATTTTAGTTGGTTGTGGATTGCCTAAGACTAGCTCAAACCAGGTTGCCCATGACTCATCCCTGTCTGTGGAGTTGTGGTCACAGAGTTGTAAAACAATGTAATTTCTAATAAAGAGAATGGACGCTAAACTTGGGAATCTCAGCTCCCTAAACTTCTTCCCTGACCTTAGCTGGCTGTTGGCTGGTTAGCTGGAGGGATAGCTTAGTGGTGTGAGCATTAGCCTGCTAAACCTAGGTTTGTGAGCTCTATCCTTGAGAGGGCTACTTAGGGATCTGGGGTGAAATCAGTACTTTATCCTGCTAGCAAAGGCAGGGGGCTGGATTTGATGACCTTTCAGGGTCCCTTCCAGCTCTGTGAGATAGGTATATCTCTTTATTACTGGTTGTGGTTTATGTTTGTTTTGTTTTGCTTTTTCCTTCAGACATTTCCATCCCTTTTATATATGGTTGGAGTTAATTGGACCCACTTGCCAGCATGATTGAGCAGTCATTATACTGAATCTTAATATAGGATTTTTGAGCCTAAACGATTCAGGAGAAAAGGTCTGCATTTTTATATATGGTCTGAGAAGCTGCCACACCTATTACTGAGGCTGATATAATAGATGGAGCTTCCAGGAGGAGTTTGGGGACAGTATGTATGCAGGAGAACTCAGCTACTCAGCAGGGCCCTGCCCTAACTAGCAAGTTAGTCTAGCAGAAATGTTTTTCTGATCTTAGTTCTTTAAAATTGTGGTTCTGTGGAGGAATCCTGAGGAATCTGCTTCCTCTGCTCAGGGAAATTTTTGTCTTTGACTCAGGTATCTTCTACATCAAAAGGCTGGATCACAGGCCAGTCTTGAGCTGTCTATCTTCCTCATTTCTTTCCCCAGCCAAGAACAATTTTATGAACACCATATATGCTAAATTTCAGAAATGTAATTAATGTATCATATCACTTTGATCACTTCACCTGTTTTCTGTCCACTAATCCATTTCCCCAGCTACATATCCCCTGCCACAGAAATGTTTCCTTCTCCTTCTGCCAAACTGGCATCAAACACAGACATATACGAATAGAGATACAGTAGGCAAGAATTCAAGTAATTTGGATTCTCTTTCATTTTATTTTCATTTCTTGTACAATAACTTTTTGAACATGTGCTGTAAGAGAGATAAATCTGTTTACTTACATTTACGATCCGTAACTAATCAAATAAAATGATGGTGTAAGCCTGAAAGGAAAAAAAATAGATTTTAGCCCCTTCTGTATTAAATGCTCAGCTTTTAGAATAATTGTAAGCTATTAAAATGCATTGTCTTACACTTTTCATACAAGTCATTTATAATGGATACATTGACTTTCTTATTTTTCTTGATAGCTGTATCTTGTGGAAATCCTGGCACCCCAGCCAATGGCATGGTAATATACAGTGATGGGATAATGTTCTCGAGCTCAGTCATTTATGCTTGTTGGGAAGGTTACAAGACTTCAGGGCTAACTACTCGACATTGTACAGCCAATGGGACATGGACTGGCACTGCTCCAGACTGCACAGGTAAATAACTGACTTTTTGTCACAATAGGATTAAAAGACAGTAGGATGTTATTAACTTGGTAAACCATTATCTCTTTCTCTGGAATAAGCACACTTCTCAGAGGGTAACATGCATGCACATTCATTAATGAATGTTGGACTTTTTTTCATTTTTTGTTAAGATTGCTTCCAAAAAGTAGCTCTACAAGGTAGAACAGTAGAAAACTCTTAGTATCTAAGATATGCTTTAGTCAAACACAGTATTCGTCTCAATACAGGGTAAGTAGGTAAAATTTAATGGCCTGTGATATACAGAAAATCCCCTCTGGCCTTAAACTCTATGAATATATGAACCTTTCTATAGCTCTATTATGTTATAGGAGTTAGAAAATGTTCCATGTAGCTTAAATACAGAAAACTGCTTTCATTCCAGTACCTGCTAATTTAAATATTACTCCTCACAATAGCAAAAATGCATATTGTTTAGATAGCTTGGCTTATTTCATGTTTGATTATTTCAGTATTATATTGTGAAACATCGCCATTTTTTATCTCCTTATGTTGCTTATTCAAGATTTTCTATAAATGTAGGAACATGTAGTTGGAGTAAAAATTGCTCTGAAAAATTAGCCTTTATATTCTAGTTTTATTTCTACAACTTGTGCTGGACATAGTTCAGATTTGGGATTTACAGTGTTTGTGGGGATCACAAGAGGGAAGAGTTAGCTACAAAATTCTTCAGAAGAAAGTAACAGATAGAGGCAGTGAAATATCCTATATGACACTAGTGAAAATTGCTTTGGGTTAACATTTTTATCTATTAGTCAAGTCACAGGAAAATTTCAGAATGAATTAATTTGACTATCCAAAACAGATTATATTTGATTAAATCCTAAGAGAACTTTAAACCACAAGTACTGTATTTACTATAAATCTTAAAGCAACACTAGTGAAATAATTTTTAAGAACGATTGTCAAGGGAATACTGGCCCAGATCTTTATTTCACAGGGTTTGGATCTAAAGAAATATTGTTTTTTCCTAATCGTTTATAAAGACGTGCTGGAAAATTACTTCTAGAGAACTATTGTGAAGTAAATTGAAACAGCAGATTTATGGACATCTTTCTTTGAGAGAGAGCCTGCAAAACTGTCAGGATGGAGTGAATAGTAGAGTGAAAACAATTAAAATCAATTATGTTTGTATATATTGTACACTTTAACATAAATGTTGTATACTGTTAATAGAAATATACAATACATAGAAATATATATTAAATATTAAATTGATTGGTACAAATTTTGACGTGTGCTGAATACTTGTAACTCCCACTGTCTTTGAGGTCAATTTTGCAAGGTGCTGAGCACACTCTGTGAGGTGTTGAGTTCTTTTCACACCCAATGAAGTCAATTACAATGAAAAGCATTCAGCAGCTTGTGTATTCTGATCCGTCAGTGGGAACTGCAAGGGCTGATTAGGTGTCCAGAAGTTTTCTGGATTTGTTCCATAGTGTTTTGGGCCTTTGATAGTGTTCTGCAGCATAATATGGAGAACCAAGAATCACAGAAAGCCTTAGGGACAGAAAGTAGAGCTAAATTCTGCCTTCACCTCCATCCTCTGCAGCTCCACTGATTTCAGTGTGCTTATACATGTGAAAGTCCTGGCAGAATTTCAGCACTGCAGGAGTTTTCAAAAGAGCCTAAATGGGACCTGTGTTCCTAAGTCACTTAAGCTCTTTTGAAAATCTGATCCCTTTTTGATGGTCAGACTGATAAGGAGACAGGAGTTCTGTGAATCTCAAAGAGGAGAATATAATGTGTGGCACAAAACAGCAACAACTTTAAGGCCTTGATTCAATTCCTGTTGAAGATAATCAAAATTCTCATTGATATAAATGGGAGAAGGTCCAGGCTCTTAACTTATTAATACAAACTTTTACGGAACCCCATGAAGACTTCCTTCTAGGCCTACTTGCTCACAGTCATATGTGTTTTTTTCCACTAAACAATAGAAACAAGGTTCAGATTCTGACCTCAGTTATACTGTTGTAAATGCAGAGCAACTCTATTGACTCAAATGGAGTTTCATTACATTACATTTACATAAGTTTTGCTGAGTGAAGAATTTGTCCCAGGATATTTAGTACGTCTTAAAATAAAATAAAAATGTTTGTTTACCTTTTAATGTTTTCAGATAAAATAGCTGGATCATAGTCGCTTTGCTGCTTGTGTAGGCTAATAAAGGGACATTGTGTGTATAAGCAAATGTGTCCATGTGTACTTAGGTTTTTTTAAAGTTTTATATATATAGTTGTTGAAGTAAGATTCTCTTTCTTCACTAGTAATCAGCTGTGGAGATCCAGGTGGAATAGCAAATGGTATGCAGTTTGGAACTGATTTTATCTTTAATAAGACAGTAAGTTATCAGTGCAGCCCAGGGTATTTGATGGAGCCTGTCAGTTCATCCACTATACGTTGTATGAAAGACAGCACTTGGAACCAGAGTAAACCAGTCTGCAAAGGTATGTTTTGTAATTTAAGTAGTTTACGGCTGTTCTGATATTGTATATAATATTAATATTTTTAATTATTAATTATAAAGGGGAACAATTTGCACAACCACTTTTAAGATAGATAAGATGCAAACCATTAATATACTGCTGAGACAGTCAGATAAGAGATTTTAATGATGTAGTTATTTATGCCCTATATAAAAGGATTCTCCCAGAACAGGTACTGTGGAAGACAGCTGAAAGGCTGCCTTCTGAGGACCTTATTGCAAACATTGGTGTAAGGGGCATGACAAGGACATGGCTGGAGGTGGGAGAGGTATGTCAGGGATCATAGCATGCAGTACTGTGCAGATTCTGGGTCGCCACTGCAGTCCATAGGACAGCCTGGGGAGGCTGCCATAACTTAGGCTCCCAGGCCTGTTTAAATTATGTCAGGAACATCTCCAGCCCTGATGCAGCTCAGAATCGGGTGGCAGGATATGAGCTCCAAATTCTGTGCTGCACCTCTTAGAAGTACAGCACAAGATCTCATTAATAATAAAATGGGTTTCAGAGTGGTAGCCCTGTTAGTCTGTATCAGCAAAAAGAACGAGGAGTACTTGTGGCACCTTAGAGACTAACAAATTTATTTGGGCATAAGCTTTCGTGGGCTAAAAACCCGCTTTATCAGATGCATGCAGTGGAAAATACAGTTGAAAGATATATATACACAGAGAACATGAAAAAAATGTTAGCTTATGTGATTGACTGACCACATTTTTATTTATAATGGTGTTGAAGCCACTAGCTGAATCACTTTATATTTGCATAATGTGTGGAAGGAAGCAATATTTTGAAATAAAATTTTCTTTAAAAATAGAGGTGGGTTTTTTTTTTTTTTTTTTAGTTTCCATCAATTCTAACATCCTCTGGAAAACATTGGGGGTCCCACATAGCCCGTATATTTTAAGAGTTGAATACTGATTTAGCAACATAATTACCAGTAAAGTCAATATTGGTTAAGTGACTAAAGCCTTAAATGACTTAGAAAAAGGGATCTTGTATGAGTAAAATCAGAGAAAGGTCCTTAAGATTTTTCCCTTAGTTATTGTCCCAAAACAGAGTAATGGTGAAAAAATGGTCTAAAATTTTAATAGTAACAGACAATTATTTATATTTTAACTTTTTATTGATTGATCATGTATGTTGTTTGTTTTGCTGTTTATCTCCCTACTATGTAACTCTCAGAGTTGATAAAATTTAACATGCACATGTGTATATTTAATTTGTGGGTACTATGGAAGAGTCAAAATGTGCATTCTCTCTTGGGGCAAAACTCTTCCCAATAAGTTTTGATTACAGAAACATGACTAGCTACAATATTACATTTAGTATAAATCCTATAAAATCTGTAAATTCTCTCTTTGTTTCAATAGCTATCACATGTGGCCCACCTCCTCAAGTGCTCCATGGAAAAGTGGAAGGATCAGATTACCGTTGGGGGTCCAGTATAAGTTACAATTGTGCAGAGGGCTATCAGTTATCCAATGCAGCTATTCTTTCATGTGAAGGACGAGGTGTATGGAGGGGAGATGTCCCACAATGTCTCCGTAAGTATGAAGATAATGGTGTGTGAACCACCTCAAGCTCTGATCGCCTCATTTCTCACAAGCTAAATAGGGTCAGACTCATTCAGATGGGACATGAACTTTCTAAACACAAACAAACCAACCAACCCTGGGAACTGAAATTAGGTGGTGCTATTTATTTGTCAAATGAAGTTCTTCCCTGACTCAGTACTGAATCAGTGCCAGAGGATGGAAGCACTGGAGCAGCATTCTGCTGGGTGTGCAATTTTTTTTTCAGATAAAATGTAAAATAGAAGTCCCTGACCACTGTGGCTATTCAAGACCTTCATCCCTGAACAACCTCTTTATCAGCTCTCTGCTTGCTACACAGAGATTCGCATTTCTACCATGATCTCTCACCCTCTATTCGGATTGATATCTCTAGCTCTCTTTCTGTCAACTTTACTCGATGTCCTGCTACCAACTGAAGACCAACATAGCTAAAATGAACTCCTTAGCCGTCTAATCCTAAATCTTTTTTTCTTCCTTTTCTGTTACCATTGCCAGGTTCATCATTAAGCTCCCCAATCCTTAAGCTCATAGTCTTAGTATATTTTTTGCTTCCTCTCTGTCCCTTTCTGTCTGTCTGTCTCTCTCTCTCTTCTCACTCCCCCAACTGAGAAACCATCTTTAAATCCCGCTCATGTTTCCTCTCCAAATTCTGTCCATTTTTCTACATTCCCACAACCTGAACTCTTGACTAGTGTCTGATCACCATTAAATGCTAAAATTGGGCTATTTTGAGAATAAGATGATGGTGGTATTTTCAGATTTGGTATCTAAAGCTAGTCATCTACATCCATATTCAGGCACCTAAATAAAGGGGCCTATTTTGTGAGGGCAGTCTTGTGCCTGCAGTTACTAGCAATGTGGGGAAATAGTTGTGAGCACAAATGTTACCATTTGTACATCTGTATATCTGATCTGTGAGCATAATCACATGGTAGAACGCTTGCACTCAAATTTAGCAATTACTAGTGTCCGCTCGCTTGTGCCTTCAGAAGTGAATGCCACTTTTAAACATTAAACCAGTATGTTCAGTTCTTCAAATACCTTTTTTGCTTTCTTTTTCTTCAATAGCTGCATTTTGTGGAGATCCTGGTACTCCAGCTGAGGGGCGTCTTAATGGGAAAAGTTTCACTTACAGATCTGAAGTCTCCTTTCAGTGCCGACCCCCTTTTATACTGATAGGATCTTCAAGACGAGTCTGTCAAGCAGATAGTGTTTGGAGTGGAATTCAACCAACATGTATTGGTAATAATTTCCATCATCTCTGCTGTTTATTAGTCAGAGTATTGTAGATAATCTATTATCATGATCAAGATCAAGCCCCAAATCAAAATGTTCGGTTGGGATTTGTGAAATTGGTTTATCAAACTACATAGATTAAAAGATCACATGTATCTAACACTGGATGGGCTTGCTCTTTTGAGATTCTGAGTACTTTCTGTAATCTTCTGAGTGCTCTCAGCCTCCTATTGATTGCAGTGAGACTTATGAGCTTGCAGGGCAAGATCAAATCTCCCACTGAGTTCAGGATTTGGCCCAATGCAAATAGAGATTTTTTTTTCTGTGATTTTGGTGAGAGGATGAAGAAATGTCTCTGTTGTTTTCTAAAGAAACATACTCAAATTTAGAATTAAATGATCACAGTGATGGTTTTCCTTTAGGCAGAAGGGATTGGCTCATTTCAAGTGGTTACATTGTGGACCGGTTTTGTTTAATATCTTTATTAATGATCTGGAGGATGGTGTGGACTGCACTCTCAGCAAGTTTGCAGGTGACACTAAACTAGGAGGCGTAGTAAATACACTAGAGGGTAGGGATCGGATACAGAGGGACCTAGACAAATTAGAGGATTGGGCCGAAAAAAACCTGATGAGGTTCAACAAGGACAAGTGCAGAGTCCTGCACTTAGGACGGAAGAATCCCATGCACTGCTACAGACTAGGGACCGAATGGCTAGGTAGCAGTTCTGCAGAAAAGGACCTAGGGCTCACAGTGGACGAGAAGCTGGATATGAGTCAACAGTGTGCTCTTGTTGCCAAGAAGGCTAACGGCATTTGGGGCTGTATAAGTAGGGGCATTGCCAGCAGATCGAGGAACGTGATCGTTCCCCTTTATTCGACATTGGTGAGGCCTCATCTGGAATACTGTGTCCAGTTTTGGTCCCCACACTACGAGAAGGATGTGGAAAAATTGGAAAGAGTCCAGCGGAGGGCAACAAAAATGATTAGGGGTCTGGAGCACATGACTTATGAGGAGAGGCTGAGGGAACTGGGATTGTTTAGTCTCCAGAAGAGAAGAATGAGGGGGGATTTGATAGCAGCCTTCAACTACCTGAAGGGGGGTTCCAAAGAGGATGGAGCTCGGCTGTTCTCAGTGGTGGCAGACGACAGAGCAAGGAGCAATGGTCTCAAGTTGCAGTGCGGGAGGTCCAGGTTGGATATCAGGAAAAACTATTTCACTAGGAGGGTGGTGAAACACTGGAATGCGTTACCTAGGGAGGTGGTGGAGTCTCCTTCCTTGGAGGTTTTTAAGGCCCGGCTTGACAAAGCCCTGGCTGGGATGATTTAGCTGGGAATTGGTCCTGCTTTGAGCAGGGGGTTGGACTGGATGACCTCTTGAGGTCCCTTCCAACTCTGATATTCTATGATTCTATGGACATTGGGTAAGATTGAGGGCAAGAAAGCTTATTCAAAACACCCTTCTCTAGTCAGCTAATGAGGAGTCATTAGCACTAAATTCAGATGTGTACTCTGAATAAATTCAAATGTCCTTAATCCAGACCATGTCTAGTACTCTGCTTCTGTCAGCAATATGAGTGTGTCACATCTGCATTCAGCAGTGAAGAACGTGAGTTATAGGAAAATTATATATGAGCCTTAATATGAAGGCATAAGCCTTGCAAATGGCTGGGAGTCAACTTCCTGTAAATTTTATATTTTCTACAGTGATATATAAAAACACTGAATATCTTTCATCAAAAAGATCTGCTTTACCTCAAAAAGTCCAAATTTTACACCCTGAGTCACATCATGGCTTTTCTACTATTATAATAACAAAACATTTATATTAGAGCTTCTGCAGTCTTTGAAAATATCATTGTGGGAAGAAGAAAGGTGTCAGTAATGTAAAGGTGATTTTTACCTGTAAAATCAGATGTTTGAAAAAAATTATAACAAAAATAATCTCCTACAGGCACAAATTTCCCCAAAGATGGCAATGTTTACCACTTCTTGACACTGCTTATTTTGTTATAATAGCTATGGGCTATCTAATTCTATTTTTTTTTTCAAGAGGTTGGTTTCTGTTGGTGATGCACTTTAAAAAAAGACTGATCTGTTTCATTTTTCCATTAGCAGCTGTCCAGTCTAACGGATGATGAAGTTAAAAGTCCCTTGATTGTTCAAGTACTACATGTTTTTTAAAATGTCATGTGTTAGGTTCCCATCTATCTGAGTTCTGAAGCCTTCAAGATTTCCTTTATAAATTAGTTCATTATATATTCTAATGATAGGATGATGAAAGTAACTGACTAGTATTGGAAATCAGGTTAGAAATAAATGATATATCACACCACTGGATTATAGGATTATGATTACAGAGCACTGGAAATTGTTACAGATGAAATGTAGGCCCAAATCCTGAACTGCAATGTGATCGCTTTATATTTCAGTGCCAGGACAAAACCAGAATAGCCAACCATGGGAGAATCATCCCAATATAGGGGAGTTTCTGGTGGCGAACAGCCATCCTATCAGCTCCTATGCTACCCATCTTCCATTCTGTCCACCTAAAAGGCATGACCAGGCATCCCGATAATCTTCCTAAACTGTCATGTCCATCTCTAGGGAGTGATGGCAGCTGGTGTAACCAGACAAGTGTCCAGCCAGCACAGGATTTAGGGGAACTAGACATCCACACCTTTTCTGACATGTACTGTTAACTCTTCAACCATAGCTGAGTTTCTGGGCCTCTTTTAAAGCACGTGGTTTCATGATCACAAAAAAGAGTTTCTGGCAAATAATTTTATGCTTAGTTTCTTAAGGGAAAACAGTGTTGGTTTTCAGAAATATGGTTTTACAACTCTGTGGTTCCTAGGAAAAGAACACTAGGAGGGAAAGATTTCTCTCAATGTTACATCTGCATTATGCATAATGCTTTTGGCTGACACAATATGCTGTGTATCCCACAAGAGTCAAAGGGGTCAGTTATATAAAAAAAAATTCCAGTACTGAAATCTCTATGCTGCCAAAACTGTCATCATGAATTACTTGTAAACATATTGAAAGGGGGGGAAAAACTGTAATTTTGTGTGGATTTAATTTATCTTTGAAAATTTAAACTGTAATAACATCTCCTGTGTTTTCCATTTTAAAATTTAGATCCAGCCCATAACACTTGCACAGATCCTGGTACTCCACCTTATGGAATACAGAACAATTCTAGGGGTTATGAGGTAAGAAGCCTTTTTATTTACTAATTTACTGAAATTGGAATGCATTTAATATTAATGTATGTTAAATTATTTTAGCTTTAAATGTTTAAAATAATGTTTATCACTTTCAAATTTCTTTTTACTAAAACCTCAGGCTTCATCTTCAATTATTGTTTTAATACGGAGTTTTAGGAAAGAACCCACAGTCTTTAGAATATATCATGTCATAAGTTTTTAGTAGAATTCCCCACTGAAATAAGTGAGTTTTGCTTAAAAATTAATGGCATGTTATAGACCTTTGCATGGAAAATAATTATATTGCACATGCAGTGTTTTAGCTATATCCCTACAAGGTTATTTGATTTTTCCCCCCTCAGATTAAATTGTTTTGTTCTATACCAGTAGCTATTACATACTTTCACAAACTGTGAGTAAATCGCTGATATACTAAGTTCCTGATCAAAAGGCCATTCAAGTCACTGGAAGAAGTCCCATTGACTTCTCAGGGCTTTGTTCAATTCCTGACACATGTCATCAAGTAGATTAATTCAATTATGAAATCATATTGAATTCCATGCACAAATATAGAAGTTCAAGTTAGTCTGCATGATGATCAAAATTCTCTTTGATGAGTGACATCCTTATAATGCCTTAATTCAGCATGAAATATTAGTTTATTAAGCATCTGTCTTGAAAGAAATTGAGAAAATATAACAAAAGTACATAACTGCCATAATGGGTCATTGTCATTCAACGTTCGGACTGATGAGAATTATTTAGGATTCAATCGGAGATAAATAGTGAAATTTTACTTTGGAATATGTTTACTATAGTGAATACAGTAACGGTCTTTCAGTTAATCTCTGCTGTCCCTACATTAGTTCCCTGTCTATTTCTATCAACTCTTGGACATATGATTTCTCTCCAGTCAGTTATCTCTTGAGCTTTCTTAGCCTGCACTTTTCCTGTAACTCTAGCCTTTCTAAATGTCTTGATCAAATCACATCCCTTCTATCTCATACATCCACCTGTGTCACCAGTTCCCATTAATATACAGATCATAATTGCACCAACTCAATTACTGATTTCTCCAGAATATATAGTTTCTCTCCTCATTTATTATTGAAAGCACTGGTAACTCTTAATGCCTATTTTGGTCTTAGGTTGCTCAGGGTTTCATTTCTAGATATAACTACTAGTAGTAATAGAGCCTTGACATCATAAATGCTTGCATCACTGTGTCAGGTCAGTCTGGTAGGATGGAATGCACTTTTTGGATGCTACTGATTGAAGGGGACATATTTTGCAGCTGTGATTATTTGAATATCCAGTTTCAGTGAGGTATCCAATAGGACACCACTGCTGGGAAACAGCTTTTAACAATCTGTGGGTAGATGACCTCATTAGAGAAAGATGTTCTTTGAGGTGTTTATCTGTGCCTACCAGCATCACCTCTGACTTATCTGAGTGCATTTTCAGTTAGCTGTATTTCATGCCCTGCTATACAAATGCATACACACCTCCAACCCTTTCTCAGCAGAGCAATATGAAGAGTAAATTACTTTATTCCTTCTGAAGATTGAAAAAGAAACATAACTCTATTATTGGCTCGAGCATAGCCATGCCATTTTCCCTTGACCTATTTAAATCCCTTCTAGATTGACACTTTCTGTTATGAAATTCCAATTTACGGTGAAACTCATACTAGTATTCACTAGTATCATAATTGACAATATTTTTACAAAAAGCAAGAGCACTTAAGAGTCAGAAGAACTGCATTCTGTTCTAGACTCTACCACACTCTCTCTGTATGTCTTTGGACGTGTCACTGAGATGGAAATTTTCAGACATGGGTGCAAAAAATTAAGCAAGAAAATCCATCCCAGTAATTAGATGTTTAACAAAAGTGTTCTAATTTTCAGACCCATTTCAGGGAGAATTGGATTGTAGATACTGTGCGCATGGGATCATCAGGCCACCTCTCTTTAGATGTCTGAATAGAGATTTTATGAAAAAAGAAGAACAGGAGTACTTGTGGCACCTTAGAGACTGTTACTCTGAAACCTAGAGATTTTATGTTAGACACCAACATTTGAAAATGTTGGCTTTAGCTTCTCTTGCCTCTTGTCCCAGTATATACACTTACATTGATAATACTTATATTCCTCTGTAGTGTTAATTGAGATCTTTAGACGAAAAGTGCTATAACTTGGCAGTGTATTATTTTATTTTATATTAAATATTATTCACTAGCATGCTACATATTAATATCCATTTGTATTTATCCATATTATTATAATCTACATTTCTTTCCTTTCGCCTTCATTAAATCTATCACCAACTCATCTCCTCTGTCAGCAAAAGCACTTCCTCAATGGACAGTTCTCCATCCTCAGTTGTCCTGACCTACTTCCTTCCTCTTGGCCTCTTTTATCAGTACTATCATCAAATCCACCTATTCTAGACTTTTCCCTGTAATCTTCTTCTGCCATTTCCATTCTGTCATTTGTCACCGGCAAGTAAACAATATGTGTTTTAATATAGCCAAATGTACATGTGTACATCTAGGAACAGAATTAGGCTATCCTGGGAAACAGTGACTCTGAAAAAGACTGGAGGTCTTGGTAAGTAATCAGCAGAACATGAGATCCCAGTAGGATGCTATAGCCAAAATGGCTAATGCAAGGCTGTATTAACAGGGAAATCTCAAGTAGGAACAGATTGACACTTTCTGTTATGAATTTGCAATGGTGCAACTGCTGTTGGAATACTGTGTAGTTCTGTTATCCACAATTCAAGGAGCATGTTGATAAATTGAAGAAGTTTCAGAGAAGAGCCACAAAAATGATTAAAGCATTGGAAAGCCTGTTGTATAGTGATAGACTCAAGGAGCTTAATCTGTTTAGCATGACAAAGAGAAGGTTAAAAGGAGACTTGATTAAGGACTGTAAGTACCTACATGGGGACCAGAAAGTTGATAATGGGCTCTTCAGTCTGGCAGACAAAAGTATAATAAAATCCAATGCGTGGAACTTGAAGATAGACCAGTGGTGGGCAACCTGAGGCCCATCAGGGTAATCTGCTGGTGGGCCACAAGACCGTTTGTTTACATTGGCACAGCCACCTGTAGATCCCAGTGGTCGCGGTTCGCCATTCCCTGGCCTTAGAACATATGAATCTATGAAATTCCTATCCTTTGTTTCCTTTCCTCAAAAGAATTGTAAAGAAAGTGGTATTTTCTCACCTTCATGACCACTTTGCTTAGAACCACCTTCTGCATTTGCAGTCTAGTGTTCTACTCTTTCTAATAGATATTGCATCCCTTACTGTTTTCTCATCCCACTTAATCACAGTACATCTTTCAATCCTGTCAATCATCACTCCGCTTCTTGAGCATCTGAAGCAGAACTTAGGTAGTACATAGTCACAAATGTAGCATAAACAATTATGCCCATAATTTTCTGTATGAATTTAACTGCAGGTGCAACTGCAAGATATCTTTTATCATTGAACAGGATGGAATTTGAATTTTCCTATTTTCTTTTTAAACAATTGGCTTATTAATTCATACAGTGAGAAAAAATCTTTAAAAACAGGTTTTCTAGTTATGGTGAGTCAAATATAGTGCAATGTGTAGCGATATCATTTTTGTCATTTGTCACACATTTTAGTTGCTTCTGTCACACATTGGTAGTCTAGAAAGTTGAGAGTGTATAGAGTGTGGTTCCTTTTTGTGTGTCCAGTCTGATCCACTTTTTTCCACCTATCATTGTCAGATAAATTCAGTTTCACCATCATGGATGAGACTTTGATTGCATAAGGAAAAAATCTAACTCTGTAAACTAGCAAACTGATGATGCATGGAATAATTTTTTTTTTAAATCTCCCTAGCAGCATATCACTATGCTATCAACTAATTACAAGTGCTGGTTTCCTGTTTTCTCTTACAATCTACTTTTGATCCTGCAGGTTGGAAGCACAGTCTTTTTCAGATGTAGGAAGGGTTATCATATTCAAGGCTCTACTACTCGATCTTGTCTTGCAAACTTAACTTGGAGTGGTATACAGTCTGAATGCATTCGTAAGTGCTTTGTTTTTCTTTAAAATTTACATATAATATAGTCTTTGGCAAGGAAATAAATCAATACACTTTTTAATCTCATGTGGTAGATAATATGCAATATACTCCCCACTGTCTCAAAGTCAGAGTTTGCCAACAGATACTATGTAGTTTACTGCAGTGGTTTACTATTCTAAATGTAATAGTAAATTTCTGTGTGTCAGGTGCCATGGTGTGATGACTGTTGACAAATGGTATCTTTATCATTGTGCTCTCTGTCACTGTATCAACTCTATTGGGCTAAATTCTGCTTTCAGTGACACCAGAGCAAATCTGTCATAACTCTACTAAAGTTAATGTAGGTTTTTTATGTTTATATTGGTGTCATTCAGAACAGAATATGGCACACTGTAAGTGTAGGAACATTTTGTCGGCTAGTCTTCTGTGAGCCGTGAAGTATGACTCATCACTCCATTGTTTTTCTGGGCTCCAAGTGGGAAGCTGAAAGATCAATATATTTGGATTTCTGTGATGGTTGGAGTACATCAGTGAACTGCTCCAATAAAATACAATGATCTAAAATAAAAATAATACTTTAGAGCAGTGACTCTCAACTTTTCCAGACTACTGTACCTTTTCAGGAGTCTGATTTGTCTTGTGTACCCCCCAAGTTTCACCTTACTTAAAAACTAATTGCTTACAAAATCAAACATAAAAATACAAAAGTGTCACAGCACACTATTACTGAAAAATTTCTTACTCTCATTTTTACCATATAATTATAAAATAAAGCAATTGGAATATAAATATTGTACTTACATTTCAGTGAGTAATATATAGAGCAGTTAAGGTACTTCCTGGAAGACCTCTGCTTACCCGCAGGCATACATGTACTCCTGGTCGAGAACCACTGGTTTAGAATGACCTTAGATTCTAATTCCATTTCAGATTAATTTTGAGATGTTATAAATGGACAAATGGAGCAGAAACATTGAGACATCTATTGCAACAATTTCTGTTATACCCAGTGAAGTATGATAAAACCTTTCTATGGAACCTTTATTTCATATGATGTTTATAATGACTTTATTTAGCACAATAATCACTGTAATTTTCAAGGTTGTTTCTGACACTGAATTTATGTGATGCTTAAAGCTATGACAGTACAACAATACAATACTGATCACCGAATAATTTGCAATGGCATGTGCCTTGTCTTTTCTTCCTTTTAACTCTTTTTCTCCTTCATCTTAATAATGGATCTTCAGTGTACTGTGTAGAAATAGATGATATTAGTAGGAGTCATTATTTCCAACTTCCAACAACACAACAATAAATCACAAAATCTCAATGTTACTTCTGCTCAAAATATAAAAATGGCTTGTCATTTTTTAAATAGTAGAAACTTTGCTAAGTGAAAATGGATGGATTGGTATGTGTTTGTTCTAAATTCTGTAAATAGATACTGTATAAAACTGTTTACTGCAGCTTTTGCTAATCCTAAAAACCCCTTTCAGCTCATGCTTGCAGACAACCAGAGACACCAGCGCATGTAGATGTGAAAGCGATAGATCTTCCTACTTTAGGTTACACTTTGGTGTATACCTGTCAGCCAGGATTTTTTCTTGCTGGTGGATCAGAGCACCGGACATGTAAACCAGATATGAAATGGACAGGAAAGCCACCTATTTGTAAAAGTAAGTTGTTGATCAAGTGATATATCACACTCTACAGAAATCAGACTCATTTCCCCCCCAGTATAATTCTATTGATTTTAGAGTGTATATCGGGGTTGAATTTGTACCAATTAATATTACAATAAAACAAACTGTCATAATAGTGTTCAGATTATGACATAAACTGAGCAAACCAATTCATTCAAAGTGAATGTACCATCCTGAACTCACTGAGGAAAAAAGTATACCTACAGATAATAAAAAAGTTCAACCAAAAGACTACAGTTTGTTCAAGACAAGCTGTCACTTTTAACTGCATTTTCTTTCTTATCTCAGTTTGTGTCAAATCTTAACGTTCTTTAAATATGTTTTTTCAGGTGTTTAATGTTCAATATTTGTAGGCTTTTAACTTTTTTTAAAGTTCTTTCATAGCAGACTGGCTTTTGAAATCATGCAGGTATGTTGGGTAAATTATTTGCTTTTTTTCTATCCATGGAAGATGTGTTTCCTTTAAAATAAAAATGAACAATAAAACTCAATGAAATTGAAAATAAGCCATTGGGCCAAATTATGCTCTGGATTACATAAGTGTAAATCTGATATAATTCCACTGGCATACTCTGGATATAGAATTCTGAAAGCAAAATTTTAAATTGACAGTGGTTTGTAAATATCTGTCTCTGCACCATTTAAACTTTTAACAGTTTTAAATAACAAAAAACAAGAAAACCCAGACTACGTGCTATGGACTAGCTGCCTGTAACATTTTGTTTGATGCAACTTGCAACTGTAGAAAAGAACTAAAAACGTGCTTAATGTACATAGACCTTTTAGGTTTTGCTACTAGACTTGAGTGTGCTGTTCTTTTAAACACTGCTACCAAGAACTGTGACCTAGACATAAAGCTCTTTGTATTCCATTACCAGTTCCCTGCAAAGTAATTTTTAAGGGTGCTATATATCACTAGTTCTGATGAAAAGTTGTTTGAGAGATATTTTTAAAGTGCAGCCTTTCAAATGAAGTGTAAGAATTTTTTTCCCTTGTTGTTTTTTAAGACCAGTAAACAAAATATTTAAAAAGCTGTCTAGTACTGTTCATATGTGCATGCAAACTAACAACAACCAACTAGTTTGAGTTGACATATAGCTGTTATAGGGTACAGTTCACCCCTGTGCAAAGAGTTCACACAAAGTATACCACTTACATGTTACTCAAATCTTTAAAATAAGACAAAAGTAGTGCATAGGACTTTTGAGAGCTCTTTTGCACAGGGGTGAATTTCACACTGTATGCCTGTAAAGAAAAAGAGCACACAACAGAATAATCTATCTCCCTGACTTTTGTATTTTTCAAGCACCTAACAATATGGGGCCGGAACTGCCATATCCCTAGCATTATTCACGAGTAGTATTTGTTTAATTTTGATGTAAGACGTTATTATTCTTGCATAGATACATAATTCATCCTCACTATAAGGCTCTCTCTTATAGCACTGGGACTGATATAAAACAATAAAACTTTAGGCCTGAATACATTAAATACTTACCTCTGTAGTCAACTAATTTACCACAATAAAAGTGCTGGTTTCCAAGGCTTTCCCCCCACCCCCAATGAATGTGTGGGAGTGTATGGGTTTGAATCTGTAATATGTTCTAGGCTTTAGTTATTTCTGCTGCAAATATAGGAGGGATAATTGCTTTAATCAAGCATTATGTTTTAGCATTCTGTAGAAAAATAAATATGTTCATAAAAATGATAATTTGTTTTTTTACTTGTAGGTAAAGGAGTGAGAGAAGTTAATGAAACAATAACTAAAACTCCAGGTTTGTATACCAGAACAGTTTTAGATCTAAATAAACTAAATTGATTTGTACCCTAGTATGTTTTGGGTAGTAAAACTATTTCTAACAGTTAACTTAATTATTCCATTACTCATCAGAAAGGAAGACAAATGTCCTGGATATTCATAAGAATAACTGACATGTAAAGCCTACTCTCTGAAATTCTTGCCATAGCAACATCATTTTTATATAGTGAATTCTCATACTACTTTTGGAGCATTGTACAAAGGCGTTGTTAAATCAAAAGGATAATAGAGTATAAGGTAGACAGTAAGCAAGGAAAGGTAGTTTTATATTAGTGTGTTCTAATGGAGAGCCTTATAATGAGGATAGAATTTAATTATATAAGGCTAGGTTTGGTCAAAAACCCATCTGGCTTTCACTTTGTGAAAGCTCTGGCAAGCCTAAAATAATTACATTTTAGAACTTAGGTTGGCCTCCATGCTACAGAAGTTGGATGGATTTTGAACTGAATTTTACCTACATTTGATTATATGCTTCTACCAGAAATATAAAATATACATCTTTGGAGAAAGTTTGGTACTCTACACATTTTCATATTCAAGCATTTTCACTGACCTACTGACATGTTAGACCTGATTTTTTTAAAGTGGTCTCTTTTTATATAGACAGAAACAACGAGGAGTCCTTGTGGCACCTTAGAGACTAACAGATTTATTTGGGCATAAGCTTTTGTGGGAGGAAAAATAACTTTTATAACTTTTATAAAATATAAAATAAAAAATTGTCCTCCCGTGGCATCCTGCTGTTAATTGAATTGTCTCATTAGACTGACCTCACACTTGGTAAGGCAACTCCCACCCTTTCATGTATTTATGCCTGCTCCTATATTTTCCACTCCATGCATCTGATGAAGTGGGTTCTAGCCCACGAAAGCTTATGCCCCCAAAAATGTGTTAGTCTCTAAGGTGCCACAAGGACTTCTCATTGTTTTTGCTGATACAGACTAATATGGCTACCACTCTGAAACTATATAGACAGAATTTTTCAACAAATAATTGAGCTAAGGCCTGCCCAGAAAAATAGGGCACCGCAGGGGCTGCTGCCAAGTTGTAATTTTTGGCTTTGCTGCTGAGATTGCTAACAGCAGTGTCAATTGAGATCATAAATGAGTTCATTTCACCAATTTTTACAGTAATCACAATAGTGTATAGTTGACTGTGCGTTCATGCTAATTAATAAACAACCTTAGTTTGCTGGAGGCTCTTGGCTGTACCTCACTGCACAGCTAAGATATGCATTAATCAGCTACTGCATGATCTATTGTGTTTCATTGTCTAATTAAAATACAGCTGAAGTTCACTCAGAGGCTGTGTCTCGAACTATATTCACCAAGCAGTGCATTAATACCATTAATACAGACCACCTTGTGTTGTTTACAGTCATTTACGTAACTATTTTAAAAATTCATTTTTATAAAATGAAAGATTATGATTTTTGTATGCCACTAATTATAACATTGTTCACTCCAACAATGCACAGGAAATAACAGTAATAAATGGGGGGGGGGGGAGTTTTAAGATATATTTCACTAACTGTTACTTTTAATTACAGTTTTAAAACTTTTGAATTGTATCATGTATCTGAGCTCTTCATATGTTTTTTGGGTTTCCTTTCTGCCTCAGTACCTCTCCACTTAACTTTCTGTAAAGTTCCATTTGCAACCATATTGATTTTAAATGTGGTGTAACTAATACTGCTGAATTTGGAGCCTGTTTATCATAGTGGGTTAGTTCACTAACCTCCCATCTTTGGAGACCTGAATTTAAATCATAGAATAGAATCATAGAATCGTAGAATATCAGGGTTGGAAGAAACCTCAGGAGGTCATCTAGTCCAGTATTTCTCAAACTGGGGTCGCCGCTTGTGTAGGGAAAGCCCCTTGCAGGCCGGGCCCATTTGTTTACCTGCCCCGTCCGCAGGGCCGGCCGATCATGGCTCCCACTGGCCACGGTTCGCCGCTGCAGGCCAATGGGAGCTGCTGGAAGCAGCGGCCAGTATGTCCCTTGGCCCGTGCTGCTTCCCAGGACCCGCCACCGAAGTGCCCTGAAGATGCGGAGCGGAAGGACCCCCGCCACCGAATTGCCACCGAGGACGGCAAAATGCCGCCCCCCAAATCCTGTCACCCTAGGCGACCAGTTATGGTCACCTAGTGGAAGCACCGGCCCTGGCCCCATTTTTGTTGCCCTTCGCTGGACTCTTTCCAATTCGTCCACATCTCTTCTGTAGTGGGGGGGACCAAAACTGGATGAAATACTCCAGGTGTGGCCTCACCAGTGCCAAATAGAGGGGAATAATCACTTCCCTCGATCTGCTGGCAATGCTCCGACTAATACAGCCCAATATGCCATTGGCCTTCTTGGCAATGAGGGCCCACTGCTGACTCATATCCAGCTTTTTGCCCACTGTAATCCCCAGGTCCTTTTCTGCAGAACTGCTGCTTAGCCAGTTGGTCCCCAGCTTGTAGCAGTGCATGTGATTTTTTTCTTCCTAAGTGCAGGACTCTGCACTAGTCCTTGTTGAACCTCATCAGATTTGGACCATTCCTCCAATTTGTCTAGGTCACTCTGGACCCTACCCCTACCCTCTAGCATATCTACCTCTTCCCCCAGCTTAGTGTCATCCGCGAATTTGCTGAGGGTGCAATCTATCCCATCATCCAAACCATTAATAAAGATGTTGAACAAAACCGGCCCCAGGACCAACTGTTGGGGCACTCCGCTTGATACCGGCTGCCAACTAGACATCAAGCCGTTGATCACTACCCATTGAGCCCGACAATCTAGCCAGATTTCTATCTGCCTTATAGTCCATTCATCCAAACCATACTTCTTTAACTTACTGGCAAGAATACTGTGGGAGACCTTATCAAAAGCTTTCCACTGCTTTCCCCATATCCAGAGAGATGGTGACCATCCATGTGAAGTGGGTTGATTTCCCCCTAGTTCTAGTTTATCCTTGCAATAATAATTAGCATTTATATAGTATTTTAAATCTTCATAGTATCTTATAAGCTTTATCTAATTAATCCTTATAATATCCGTGTAAAATAAGTTTGAAAAAACAAACTCTGGGCTCAGTCTTCAGCCACGGCTCTCGCTGCTTTGCACAGCCTTTTCCCAAAGTAGCTAAAAAGATGCTCTAAAGGAGCAGCCATGGATTTCCCCTAAACAGAGCCAGCATAAGTGTCTCTATCCCACCTGCTTCTCTCCCTCACCACCCTCACATAGCGGATGGGGAGGGCAGTGAGCAGCTTGCCATGGGTTGGAAAAGAGAGGGGCAGGCTGGAGCACATAGCGCTCCACCTGATCCTTGCCTGGCTCAGTGATACCTATGAATCAGAATCATAGGATTGGAAGGGACCTCAGGAGGTCAGCTAATCCAACCCCCTGCTGCAGCTGCTTTTTGGCCCTCAACCAACCCAAGATTGGCGGAACAGAAATGTATCTTACAGTCACCTTCCCTCCTTCCTCTGCTCAGCTGCACTAAGTGTAAATTTGGTGCAGCTGAAAATTGAGTCCACTATATCATTTTGGATAAAGTGACATACTATTATTGACAGCTCTGCTCAACAGTAATTGCAAGGGTGTTGAAGCCTAGGTAAGGATTGGGGTATATTGTCAGGTCTCTTATGGGAATCTTGCACAGAATCTCTCAGTATTATAGCAGACTCATATCAGTACTACTTGCCCCTCACTTTCCTGAACCATAAATTCACTTGTCCATATTTAATAAAAAGAAAAAGCAAATAAAATACTTTAAATACATTTTTAAAGTATCAGGGTTTCTAAACTGCTATCACAGAAAGTCACAATTGTGACATACCTATGGAAAGAGAAGTATCCAGAACAAGAAGTCTAGGAATCCTACTGAAGAATTAATGTATTACAGCATGTTGGAATTATAAGAATAAAAACAAAGCAAGCAGAGAAAGGGTCAGAGTACTTGCTGTCATTTGCTCCAAATCACTAATTTAATATAATTAGTATAGTAGTACGTGTTACATAAATGAGATGGATACACAGATTGTGGCACAGAGATATAGTCGGAGCAGAAACCAGTTCTACTCTCAGTTCTGCATATCTGGCACATTTTGTGCACTTGCTTCTATTTAGATATGTCTTGCCAATTAGAAAAAGTAACTGTGTCCCTCTGCAGGGCTCTTCTCTGCAGGGGGTACAAGGAGCCTGTCCCACTGCACCATTCAGGTGAGGTGTTGGAAGAGTCAGTAGCAACTACAGGGATTTGGAAAGCCATGACACTCTTCTTTATTCCTGTTTTCATCCCCTTCCCTGTTCTCTCTCCCCTTCCTTGCCTGCCCCTCCTGGCCCTTTCACTGCCGGGTGGTGGAGGACTGGGGCACATAGCTATCTGTACATTGTCCTTATCCCAGTTGCTTCATAACAGTTTGACTTCAGCAGGAGTGCAGAAAAAGGGA
Organism: Trachemys scripta elegans; assembly: GCF_013100865.1. Classification (NCBI taxonomy): domain Eukaryota; kingdom Metazoa; phylum Chordata; order Testudines; family Emydidae; genus Trachemys; species Trachemys scripta. The sequence continues at coordinate 163,031,186 of NC_048300.1, forward strand.
AGCAGCTTGGCTGACTGCAGTTTCTTTACCACATTGTCCTCTGATGATCAGGAGGAGAAATTGCAAGGAAATCCCTGCAGCCCCCCTGGATAAATAGCATTCCAAATGGGCAGGGCTGGAGGCATGACAAGACTCCTGAGTATGTTTGTGTCATGTGGATTATGTAACAGTGGTCAGCCCTAACTCTGACACTAACTCACTCTGGTCTTTGCCAAGCCACGTGAAACTTGCTTCTGCTCAGCATATTCCACAAGGTCCTAAATGCCCTCAGATGTCCTTGTTTTCAGACTCTGGGAGGAGACATGAAGCATCTTAAAGGATTAAACTATTCACTCTCTGTGATTCATTATCTCTAAAATAGCAATAACACCACTTACTAACCTATCCAACAGGAATAATGTGGGGAATTATTGGTTAAACTGACTCTCTGGTATAGTTTAGGGCTTAATCTGAGATTTAGGATTTGGAGAATCTAATATTAATACCATTATTTTCATGCATTTTACAACTTATTAACGATAGAGTTGATTTCTTTTTGTTTGGATGTAATGGTTGCCCAACAAACTAAATACTGCAGCATTGTTCTAGTATATAAGCAAAATAGTAAGAGTTCAACAATAAAATACATTGGAAAAAGTAAATAAGATTTTAATATTTCATTTGTTTTTTGTTATATAAGGCCCCAATCCTGCAATAAGATCTGCATGGGAGGATGCCTGTGATTCCACAGAGCCTTATTTAAGACAGTAGTGCTCCTTCTATGCATAGGGGCCCACTCATGAAGATCACATTGCTGGACTGGGGCCTAAGATATTAGAGTAATAACTATGTTTATATTTTTTCAAAGCATGTTACATTTAACCTGAGCATTTGTTCCTCATGTTTGTAGAGCTCCCTGAAAATGAAAAGCATGATGGAATTGCTAAATATTATTGTTACTCCTACTCATTAAATGCACATTAATACTCAGTATTATTAGGACTGAGATACGATCAGCAGAGCCAGTTGGTGACTTTTTTTTAGACGATTAATTGCCAGTGCCATGCCATAATAAATATGAGGAAAGCATTCATATGATTTTCTTGGTCTTTATTAATTTTGAAAAGTTAAAATTGTCTAAAGAAATATACAAAACTCAGTTGGTTACTTCAAGAGTTAAACCGGGGAGAATAAAATACTGTACTCTTCCATCAGCAGCATCTGGCTATCTGGTGGGTACCATCTGTAGTGTCCCAGTGAATGTGAGGTTACAATAGTCTCTTGATCTGTCATTTGGTCATGATGCTATGAGACTGGGATTCTAGCTATTACTTTTTTAAATAGTCTTTTTTAAATCATTCACTCTTTATAATATCCCCTTGAAAGCTTTAAATGATGTTTCTCTAGTATGGAAGCATCCCAGAGTCACGTGGAGTATCTGATGTTAGTCCCCATATTCCCTTACCTGGCAAGGGTTTTGTGTGCTGCACAGGAAAGAGGAGGAGTCCCTTCTCTCTCTACTTCATACTGGCATCTTAAATCAGCCCCCCTCATCTCAAAAGTATTGCCACAGAGTTGTGCCATTGAGGGATGTGCGAAGGAGGAAAATAGGCATATAGGAAGAGTATAGGAGGAAATGATAATCCCAGAGAACACCTCTTCCACAAAATTAAAATATTTTCCCTAATGGGTTTGTTCTCTTCTGATTTTATTTTTATGTGTTTTCATATTTTCAATTAGTGAAGAATACTAAAAGTCACCTCTACCAAGTTGTACACATCTTTGCCAAATATTTAAAATTCAGTCTTTAATAAATTAGAAAGTCAACGATTTCACTGCTACCAATAGCAGAGAGTAGGGTGGGGTGGACAGAATAAAAACAGCCTAGAAAATGAACAAAATACCCACTTCCCATACACCTCCACTCATTATTCCCTTCCTAGTCTAAAGGTTTGGGAGAACAGATTCAGGCTATTTCAGACTCGGGGAAAAGTAAATTCCAAATGCAAGGGACTCTCACCTTGAATGGAAGGAGTTCCAGCTCTAGCATCTCCACTGAGTACCAATATAGTAGTGTGGTATGGGGAGGAAGCTGGTCTCGCAAGTCATTTAGGGCTTTCTTAAAACACCATTTTAAACTGCACCGGAAATCCACTAGCATCTAGTGCAGTTCACAGAAGACTGGTTTAATGTGCTCATGGGGGAGACAGGACTTCAAGCAGGGCAATCTCTACAATGGGTCCTCTACTCAAGAACTTTCTTCTTTTTTTCTCAGTCCTGAGGAGAAGGTTTGCTGATGGGTTATTATAATGACTTTTATTGTGCCAAGCAAGCATGATATTATGTGAAGCTGTGTAGGAAGTTCATTATATTCATTGTCTCTGATACTGTATATCTTTATGTAAAAGCACTCAGAACAATGCATGGGTGCTTTAATGTAAAGTTTAGTAAATAATGACAGATGAAAAGATTATTTTACTTTACTTTTGGTTTGAGGTGATTTACTCCTTTGTTTATTGCTTATTTGTTCAGTTCCTTCAGATGTGTTTTTCATAAATTCATTGTGGAAGGGATTTTATGAGTATCTAGGGAAAAGGCAACCTGCTACGCTGACAGTCGACTGGTTCAATACTACAAGCAGCAAGGTGAATGCCACATTCATTGAATCATCCAATGTACAACTTAAGCTATCAGGTAGGTTTAGAATTAAGTAGTAGAAATATCTGGTTTGTTGCTTTTTCAATTGTTCCGATTTGTCGTATTTTCTGCTGTTGTAAACACTAAACACCAAAATTAGAATTACATCAGTAATATCTTCTAACTGATGACATGGGTCATTTATGCATTATGTAAAATGAAAATCATGACCAATATATTGTCATTAAAAATCCTTTCAGTGTGTTTTGCAAGAGTAACAATGCTAAACGTAGTGTCCTGCTCAAATTCCAGTCTGGTCAGTTACATTTTGCCCAGTTAAATTCTCCCAGAGTTTCAAATAATGTATTTGTTTCATTTCTTGTCCCAAGCTGTTGTGTAGCGACACTTTGTGCTATTAAACCATTGTCATGCCAAACTCTGAAGGTGGTTGTATTTCAGTGGTAGGCAACGTCATCCATACTATATATAGTTTGTTCTGCACTTTAGGATCTGTTAAGATCAAAAGGTCTATAAAGGAAGATATTATTTGTTTATTATTTTTACTTTGTTTTAAAGGAGAGACATCTTGATAATAGCCTTACATAAAATAGATATGGTTAATTACAGAGTATAGTAAGTTATGTGTTCCTTTCTGGGACGCTGATTTATGTTCTGATCTAACAGTCTGATCAAAGTTATGTTTTAAATGGCCATTATCAGTTAAGATGGTGCATCTTTCCTGGTCGAGTGTATGGGCAGAGTTGCAGCAGTTATATGCCACATATAAAGGCATCTTTCATTGAAACTGTGGTGTTTACTATAGTAATACAGTACTTCATACGTCCCAAGGCAAGGAAGGACCATTGTGATTATGTAATCTGACCTACTGTATAACACAGGCCATAGAGCATAATTCCTAGAGCATAACTTTTAGAAAAAATGTCATATTGTGCTTTATAATTGTCAGTGATGGTGAATCCAGTAAATTGTTCCAATGGTTAATTACTCTTTCATTAAAAATGTATGCCTTATTTCCAGTCTGTTGGGGTAAAACACATCTCTCTGAAATTTAAACTGACAGTGTTATTGCAACAAGGCAGGAGTTCAGTACACATTTAGAATTTCTGAAATTGTCCGTGGAGAAACAAGTATTTTTGCTAATTTATGATTAAAGTCTAAGTCAGTACAAATACATACTGCTATTAATCATGTTTATTACATTTGTGCTTAAGGGCCAACCAAGAATGGGGCCACATTGTGCAAGATATTTTACAGACACAGAATAGTAGACAGTCCCTTCCCAGAAGTGTTTACACTCTAAATAGACAAGACATACTCAGTGTGCAGGAAACAGTATAATAGATAAGCTGAAAAATCATCATGATGTCAGCAAACATCATCTTAGTTCCACATATTTTTTGTGGCATGGGAAGTTAAGCTAAATGGAAAGGGAAAGAAAAAGGGGTGAGAGGGACAAGACAGAAAAGAAGAAGGTAATAGTGGCAAAGGATGAAGTGAAGCTGGGGTGAAAAGACTGTAAAGAAGAGGGGAAAGGGGGAAAGGAGAAGATTGGAGCAAACAGCCACTCAGCATAGGGCAGAGAAACTCCAGTCAAAACTGTAGAACATTTTCTGAATGTCCAGATGTCCCTGCATTGGCTGCTTCTGCTACCAGCTGTAGTCTCTGGAAGACTTCTTTCTCCAGTTTTCCCCCCAAAGCCACATGGTGGTGGTAGGTGGTGGGAGATAAGGGGAGGCACCACCTGGGTCCCCAGAGAGTGGGGGTGTCCAGCAAGGTGCTGGGGTGAGGGATGGCTGGCCCCATTTTATCCCCTCACTGCCAGTGCAGCAGTCCCTGATATGGATACTCCTAGACTGCAAAGAATATCCTAGAACTAAAGTCATATATGTAGTATAGAATATTTTTCACAATAGGTACTTTGGCTCACAGAGGTCATTAAAATAAGTTCTTTTAAATGTTAACTACATGGGATACCATTTTAAAATGTGTTTAAAAGACATATTTTACACTCTTCTCTTAATAGGTGTTTACAAGAAAGAAGAGGCTCATTTGCTTTTAAAAGTCTTTCAGATTAAAGGACCTGTGGAAACTTTTGTAAGCAAATTTGAAAATGATAACTGGGCACTAGATGGCTATGTAAGTAAATCGACTCTATAAATGTGCTTGCTTGGCTTAAGGCGGCCTCTAGTTTCCTATATCTTTTTTATTATGATTGTTGAACACAGCAATGTTTAGAACATACCCATATTTTTCTTTTTCTAAGAGAAATGTGTGTCCCTAGCCTCTGTTTTCCAGAAGCTGGGAATGAGTGACAGGGGATGGATCACTTGATAACTACCTCTTCTGTTCATTCCCTCTGAGACACCTGGCACTGGCCACTATCGGAAGAGAGGATACTGGGCTAGATGGACCTTTGGTCTGACCCAGTAGGGCCATTCTTATGTTCTTAAATGTATATACTGTTTCCATATTCTCTGAAATATTAACATCTCTTCTACACTGTAAAAAAAGGTTGATATACATATTTTCCTATGTTTGTGGTTTGTTTTAGAACAAATACATGAGGTTTTTTTCTTTTATTAACATCACTTTTTTATTGTTGTTCTATGGATAATTAAGTGTACTTTAATAATATGTTGAGGAGTGTTGTTGCCTTTAAGAATGCAAGAATGAAGTTATGAAGGTACAGAAATATAGGCTAATGGACTGTGTATGTGATGCAGTAATTGTCTTCCCTTATTCAGAAATAACACAGCTGTGACTCAGATTCACTAATGCCGATGTGTAGCTGTTATGCTGACATCTAGAGAGTTATTTTCTATATCTTATATTTGATTTCACTTATAAATTTCACCCACTTGTTGCAATACCCTGGCATTTTCTTTTGCTCCATACTCAGCAGTGACTAGAGCAGAGCAAATTATTTATTTTTATTTTGCTTCTGTGGCCAAACTAGAAAAATAATGTTTCAGGTAGACCTGAAATGGAAATTTTTTGTTTTACTCTCCAAAAGAAAATAATTTTGGGTCAAACAAAACTTTTTGTTTGACTGAAACCTTTTTATTTCCTGATTTTTTTATTGCATTTTATTTCTGTTCTGTTTTGCATTTTAAATAAATTTCAAAAGTAAACATCATTTTGAAATTACTTTTTCAATTAAAAAAAATTTCAGATGAAACTATTTGCTAAATTCAGTTTAAATTCACAAATCGTTTCAGTGGCCCAAAAGCTGCATTTTTTGACAAAAAGTTATTTATTTGAAAAATTTCATCTAGTTCTAGTGATAACTCATAAAGATTTGTCATTTTTACTTTAGGCAAATAGATAAAGTTTCTTCACTCTCTGTTATATTCTCTTGTCCTTTACAATATTTAGTATAGAAAGTACTCTGCATACCGAAAATGTAGCAATTTTCTAAATGCATATACTAATTTAGTTATCTAAGTCAAGTGGAAAGATAAACATTTAAGATTTTAAGAATTTCCATTGTATGCAAGACTCTTGTTCAAAATGAAAATGTCATTTTCAACTGTTATTTTTTAAAACCTTCATTAAGTTAATAGCTATGATTTTTTAACATTTATAGATTGAAGCATAAATGTTACCTTTACTTGTCAAAGGGCAAAAATGACTAAACTATGACTGACTCCAAATAATTAGAATGGATATACAGCCCAATTAGAATGGATATACAGCAAACCACAGAAGTGATTATTACTTATTTGTTTCAGACATCTTCTTCCTATTTTAATATCCTCTAGGTATCATCAGGGCTTGAAAGAGGTATGTTTACTTACCAAGGTGATATGCATGGAAAAGACTTCGGAAAATTTATGCTCCAAAGGCAAGGTAAGAATGCATTTATGGAACTACACTGTGTTTTATCTATTTGGGACTTTTAACAGTGAAGGCATCAAATGACTGTGCCAGCATCCTAATTGAAGAAAGCATATTTATTTTAGGGTATTACTACCATAAAACTTACAAATGGTCTAAACTACTTAATAATTTAGTTGAAATATATAATTAAAATTCTAATTGAACTATGTCATGTTACCATCTCATTTTTGATGCTATAGCAACCTAATGAGATGAACATAGGATGCTCCTATAAAGAACATCAGTGCAAATGTTCATGCAGTAATATATGATGATTATTTTGCTTTAAATGACTTTTTCAAAGTAGTGAGGCTGTCACATGTTGCTAAACCAATTTCTATTCAACCAAATAAATTACATAGTTCTGAGAGCTTAGCCCTTTGAATTTAAGAACAAAGTCAAACAGATTTTTAATATTATTCAGTATGTGTTTGCTTGTTTGTGTGCATGTGAATATGTGTTTAGGGTGGGATGCTATTTGGGTGTCTAAAATTCAGACTGATTCTTAGTCTGAAGTATATTGCAGCTGTAAATTTGAATGTGCTAGCAGCTGGTCAAAAACTAGGTATTCTCCCTCATAGAAATGCCTAATCAAATCCCACTGTAGACATGATGACCTTGTGACCCTGGAACAATTCTAAAGCTGTTTAAGTACCATTAGTATGTACATATACATCAACCCAGTGCTAAGGAGGCTGAAGCAAGCATCCCTGTCTGTGTGACATGTCCTTAGAAGGTGTACATTGCTATAGCTCCATTAGTTTCATGCCATTTGACACTATGCCATTTGACACCAACTGAGGATCTAACCCAATATCCCGTCACATTTTTCCAGAACTCCCCTATGTTTACTTGCTCTGTCTTTTCATCTGTGTGTGTCTATTTCTGTATGTGTGTGTGCTTGTGAGAGAGAGAGAGACCCTCTTCCCTGATTCTTACAGACATATTATGAAAGCAGAGCACCAGGACCTGTTTAGACATGCATCTTGTGTAGTAGCCTTTGATGTCTCATATACAGTAGAACCTCAGAGTTGTGGACACCTCGGGAATGGAGGTTGTTCGTAACTCTGAACAAGCTGTTATGGGATGCTCTTCAGGGCAGACTGCTTGGAACGGGGGCTTACAGCTCTGCAGTGGCTGTCTGGCAAGTTGGGGTGGGGACAGGCAGCTGGTTCTAGACCCTGGGCTACAAGGGTGATGAGTGAGGCACCCTGGGGCACCACAGTGTCAGTGGGCAGACAGTGCAGGCTTTGGACCTTCAAAACTGAGCTGCTCCTCCAGAGCGCAGCGTGCAGGCAGGAGCTCAGACTCTGGCTCCAGCAGCTTACACTCCAGACCAGGTTTCAGTAGCAGCTCAGGAAGATTCTTTCCCAGGCTCTTGCAAGCTTGTTCCCATCTCATGGAGGGGCAAGGAGAGGGGAAAACCATGTCACATAGAGTCCAGTTATCACATTTACTCATCTCTGGAACCGTAGGGGATTTTTGTTCCAAGAAGATTACCCTGAATCATTACTCATTGGAATTGCTTCTTTAAAACCTTCTATCATGGCAATTTCATGAGAAAAACTTCCCAATTACTAGTTTCCTGAAAATATTGCCTCACACAGCCACTGTGAGCCTTCCTTAGGATAGTGTAGCTTGTTCAGATTAGGAGGAGAGGAACTGAGGACAACTGTTAGAAGTGTATCTCGTGGCTGGTATCCATGAATCCATGGGAATATTGAATAAGTTTACACCCCAAGAGTAAAATTGTTTTAAAATGGTTCTAAGATTGAGAGACAAGGCTGCAAATTTTAAAGTATGGTTCTATAGAGGCAATATATTTGGATAACTCCATTTACTGTACGTAACCTCCCTTTCATATCAGCCAAATAATATTTCCAAATGAATTGAATATTGATGTTAACATCTATATAATGTTTAATAAAATAGTAATAATCTTACAGCTTGCCCATATTACTGAAGTATATTAATTAGTCTATGAAATAAGGTAGTTTCTGAATGATAAGGTATGCTTCTTTAATAGTGAAAAGAGACTTGAATTATCTTTTAACCTATCTATGGATTCTTTTTCTTTTTTTGTATTGCCATGTAGATATTTTCTGTTTTAAGTCTTGCTAGCAATCATCAGTATTTGCAGAAGATTGAGAAGCACAATGGGTTTTCTCATTTGTCATGATGATAACTCTGTCGGAAGAAGTACACACTTCACATCAGGATAGTTTTAATCACAACCAACTCTAAAGTCATTCATGATAAATAGAATAGACTATGTTGAGATAATGTTGAGTGACTTACATGAATAAAAATTGATAAAATTGGGAATTATAGAAAAGCCTCTTTCCTGGAAAGAAGACAGTATACATTTTTCCAAAGCCCAGTCTGAAACATAGGCAGCATCTCTCCTCATGATTAAAATGACATGTGGGTGAGAATTAAGCTTTCGTAATTACAAATGGTATTTCTGAGCCATCTAAAACATGAGATGGCATTTGTGACATTGATAGTGTGGGAGTCCACTGCAAGAGCACATAAACCAGTTTGTATTACTGATTTGAGAGTAGGTAATAGATCGTCCATAGTTAACATTTAAACATAAAACAGCCCCAGGCTGCTTTATTTTACTTTCACTGCTCATAGTTCTAAAAGGTCTTTCTGGCAGCTGGGGACTGCTGGTGTACACACACCCTTTCCTCCACCCCTCCTTTTTCACATTAGTGCTGGCAGTAAGGAGAGGTAGGAGACTTCCTTGGCAGCACCACACCAGGATTCCTCTAGGTTCTTCATTAGCAGTTAAACCACTCCTTTGCACTGCTAGAAGATCTGTCTATGACATTTCATTTGTAACCATTAACTTTTTCATGCTAATTGTCAAATTGGAATTAAAAAAGAATTTAAACTGGTTTATAGTCTCTTACAATTTGCTCCTGTTTTACTAGTGTCACTCATTACTTTGTCAGATTTTTTAGTAAAATGATGCTGTGAGCATTATCATGAAGCTGAAAAACACCAATTGTAAGTTGAAAACTTAGGCTAAAATTTGCAAACTTGCTCTACTGAGAGTGCAACAGGAGCTTTACAATGTCTACATAGTCTTGATAGGTAATTAAGACTTCCTTGGAACATTTACCGTATGTAGTGGCAATGCCCAACTCCAGGAGAGATTTCTCTGTTTTAGACTAGCAGTAAAAAATGTGCTAATGATCACATAATTTTAATTTAGTTTAAATCAACAAAAGCCCCAAAAATAAGACTCTAGCTTTAACTTACAATGATGACAATGTATTGAATCATAAGATCAACAAGTTAGCTAACATGTTCTCAGAGATATTGATGACAATGAGCACCATAGACCAAAGTGGATCCAAAGGATCATTTACAGCTCATTATATAGCTGTATAATTGTCATAATTACACACTTACACATACACACACTTCATTTTAAAGGCTCAGCATACATGTACAAAATGTTAATAATATATCCATGTAAATACACAAATGTTCCTCCCAGCAATCAAAATAGAGCAAATACTGGTGCATTGAAGACCAATAATTTTTACTTGCACATAGCAGCACTATGTTGAAGTTTGACTTCAATAAAGATACCTCAGATTAACACAAACCATGGTAAATAGTTTATTATCTTGAAAATAGTCTTCTCTTCACCATATCTTTGGAGAAGTTTATAAACTGCCAGAACTTGATGGAGAATTCAGATATTGAAAAATGTATAATTCCAGTATTTTTCACCTAAGAGGTGAGCCATGTCACCAGTCCAGCTGATCCATAGATTTCTGGGAGATTTTCCATGACTTCACTGGGAGTTGAATTGAGCCCTAAATTACACATAGTAGTAATAAATAAAATAGATAGTACAAAAAGTGTTAGAACACTAACAAAAGTACATTTCATAAAAATATCATCGTACCAAAGCAGCTTGTCTGATTCCCCTCTTTCCCTCTACATCCTTACTGCAAATACAGAACTTCAGGAAGAAAAGGTTTGTTTGTTCGTAAAGTTTAGGGGGCTGGAGTTGGTGTTCAAAAAATTGCTTGCAGCTGAAAGTGCTTTTTCATCCTCAGTTATGATCACTTTTCTTTTTCACTGTAAAAATGACTCTAAAATGATAATGATTCTGTCATAATTATATGTTATATAATTGTCCTTTCCATTTTTTTCATGTGAACCATCGAGTAGTACGTATATCTAACTTACCATTGCCTGTATTCTCCCTTCCTCCTTCCATTTTAGGGTTTGCCATATTCACTGATTATGATTTTTTTCAAATTAGATTGTAAAGTCTTTGGTGTGTTTCTATATATATAACCACCAAGATAATCCTGATGGTGGCCTTAGATCACTTCTGCAATATAAATAATAATCTTTTGTATTTACAAAGTTAGTAAGTGTATTATTGCAGTATCTTGTAAAATAATATCATATGATGAATATTTTTAAATCTTTCAAAAATTACTTGACTTGATAAAGGTTGCTTTCAAATCACTATCGATGGTTATTAATGAGAAATGCTTTAATGTAACATATTTTGAAATCTATTTCAAATTTAAATGCAAGTCCCAGCTCTACCCCACATACCTCAGCATAAAACACTTCATTCTTTATTACAGGAGAAAATAAATGAATTTTCACATATCGTATGGTGGAAAATTAGAGATTTTACCTCTTCTCTTTCCTTTATTTTCAGGTCCTTTAAGCACAGATGCAGATCATTCAAATCACTATTATGGCACAAACAGCAGTTCTGTTGCAGCTGCCATCCTGGTACCATTCTTTGCTCTAATATTATCAGGGTTTGCATTTTACCTCTACAAACACAGGTACTGTGAATGTCATATTTTCAATAACCTAACTAGGTTTTTATATTAATTTGAATGGGCAAATGTTCTGTTAACTGCAGAACATCATGGTAAAACTTTTTAATAATCTCATCTACTCTGAAATGACAAATATGTCTGCAATCTTCCACATAGGGGTTCAATACAGAGCAGTTCTTAATGGTGAACTCTTAGAGAAATGAATCATTGTGTTAAGGAGCAAAGAGCTGTAAACCTTCTTGGTTGGTTAGACTGAATCAGATTGAAATCTCATGTCAGATAATTTATTCATTCATTTTAGGACTTTATTAAATAGAATATATGATGCTTCTTTCAAAGTGCTTATGAGTATTAATTATAAAAGCTAGGAAATCCATAAATCCCCTGAGGGAACAGCCCATAATGAGACTACTTACAGTACCTGCTGAGTAAGCTTAGGAAAATTACTTCTAGAATTGGCATAGCTTCTGCTAATATGAAAATTATGCATGTTGAGTAGATAATGTGAACGTAAATCCATCTATTTTGTCAGAAATTTGGTTAAAAAACCCGCATATTTGCATCTAACATAATTTTGCTACTACAAATTGGGTAGTATTGGATTAGACCTTTCTGGAACAGAACATCTTTTTGTGACCAGCAGCAATACCATTCTGGCCTTCACCAGCATTACTTTCTTCTAGTAAAGCATTGTAAACAGTTGGTTTGCAAACCAACAATCTTCAAAATGGTATTTACCATACGTTTTTTCTTCATTTTCATTTCATCATGATATTTCATAATCGCAAGAATGCACAGTGAAGTCCATCACTGACCTATGCCATAGTTTCATAACACTGTTGTCCCCCTAACTCAGAATTAGATGGTATGGCAAGAAATTGCTAAGGGGTTTGGAGTTGTGGACTCCAGTGAAAATGTTATAGATCCTGGAGTTTAACCGTGTATTTGACTGAAAAGACTGTTTAAGGAGAACACTTAGATCTCCAGTCAAGAATCTACTTCTGGGAGAAATTGTGCTGCCCTCAGAGTCTTCATTCCCAGTCATATCCAGTTCCACAACGTGAAAATCTGTTGTACAGTGTCAAGGAACCCACAGGAGATCATCTTGGAAGCTGGAAAGTGAAAGGCAAGAGCTGCCAGACTATGAATCGATTGTTAGGTAGGGGGATCTGAGCATTAAACTAAATTCAGCAGAACTGTACTAGACTTACAGCAAAAAGGTCTTATTGGAGACTAGTTTAAGGAGTTTTGTTATGTGTTATATGAACACTGGAGGCTAAAGAATTGAGATTTTTCCTTTCTACTTAGTCAAAAAATTTAATGAGAGTGTTTAAACTTGGTCTTCAGGAGAATAGCTGTATTTATATTGTTTATGCAGCCCTGTCTGTTCGTATCAAATACAAATAAATGAATGAAAATGTTACTTGTTAACTTGATATCTGACTGACCATTTTTCCTTTTCTGTATTTTCTACATATGCTATTCCAATAAACCAAGAGTTTTAGACAGATTTTCAGTGTCAGTTTCAGAATCTACGAAATTGATTATTGACACACAGGTCCATAGGAAAACAAAAGAATATCCATTGACATCTCAGTATTAGAAAGGCTTCTTAGAGGCACAGCACTGAGCTCTCAGCTGGGGGAGAGAAATGAAGGTCGCTTTAAACTCACAGCCCAGGGGGAGTGTAGCTTTAAGGATGCTAGGCTGCTTGAGGGATTGGAGAGATAGCCAGTGCAATCAGAGGGGTAGCCGTGTTAGTCTGAATCTGTGAAAAGCAACAGAGGGTCCTGTGGCACCTTTAAGACTAACAGAAGTATTGGAGCATAAGCTTTCATGGGTGAATGCCCACTTCATCAGACGCAAGTAATGGAAATTTCCAGAGGCAGGTATAAATCAGTATGGAGATAACGAGGTTAGTTCAATCAGGGAGGGTGAGGTGCTCTGCTAGCAGTTGAGGTGTGAACACCAAGGGAGGAGAAACACCAAGTTTCTGTCTCTAAATGGAAAGAAAATAGTACTTTACAAATTGCAGAATTATGTTCAGGTTATCAATGTGGAAGAGTTGAGAACTTTAAAACAAAAAATAATCTGGATAGATGATCTCTTAATTACTATCTACAATTAAATCATTTACAAAAAGTTTATGGTTCCACTCTGCCTTTGCCAACAGTTTCATTCTTAGATATTTTTCTTAATATTTATTAAAACCAAACCTCTACATTGTACAATTCCTGATTGATTTTTCTTCCCCAATTCAGACAGCATTGCAACTGAAGTGAAAGAGGTTTGGGAGCTACCTACAAAACTTTTTAAAGATATTTTTAGATACCTATTTTTAGATACCTCATAAGTGCTGAGGGATGCAAAGTTAAAATTAATTCACTATAGTATGGCATCATCTGTATTGCACATCTACGGGCTGTGCAATTAATTTATTTGGTTTTAGTGTTGGTTTAATACTTTCTTGAATAAAAGTGTAACATCTTTAAAGATTTATAATTTTTTTTACATTATGATGTGTAAGTAAATGGTATCCACAAAAGAGAACTGGGTCTCAAAGGACAATTCATCTTTATGATAACTGCTGTCATATCAAATTCTGTGAATATTGGCCAACTTGGTTGTCCAAAGTTGGGCACATAAATCCATAGTAAAGCAGCTAAATAAGTGGCCTTGTTGCCTGTGGGACATGTTAGTACCAAGGTTTTATTGAACAGTAGGCCTCTTATTTACATGTCTAAATATGGAGTTGGATGCCTAACTTTAGGAGCCCAGTCTGAAAATGTTTATCTAATATTTTTCAATCAATTTAACAAAAATCTCCTCCATCTTTCCATACTCTCTTTCTCAATTCTCTGCTCTACTCATTAATTTTCCTATAGAATATATGGATTATCCACTTTCCTTCCCAGTTCTGGTGCCCAGACTAAGATGGTGGTAGGGAAAAAAAATGAAACCCTCCTGCTTCAGAGATCCAGGGAAATTGGCTAATTAAATGTGCTCCTGTGATTCTGATACTAAAATCCTGTAAAAAATATCACAGTAACTTTAGAATAATTGTACAAAAAGTTTATTTTACTAAAGTTGAACTAAGTGCTTAAATTCTGCAGAGGAATAAGAAGTTTTTTCTCCCCCATTCTGCTTATGGCAGTTGTAGGGCTGTACGAGTCTTAAAATGAAGATGTCAATAGAATATATTAAGTACTAGTACTGATGATTTTTCATCCCTTCCCTATTCCATCTCTCTCTTCTGTTTTGGCTGTCATTATTGGCATTGAAAACAGACTATAAAGTTATCATGCTACAGATAGATTTTGCTAGAGAAAATGTATACGTATGTTTGGCCTACATTGTTTCTGTTCTTTTTAGTGTCAGCTCACTCCTAGAAATTTTTCTTCTCATCATACTTCAATACTTCTTATACATAGTTCCCATAGTTGCTAATATTTTGTGAGGTGAGCTTCCTCTATCACCATTAGGAATTGTTGCAAAACTAGTATGGATCACCTGCAATAATTACAAAAACTTGCAGTAGTTATGAAATTTTATTTTTAATTTTTATTGATTATGTTTATTTTTTCTTTCTCTTTTTTCAGAACAAGACCAAAAGTACAGTACAATGGATATGCTGGTCATGAAAACAGTAATGGACAGGCTTCATTTGAAAATCCCATGTATGACACAAACTTAAAGCCCACAGAGGCAAAGGCTGTGAGGTTTGACACGACTCTAAACACAGTTTGTACAGTGGTATAGCCTTCAGTGCCCAATATGACTGATTCATAGCCATACCTCTTATGGACAAGCAGTAATTCCTTTGGTGCCATATACCAGTTTTCCTTCTTCTCTTGGCTTTGCTGCTGTAATCTTTAACATCTTCTGTTGGCATACATGCAGCTAAATTTTCTGGTAAAATGTGACAGTCTTCTGGGGATCAGAAAAAGAATATTTTTTCGTCTTAAAAGTGGATTAAAATGCCTGGCTGCATCGGCTTCAGATTAAGGCACACTCTAAGGAAGACTGTCAAGTCATGCCTATTTGTTATATTTAATGCCTCAGACTTTCATATTTGTATGTGGCTGGATGCCTTTCAATGCAATCTTCTGGGCACTTGGATAAATCCTTTGGGTACTGTGACAAATGATAGCACCACAGATTATCCCCAAGAATAGGAACATTCTGAAGAAAAAAGCTTTCTTGAAGGAAAAGACAACCTTCGTCAAGGTTGCACACACCTACAAATGCTTTACCATTGAAATCTTGTTACAATTAAAGCAACCTACGGTACATCTCAGATGTTCATACATAGGGCGGTTTGCAAATTTCCCAGTCACCTGTTGTATTGCAAAATGTTAATGCACAATTTTTTGCACTAGTGTGTTATGAATGACTGAGTAAGATACTGGTAAAAAAACATACAGGGTTTATATACACAATCCATTGTATATAAATATTCACTCACTCTTGGACAAGCAAAACATTCCATAGTAAGTTGACTTTGTGTGGTAGAGTATGACCCCCATACTTTAAAAAAGATTAAAACACTTGTGCTATGGAAGAGAATTTAATTTTGTTCTTTTTCATTTTCTAAATTTCTCTGTAGACATCAGTACAAATCACTGGAGACTTCCAGCCAGAAAGACCCAATTTCTAGTAAATCTTCATTTCCAATAATATTTTCTTCCAAAATCAGTCATTATTGTCAGTATCATACAATTTAACAGCAGGGGGGTTAGCAGCTATTGCTGCTTGCCATGTACAAATGTGAATAGTAATTTATTTTAGATAGCTCATAAAGCCCGTGAGCTTGCGCTCACAATACAGTCTTCCCTTTTGCATTTTTTCCATTTTTTCTTATGATATGACATCATTTTCTGATGTTACACTGAACTAAAACACATTACAGTAGCATATGTAAACCCAATGCAAATTGTCTATAACAAGCTATCATTAATTTTCTACGCAGAACAAAAGAGAAATATTCAGCTGTCTTTGCTGTTTCTTTATTTTTTTTTTATTTTTTTTAAACACACTGATTGCTTTTGTACTCATACAGTTTGACAGAGAAATTTTGAGATTTGTAAGTATGAATTGTTGAGAGTAATGCAGCTAATGTTTGTTTAGGACTATTGGTAATTTTTTTAGGAAACAAATATATTAATGATTAGATTGATTGAAATATTCCTTGAAAATTGTCAAATTGCAGGGAATAATTAAAAACAAATGATATTTCATCAGACATATTGAGCTCAAAAACTTTGAGTTGTTTTGTACTTCAGTTCTAAAAAAAATCTATTTTTAAATTCTGAAATCCAAATTTATCATTCATGATTATAAAAAATGTTTCTGAATTCAATGTGGGGAGAGTCTGGCTATTCAACATAACACCAAAAAGAAGTGTTAACCCAACTGATGATTTCTCAGCTAATGCTGTAGCACAGAAGAAATTTCAAAAGTAATTCTTGATCAGTTTAAAGAATGCTACATCTTTTAGATGGCAAATACCAGCAATACTATAAAGTATCCTAGGGCCTCCAGCAGTTATTTTCTTCACATGAGTAAGAAAATACCAAGATCATTTAATAAATAATCCTTTTCAGACCGTTCCCTCTTCATTTTTGTTGGTGGTAGTTTTGCATATGAATTTATATTTGTGTGTCACATCCCAGAGATCTGCACATTTTCTGAAAAAGACCAAAAATGATCAGATCAAAATCTGTCTCCATTTCCTCCCATTTCTGCCGCATTGCACAGGAATTTACTTAGTTGAGAGAGAGCCTCCCGCAGCATAATGGGTCAGGTCATTAGCAGCTAAACTGAGATCCCATCTGTGGATTCAGAAACCTAAGATTTTTGTCAGCTTTTGAAAATTTTGTACTACTGTCTTGGGAGGTGTTTTGTGGTGGCAATGACAGGAAAAATCCCAAACTTGAGTAATTCAAAAGAGATTAAAATGCTAACTAAATAGCCTGTTTTGACTCTGTCTAATCCTAACTTTCTGTCCTGCTGGCCAGTGATCTATGTACATTGAGGATCACGGGGAAAGGAGGAGGGATTCATAAAAGAAAACAGAGGTATCAGAATGAATTATTTTACATTTCATTTTATAGAGTCCTGTTCCTGCTAATCCTTTCTCAGGTGATTAGCTCTAAAGGGGTATGTAAGGACTGCTTGCCTGAGTAAACAGATTCTGGATCGGACCATTGTTATGGGACATTATGAGCTTCAGCATGCTGACCTAATGCAGTCAAAACACCCTTTGAGAGTAATTGGGACTGTGTTCTGTACAGGAACTTCAGGGTTGGGCCCAGATAAAAAACGATCTCATTTTGTTCTCAGTTCAGTGTGTAACCCTCTGTGGTCCCTCCTTTTCTATTATATGTTCATTGCACTGATTGGGTTAGATCTCTGACTCCTGCAGTTATGTGATGGAGGGTTGTGTGTATGCGCAATTTTACATGGTGCTTCATCAAACTGAATCTTTTACAAAGTTGTGGAGCGGTCAAATAATGGCAGTGAGGAAATCTGCTTTCTGAGGTAACTGCAAAAGACTCTTCCCCAAGGTTGACCAGACCCATACAATGGGCAAAGAATACATGCTATAATTTAAAAACAAAAACAAAACAGGTTATGTGCTTCAAAGCTGTTTAAAACTGCTGCTTGTATCACACATCTTGCCTTTCTCCAGGCTAGCTGCAATAATTTTTTTTCTTGTGTAAAATATTTTGTAAACAAAAAAAAAGCTGTTATGGGAGGGGGTAATTGGGGGGAGGTTGGGGAAGAATGCCGGCATTATGATCAAGTCAATCTAATTTTCATTCCCAGTATTCCATTCTGCCATTTCACTACATGCTGCTGTGACATGAAGTAGGTGCAAAAGAACTTTTTGTACAGAGATATATTTTTTATGAAGAATTTGTAAAATTATTAAATATGCTGTACTTTTTTGATTAATGTAGGTAAATTGTTAAAATAAATGTTTTTACAATACAAAAGAAAAAAAATGTAATTTTCCCAATAATGTAAAATGTACCATCTCTAGCTAATTTTCAGTTCTGATCCTATTACACATGTATTAATATTAAAGTGGCCTGTTAAAATACACAGTATTCTTTTTTTGACAAAAACAAATAAATATTATAAAAATATTGTAATATAGCCTGTGCAATGACACCTATCTTGAAAGCAAAATCAAAGTTCTAATTAAATATTTAATTTTAGATTTCCATCTTGTATGACCTATTCTTATAATTTTTGTTTTTTCTTACTTGCACATATATATTTTAAATCTCAGGTTTGGATTTTCCATTAAGATAGATTACTAGGTGGACACTTCTTCTTGGCATTTTTAATAAGTTCAAGAGTGATAATAGGTCATGTCAGATACTGGGTAAAATTTTCAGAAGTGCTTAAGTGACCTAGGTACTAAATCTCATTTTCAACTGTGATTTAACTACTGAGTCCCAGAGTTTTAAAGGTATTTAAGCATTGATCCACTCAGCATTGTAGCACCTACCTGATTTAAGAGCCTATGTCTCATTTTCAAAAGTGACTTAGGCACAGAGGATCCTAAGTCCCAGTGACTTTCACTGAAACTTATGCTCCTAAGGGATATATTCAGAAAGGAACTTGGGTATCTAGCTGCCTCTATGTCCAGTATTTGACACCAGTGACATTCACAAAACCACTGTCCTGCTGCTGTAACTCTGGCAGACCCAGGTCATAGGTGGGCAGAATCACCCCAGGGACCTCTGGAACTTAGTGCATGGCCCTCTACAGCATGAGCTAAAAGCCAACTGGCTAGTAGGTAAGGCTGTAGAGCAGACTCATTAACTCTCTCTCTCTAAGTGGTCTCGGTGCCACTAGATGGGACAGAACACCACACCCAGGAGGTGTTTGGGTTACATACTTCCCCTAGCTGAGGAAGCACATCCCGAGCTTCAGAGACTTCCCAGTTGAAATCCCGGATGAGGCCACACTTGTAACACCGACAGACCCTGGTCATCACCACTTGAGGTTGAACTGGGGATCTCTGAAGCTTAGTGCATGAGCCTGTACAGCATGAGCTAAAAACCAACTGACTCTTAGCTTAGGCCAGGAGTCGGCAACGTTCGGCACGCGGCTCGCCAGGGTAAGCACCCTGGCGGGCCGGGCCAGTTTTATTTACCTGCTGATGCAGCAGGTTCGGCCGATCGCGGCCCCCAATGGCCGCGGTTTGCCGTCCCGGGCCAATAGGGGTGGCGGGAAGCGGCGCGGGCGAGCGATGTGCTGGCCACGGCTTCTCGCCGCCCCCATTGGCCTGGGACGGTGAACTGCGGCCAGTGGGGGCCGCAATCGGCCGAACCTGCCACGTCAGCAGGTAAATAAAACTGGCCCGGCCCGCCAGGGTGCTTACCCTGGCGAGCCGCGTGCCGAACGTTGCCGACCCCTGGCTTAGGCTGTAGAGCAGATTCATTTTATCTCTCTAAGTGGTCTCGGTGCCACTTGATGAGACAGAACACCACACCCAGGAGATGTGTGGGTTACACTGCCACCTAATCCTGTAGGAACCTACATCTCTATATGCACCTAAGTTTTCACTGGTGGACATGTGCAAAGCCAGCCACCCTTGGTGCCACCACACAGCTAATGAGCCATTGTTTATGCCTAAACCCTGAAGGGATTCTCAAACTAGTTATTCCCTTGCCTGCAAGGCCAAATCCAGTAGTAATCCTCAGAGCACACTTAATTCACACAAAGGTCGGGAGTGAGCAGGTTGAGAATTTGGAGTATGGGGTGCAGCTGGTGGCTGCCTGGCATGCATGTAAAGAGTCTCAGAATAACCCATAGCCTGGTGATTAGTGTACTCACTTGTGATGTAAGAGATGCAGTTTGAATCTTCACACACACTCCTTTGGAGCAAGTGAGTGCTCTTGATTATTGGCCACTATTGGGTGGGTGCCTTTCTCTTGTTTTTCATGAGAAAAGACTAACTTTGCTTAGGCACCTAACTCTAGGGTTAGAATCCAGAGCAAAGATAATTATCTTTGTGAATATGAGCCCTAAGGCTCCCATTTTCCTCTGCATTTCACTCTTGACCAGCTTAGACTGCTCCCCACTCAGCCTGCAGGCTTCTAAGAATCCCTGTCTTAGGCACCTAACTCTCCCCATGCATTGTATAGGGAGCCTGGGTGCCCAAGTTGGGGCTGAGTATTCCACTAGGTTGCAGCATGCCTACGAGGTAGGAGCTGCAATGTTGAGCATTGCACCATGTAAGTTCCTTTGTGTATGTAGCCATAAGTGCCTCAGTCCCATTTGAAAATTATTTAGGCTCCAAAGTCACTTAGGCACATATCCTCCCATTGGGAGTTCGGTGTCTAAATACTTTTGAGGCTCTCGGCCTTAGGAGCTGCTGAAAACTTTACCCACTTTGCTATCAGGAGCTAGTAGCTTACTTGTGCAATGATGGACTGAGTGAGACAGAAGGTATTTTCCATCTTTAGCTTCTAAGGCCCTTATCCTACAAATGCTTAACTTTAATCATGTGACCAGTCCAATTTACTTCAGTATAAGTGCTCATGTGTTGAAAGTTAAGTGCATATGTAAATGTTTTCAGGATCAGGGCCTAGGAACCTAAATGAAATAGCAAACTTTCTCTTTATGTGTTTGAGTCAGGATACCTTGAAAGACATTTTGAGTCATGTTTGTAACTGCATATATTATACTCTGTCTTTGTCCACTTGGAACTCAATGGCAGAATATGTCTTGGCGCATTTGAAGAAAAAAAATGGGGTCTGTGTGTACTTGCTTATAGTTTTTTCTTATCTTCACTACCTATCCTCCTAATAAGAAATTATTATACTGGTAGCTGGATGTTAAAGTTCACGATACTTTTCAAAAGTGGGTCCAACTTTTCTTCAGACACTAAAATAAGCTCTAATTGTTGAGGCTGCTAAGTGAGATACCAAGCTACTATCTTACTCATGATTTCAACCTCTCGTCCCAGCGTTATATATATAAGTATAAATTCTACTCCCATTCAATATTTCCAGGCTGCACTATCAGCTTTTTGAAGATTTTCCCCCCGATTCTATTTAAAATTCTAATATAGTCTGTGTCTACACTACTCAGCACTGCAGATGAAAGGGGTGTGAATTGTAGAGTACACCAAAGTGCTGCACACTAAATACCCTATGCGGATGCTGCTGGCATTAGCTAAAAGTTACCTAGTTAGCATTAATGTACTCCTCCTTCAAACAGGACTACATTAATGCAACAAACTACATTTTAGTTCACGGCAGCAGTGGCCCATATGGGGCAGTTAGCATGCATCACTTTGGTCTGCGCTGCAATTCACGCTTCCAGAGTCCACACTGGACTGCAGTGTGGACAAGCCAATAGTGTATTACATGTGAGATACTAGCAACCATATATATAAATCTATTCGTCCTTAATTGAAGACACAACAGGAAAACAGCTCTCAGTAGGACCTGTAAAAATACTTTAATCACCAATAAATGCATCATTTTTAAATATCAGATTTAAAACTGTACAAATGGTTATACTGAAATTACAGTGCAAATTGTAACTGTTTAATGCTAGTTTAGCAGAAAAAGAGTGACAGTTTCAGACACTCTGAAATGCAAGCCCATGTTTCCTTGTGCCATAAAATTTTGTATGAACTTTTTCACACAAATTTGGGGGAGGGGTGTCCATGTCTCACTCATAAAATCTAAGTATTGGATACTAAGCCTAAGGCACTAAGGGCTACATTAAAAAAAAAAGTGTAGTTGCCTAACTGAGAGACAGGGAGCCCAATGAGTTAAGAGCCCTCTTCAAATCCATTCTCCCCCTCAGGTAAAGGGGGGACTTGCAGTGGGGTCTCCCACATGCCAGAGGAGTACTCTAATCACTGGGCTAAACATTATGAAGGAGGTTTGTTGTCCTAATGGCACCTAATACCAAGAGACAATTTCCACTTAGCATCCCAAGAAGAGGGAGTTGCCAAACCTGTAGTCTGGATTTAGGGACCTGTCTTTGAACCATCTGGCAGGGCACTCACCCCTTGACTAAGCATCTCCCTACTTCCTTTTGTTTGCTTTAAACCTGCTGCCTATTAATTTCATTGGGTGACCCCTAGTTCTTGTGTTATGAGGAGGAGTAAATAACACTTCCTTCTTTACTTTCTCCGCATCAGTCATGATTTTATACACCTCTAACATATTCCCTCCTTAGTCATCTCTTTTTGAACAGTCAAAGTTATACTCTCTCCTCATATGGAAGCTGTTCTATACCCCATAATCATTTTGGTTGCCCTTCTCTGTACCTTTTCCATTTCTAATGTAGCTTTTCTGAGATGAAGACAACCAAAATTGCATTCAGTATGCAAGGTATAGGCATACTATAGAGGTATATAGTGACAGTATGATATTTTTCTGTTTTATTATTTATTCCTTCCCGAATGTTTCCTAACATTCAGTTAGCATTTTTGACTGCTGCTGTACATTGCACAGATGTTTTCAGAGAATTATCCATTACGATACCAAGATCTCTTTCTTGAGTGGTAACAGCTAATTTAGACCCATCATTTTGTATGTATAGTTGGGATAATATTTTCCAATGTGTATTACTTTGGATTTATCTACGTTTAATTCCATCTGTCATCTTGTTGTCCAGTCACACAGTTTTGTGAGATTCCTTTTGTAACTCTTTATTGTCAGCTTTCGACTTTATGTTCTTGAGTAATTTTGTATCTTCTGCAAAGTCTGCCACCTTCTTTTCCAGATGATTTATGAGTATGTTGAACAGAACTGGTTCCAGTACAGATCCTTATTGGCCCCCACTATTTACATCATTCCATTGTGAAAATTGACCCTTTATTCCTATCCTTTGTTTCCTATCTTTCAACCAGTTACTGAGCCATGAGAGGAAGTTCCCTCTTCTTACATGCTGCTTACTTTATTTAAGAGCTTTTGGTGAAGGACCTTGTCAAAGGCTTTCTGAATGTCCAAGTACACTGTACCAACCGACTCAGCCTTGTCTACTTGCTTGTTGACACCTCAAAGACTTCTAATATGTTGGTAAGGCATGATTTCCCTTTACAAAAGCTGTGTTGACTCTTTCCCACATATTGTGGTCATCTATGTGTCTTACAATTCTGTTCTTTACTAGAATTTCAACCAATTTCCCTAGTACTGAAGTTAGGTTTACTGGTCTATAACTGGCAGGGTCACCTCTGAAGCCTTTTTAAAAAAATGAGTGTTACATTCACTTGTGACAGGATCCCAGGTACAACCTGGAACTGTGGGACTGCTGCATCCCCTTAACTCTCAAGATGGGCTGTATCTCACAATGCTTTGCTAATGACAAGCAGCAAATCCCTCCAGGCGCTATCACTCAGCCACCAGCATGCAGAAGCACACCCAGCTTAGTTGAATGAATGCTTTCCAAGCCACTCATGAACTATACACAGGGAAACACCAGCAAAGCTCCCAAGCCTCCAGCTTTGCACCCCAGAAATATACCATCCTACACTGATGGAGACCTTCTCTTGAATAGCGCCAGCATATTAATTAGTTTGCCACTTCATCAAAGGAAAGTGAGCATGCATCAGGCTTTGTAACCTGAGCAGAGTTCCCAAGCACTTTAGACAAACTCACTGGTAAGGATAAAACATTAAAATAAGTTTATTAACTATAGAAAGATAGAGTATAAATGATTCTAAGTGGTAGGCATAAAGGTCAGACATAGTTACTTAAGAAAATAAAAAAATAAATATGCTTCTAAATCCTAAACTTTTACACTAAGTCAGAGTTGAGTCAAACAGCTTTTCTCATCCCACTGGATGTTGCAAGTAGGTTAAAGTTCTTAATACACAGGCTGACTTTCCTTCTCAACCTGGAACCAGTCTCCTCAGTTCAAGCCTTTGTTTTCCCTGCATTCTTGTTGCCGTCAGCGTAGCTGGTGGAGGAGAAAGGTAATCACATGATGTCCCCTATTTTATACCCTCAGTCCATGTGCTTGGAAAATACTGGCCCAAACATGTCCCAGTGGGCCTTGCTGAGTCATAGAGTTGAGCAATCCTCATTGTGTGGTGCTTGTGCAACTCTTATAAATTCCTTGTTTACAACTCCTCCGCTGACTAATGGTTGTTTAACACCCGCCTTGATGCAAGTCACCTTTAAAAATTGGAAGACAAATTATACTGAGGAAAATAGAAAGACAATAAACTCCGGCAAGTGAAGTATAATTAGGCAGGCCAAGAAAAGAATTTGAAGAGCAACTAGCAAAAGACTCAAGAACTATCAGCAATATCTATTTTACCAATATCAGAAGCAGGAAGCCTGGCTAACAATCACTGCCAATTTTTAAAGGCTGCCTTTTTGTCTCTAACTGCCTATTTTACCCCGCTATTTAACCATGGTGGCATTTTGGGGGGCCTCTTTCTGTTTCTTCAATTCAATTTGAGCCTTTATTATGATGTTTTTAAATAGTTTCCATGCAGTTTACAGACATTTCACTCTTGTGACTGGTCCTTTTGATTTCCATTTAACTAGCTTCCTCAATTTTGCGTAGTTCTTTTTTTTTAAATTAAGTGCTACTATGGTGGGTTTCTTTGATATTTTACCCCTTGTAGGATGTTAAATTTAATTACACTATGGCTGCTATTACATAGAAGTTCAGCTATATTCACCTCTTGGACCAGATCCTGTGTTCCATTTAGGACTAAATCAAGAATCGCCTCTCCCCATGCGGGTTCCAGGACTTGCTGATCCAAGAACAGTCATTATGTATCCTGTCTATACAGGGGTAATGGAAATCTGCCATTATTATTGTGTTTTCTGCCTCTGTAATCTCTCTGAGCATTTAACAGTTGCTGTCACCATCCTGGTCAGGTGGTCGGGAGTATATTCCTATTGCTATACTCTAATTATTCAAGCACAGTATTTCCTATCCACAGAGATTCTGTGGTACAGTTTGATTCATTTATGGTTTTTACTATACTTGACTCTATGCATTCTTTCAAGTATGGTGCCACTTCCCACCAGTGCAACCTACTCCATCATTCCTATATATTTTGTGTGCAAGTATAACAATGTCACATTGATTATCATTGTTCCGTCAAATGTTTGTGATGCCCATTATATCAATATCCCCATTTAATACCAGGCACTCAGTTTTACTCATCTGAGTATTTAGATGTCTAGCCATTGGTATGTCAGCATTCACAGCATTTGTCAATGTTTAGTTGTCTGCCTTTATGTGATGTCATTGAATTGGACTCTCTTTTGGTTTTACTGTTTCTTATCAGTTCCTACCTGTGCTCTATCAACTTTATCCTCTTCTCTTTACTAGGATATAGACAATCCCTATTAATAGATCCTCATATAAGGGATGTCCCTGTCCAAACCATGTGCTCCTCTGCACTTGTTGGCTTTCCCCCAGCACTTAGTTTAAAAACTCCTCTACAATCTTTTTAATTTTATGTGCCAATAATTCGGTTCCATTTTGGATTAGGTGGGACCTATCTTTCCTGTGTAGGCTCCTCCTTTCCCAAAATATTTCCCAGTTCCTAATAAACCTGAATCCCTCTTCAATATACCATTGTCTCATCCATGCATTGAGACCTTGTAGTTCTGCCTGTCTAAGTGGCTCTATGCATGGAACTGGAAGCATTTCAGAGAATCCTACTTTGGAAGTACTGGGCTTTAATCTCGTACCTAGCAGCCAAAATATTTGGTTTCCTCATATAGCTTCACAAGAAGATATTCCAAATCTTGACTTACATAGTACCTCTTCTAACACCTCACAGATCATGTTGGACCAGTCAGATGCTATTGATCACTAAGATCTATGAGAAATATGCTAACCTCATCACACACCCTGAAGTCAAATAACTTCTGTATTGAAATCAATGGCAAAACTCCCTTTGGCTTTAATGGGAGCCAGAGTGGGCACAAATCAACTTGCAGAGGAAACTGCCTTTTTTTTTTTTTCATTTCTCTACAGATTTAAATATATGCTTTTGAAATTATAGAAAAAGTTATGACTCAAGAAACAGGAGAGTACACATTAAAGGAAATGCCACATAAGGGCAAAGAAACAATATCTTTGCATACAAATTAAGGACTCAGTTCTGCAAACATCTGAAAAGTAATCTCCACTCCCATCAGTAGTCCCTTTGAAATCAAGGGCCAGATTCTCAGCTAGTGTTGAGCAACATAGATTTACATCAGCTGATGATTTGGCCTCAAGTGGGTAAGGGCTTTGCGGCTCAGGCATTCGTTCTGGATATGAATTCCTGTTCTATTTGTAATGCTGTACTTGTCTTCGTTGAGTAAATGTATCCCTATATATGAAATGCTTTAATTATAGTATTCTTGAAAATTCATTAACCATATAGAAAACCATAGGAATCTCACCTATATTATCATGAGAATGGGCACCATTTAATAAACTAGCACAAATGCTACATCCATCATATAAAACAGGATGTACATGTCTAAGTCAATATAACCCACATTCAGTCTTGAAAAGGGGAAAGACTATGAGAATAAATAAATGTCAGGAAAGACTGAAAATAGACCATCTTCAATATTTTACAATGGTTAAGGCTCAGATCCTCAGAGGACTGTGTATGCATGTACCCCTGTGTCTGTGTGCAGCACATTGAAGGCTTTGAATGTAAGATTGTATATTTGTCATAGCCATAATATCCATGATCAAAAAACATGACATTTAGCATTTTATTATAACAAGTCATAGGGCTAACTTTTAAAGACCACATATGGCCAGCTTTCAAAAGGTATTTAGATGCCTACATTCCAGGCACCTAAATATCATTACAAATATGGCCCATCAGTGATTAGGGAGCTTAAGACTCATTTTCAAAGCTGACAGGCATGCATTTGAAAAGGTTTTTATGCATTGCTACACTAAGCATTGATACACCTACCAGAGTTAGGATCCAAAATTTCATTGTCAGAAGGGATTTAGGTACTTAAAGCTAGATTCACAAAGAAATTTAGGCATAATGACACTGATTTTCATACCTAATTTTCAGTTGCCTAGAAAATCACTGGGATTCACAAAGCCAGAGTTTAGCTCGTAGGCTCCCTACACAATGAACAGGGAAAGATAGATGCCTCAGAATGGAATGCACAAACCCCAGCGTACTAGGTGGCTCCTTATCTATGACAGCCAATGGAAGAAGCCCAGGTGAGGGATGTGTGCAGGGCCAGCTCCAGGCACCAGCTGAGCAAGCTGGTGCTTGGGGCGGCAGATTGTTCGAGGCAGCGTTTCGCCCAATCCTAGCATGGCCGCTTTTTTTTGTTTTGTTTTGTTTCGCTCCGGCCGCCCTGTAGGGGGCGGCAGCGCGGAGAACCAGAGCGCCCTGCAGGGCAGTCCTCTTCCTTCCCTCCCCGCCAACCGGAGCGGAGCCCTCACGTGGCAGCGCCCCTACTGTAGCCCTGGCCGCCCCGTTCTCTCTCTCTCTCCCGCCCACTTCTTCCCCCACCCCCCTCCCGCAGCCGGTCCCCCTGCACCTGCGCTCTGGCCGCACCGCAGGTTTTTTTTTTTTTTTTTGCATTGGGGTGACCAAAAAGCCAGAGCCAGCCCTGGATGTGTGCTAAGCTCAGTCCCTCTCTTGGAGCTAGATACCTAAATCCAGGCTGCAGGGCGGTGCCTCCGTCCACTTGGGCATCTGAGTTGCAAACCTCAGTGCTGGATTAACCCATCACTGGGCCCTAGGCAAACATACATTTCCTAATATGAATAACAACAAACTGTGTGGCTTGTCCAGGCCAAATATGAGTGGAATTGTGACCACGTATGCCAGGTCATGATGCCACTCACTCAAATTTGTCCCAGCGGCCTCTCTCTCATGAGCATACTTCTGTAGCCTGGTGGTTAGAGCATGCATGTAGGAGACCTAGGATCTATCCCTCCTTCTCCAATGACTTTTTAAATTATTGAGCTGTAGCCCAACACCTTCAACAGGGGAGACTGAGGAAGTCCTACAGCAGAATAGCTCCAAGGTTAGGGCACTCAACTGAACAATAGCAGATCCCACTGCAAATCCCTTCTCCCCCTCAGTTCTGGAGAGTATTTTAACTTGGGGATGGAGAGGAACCTCCCAGGGGATTTACTCTAACCACCTGGCTAAAAGTTATGGCAGGGTCCCCACTCTCCTCCCATCATTTTGTGTAAGCTTCTCTATAGGAGCCCAATTCAGTAGGTGAGGTCTGAGCGTGCTTGCTGGATTAGGCTCCCACTAGGAACATCGTTCTTCTCCTGGTTTGTGCATCACTCAGAGGCCTAGTTGTCCGGATGCATGGTGTGGGGCTGCAGTGTGCTTAGGGCACTCTTACTGCAAGACATTAGATGCCAAGTGAATTTAGGCAACTATAGGTTCAAGAACAGCTGATTGGCTCTTTGTGAATACCAGTGAGGCCTTCTGGGATTTAGTCACCTATAGCCTTTTGTGAATCTAGCCCTTGGCACCTTGGAACACTGGGCCTGATTAGTGCCTAATCTCAAGCCCGCTTTTCCTTACGTTATAGGTGCAATCTGATTTTAATTAATGTATAGTGTCTTCTTATTTAACTTTTTCAGATACCCCCAACCTCACACTTATTTGATTAAATTACACGTCCAATCCTTCTGTAATAAATACTGTTTTTGTTATAAAAGCTACTTCACTTTCTATAGCCATATATGAACTGACTTCAGCTGCAGCTTTAGAAGAAATTGATTACACAAACGCCACATGTCAGAGGATTTCTTCATGCATGGAGAGGCAGTGTGGTCTAGTGGTTTGGGGCAAGGGACCTAGGTGCCAGTAATCTGGGTGTCATTTCCCTGAACTAGTGACTTTAGACAAATTATTTAACTACCTATGCCTTGAATGTTCTCATCTGTAAATTAGGTGTAATAATACTCTAATTTCATATGGTGGTTTTTGTGCTCTGAAATGACTCTTTAAATGGCATCACAGTGTTTCAGCATTTATTGGCTCTCAGGGATTTCTAAATCAAATTTGTTCATGTGTTCCGGAAAGGATTTTTTTTTTTTTCATAACTGCCAGCTCTGCATATTCAGCCTGGAATCTGGGAATTGTCCCTTTTTACACATCTTATTCCAGGAGTAAAGCATCCCAAAGGCCAAACCATGGTTTCATTGACACTTGTGCCTACCCCCAGGTCTTCAATGAGATTAGATAGGTAGGATTCAGGAAATAATTTGACCTGAAGACATTTTCGTAGTAGTTTTGGTGTGTGAGACAGACAGCACCTTGCTCAGCTTTCAGAACCCAGGTTGTTTGCATTTAAAACTTTTTTTAAACTTGTGTTTTGAGCTTTTGTTCAGCAAATCGCTCAGTCACAATAAGCACAGAAGGCCAAGAGGCCTTTGCAAGCAAGAACCACACTTTAACACTTGTCCTGTCAAGCTAGAGTATAATTCAACATTTTTCTCTTCACATCTCACTCACTGTAGAACTATGAGTAGACTTTGGGGGAATTTATTTCCTGACAGCGGTCATTCTGAACTCAAAGCTACATGCCAATAGCCCTGCTTCTCCAGATATTCTCACACTATAGCAAAGACATAACGTATGTCACCTGATGAAAAGAAGGAAGAAGCTTTTATTGGGTTCAGTCTTTTTTGTGATGCAGTTTCCTTTCGTGTCAGAATGGAGTACACTATCTTTGCAGCAGTGGCCAAATGGTTTTGTTGTCTCTTAACAAAGTCTTTTTAATACCATTTTTTCCTGCAGGTACTTTTATTTTTATGCCTTTAAGTCTAGGGGGCCAATGAGAACGTGACATCTCTTCATTTCCTGCACAGCTTGGCACTGTATCTCCTCTGGCAGGTTTGCCTCAGGTTCACCACTGCTGCTTTATTTTTTCAGACCAGTGACTTGGTTCTGTAAAGTGACATTCACCTATTAAATTTCAGCACAATGAAGTATTTGTTACAGTGCTCTGTATAGCCTTTTTTTTTTTTTTAAAGAAACCCAACACATCTTCCTTCTTGTCTTTAACTCCCTATTAATTCCTTGGGCCAAGACGATAGCAGCTTTACCAGGTAGTGTCTGGGAACCTGAATGCTGGCATTGAGGGATTATAGAGATTTTCTACAGTCTTAAAATCATCCATCATGAAGTCACATCGGTAACTAGACTTTTGCTTCCCTCTCTAAACCTTTTTATTTAAAGAATAAACAGCAGTTAACGGTCACTTCCTCCGTTTGTCATAAATATGTCCCATTTTAAAAAGTCAACTATGGGTGCTTCTAACAAGTGTGCCACATTAAATAATCGATTGCTCTTTTTTACTTTTCTTAGAAGAGCTCTCACAAAGGTTTAGGAACCACTGCTTTTCAAGTTTATCCCTGACACCATGGTGAGACAGTATAAGAAAAAAATAGAATAATTTTGATCACTCTGATATTAAGAGTTGTTTCAATATCTCATTTACTTTGAGGTAGTTTCTATGGCATTGCATTAGCTGACTCCTATTGCTGTTAATATGTCTATGCCAGTCTTAGAGGCAGAACGCCTTCTGCAGATACAGGCCTTTCCATGCACAAAGGAGCAGAGGAGCTTTGTGTTTTTACTGATTTCCCTGGAGTGTCACTTTGGGGCTTATTCAGGCCAGTAAGGGGTTCAGTCAATCCTGCCTCGTAACTCTGGGTGCCTTTAGTGCTATGCTGCTGTGGGTCACAGCCTGACACCAAGAGCCAGTATATATGCATGCAGGCCACACCCTGGCTTCTGCCACCTAGTTACTCTTTGCAGGAGGACCTCAATGACCCATCCAGCCCTGAGTTCTCCCCCCCAAATATCTTTCTCTGCAGTGTGCAGTCCCTGTAACTGTAGCACCCACAAAACCTTATCAAGTTTGCTGCTCCGTTAAAGAGGCAATACACAGCAGTTTAGTAATGTAACTGGTGTTGACAAACCCTCCACATCAATCAAAGCACTGAATTGGTTTATGGTAAAAGTAAAACAAATTTATTAACAGAAAGACATAGGTTTAAATGATACCAAGTAGAAGGAATAAGGCTATAAATGGTTACAAACAAAATTAAAGATGCCCTTCTAAGACTAAAACTCAACTTAGCAAACTAGAATGTTTTGCTCAAATATGTTGTTCTCACCACAGTCATTCTACCAGCATGGCTGGCCCGTTCTTTAGCCAGGACCCAACATAAACAGAACTCAAAGTGCTTGGTTTCTTACTCTCTGAAGGATGCAAAAAAATCTTTTACTCTCTGCTTGTAACCTCAAAGTTGTATCTTTGTTTTCAAAGTCAGGAAGCCCTCATGGGGGTTCAACTTGCTGTGTCTACCAGAAAGATGACACAATGTTAACTTTTGCAGGCTCTTCGCCCATCAAGATAGTTAAGAGGCCATAACCTCCACTTGTTAGATTAATGGCTTAGTTTATCTTCTATGTAAATGTACTTTCATTGTCCCTCTTTGCTTAATTTCCATTCGAGACACATTCAAGCAGGTGGGATCGTATTCCTTGGTCGAGGGTGAGGTGATGTCACCCGAACTTGCCAATCACATTTAAAGGAAATATTTCCCAAACATATTTATAATTTGTATATATCACCCATACATACACCCCATCATAAAATTAATTACCAGTGTGTTACCCGTTCACCTATGCTACCTTACATGGCACCTTTTAGATACAGATTATGGTACCAGTTAGTTGTGTTAGCAATGAGTATGTCAGTTGCTGAAACAAAGTATTTAACCACCAATGGCTTTTTTTCACTCCTGGTTTCATCTGGGTCTACATCCCTGTAGTAACAACAGCGGATAAAATACAACAATTAAAAAATAGTCTCAACAATGTATAAAAGGCAGCACTCTCAAACTATTTTATTCTGCCCAGTATAAACATTGAGATTGAGGCACAGATACAGAAGTGTGCACACTGAAATCAGGCAGGCAGCGTTTGAACATAACCTGTTTACAAGCAACACTGACATGACTGAAATTTTACTTTCCTCTTAACAAAAGTGGTACATTGTTGTATGGCAATGTCATATTATTAACAAAGACCTGGTGCACACACAGTGTTTGTACCAATACAGTTATTTAGTTTGGCTGGGGGAGCAGGTGATTTTTTACTAGAATAGTTATCCTAGTACAAGCCCTAGGTTTTTTGCAAAAAAAGGTGGGGTGCCCTAATGTGTGTAGGTAACAGTTTGGATACAATTATACTAGTGTGAAGGTGTCTTCAACTGATATTCTTTATTCCCTTCCTGTGCAGGAATAAGCTATACCAGTATCAGCACTTTTATACCAGTATAAGTACATCCACATGAGGGGGAGGGATTATAGTGCTTTAACTATACCAATATAAACAACAAGGAGTCTGGTGGCACCTTAAAGACTAACAGATTTATTTGGGCATAAGCTTTTGGTTACCCATGAAAGCTAATGCCCAAATAAATCTGTTAGTTTTTAAGATGCCACTGGACTCCTTGTTGTTTTTGTGGATACAGACTAACACAGCTACCCCCTGATACTTTATACCAGTATAGTTACGTGGTTTGAGCATTGGCCTGCTAAACCCAGGGTTGTGAGTTCAATCCTTGAGGGGGCAATTTGGGGATTTAGTTAGGGATTGGTCCTGCTTTGAGGACTCCTGCGATCCCTTTCAACCCTGATATTCTATGATTCTAACTGCTGCATGTAGACAAGGCCTTTTTAGTTCTAATTTAATATATGTCAATCAATTATAAATAATTACACACTGAGAGACAACATAGCATGGTCCATTGCCTAAGACCCTGCACTTGAAAGTCAGTGGACCTTAGGCTTCTAAAGCCTAGATTCACAAAGGGATATAGTTGTTGCAACACTCACCAATGTAAGCCTAATGCTGAGGGGCTCCACCGCCTAACTGACTTCAATGCCCTGAGTTAGGCACCCTAGTAGAGGAAAGGGGTGAGGCTTAGGGCCTACAGTCCTCAAGATACTTAGGCATCTAATTTGCATTGATCTAGGTCTCTATGTGCCTGACTGACAGGCCAGAGGGAGGCATCTCCCTCTACACATGAGTCTCAGCCTTCAACTCTTTCCTGGAGTTAGGTCCCTAAGCCAAGAAAGCCATTTCTCATGAAAAGCTAGAGCGAAAGAGCGAGAAAAAAGGGTGATGTGAAAAACACTTTTATTCACCATAAAATCACAAAGAAAACATGTTAGAAAATGTTATATGACTTAAATATAATATATTACAATATACACATAGCAAGGCATAAATAAAGATAAATACACCCCAGACATCCATTACATGGAGCACCAAGGAATCGCCATCATCCAGTCCACCCAAAATATTGTTAACACACCAGGTTAACCAAAAGGTATACAAATTACAAGTCCGTTTCTGAGTGGCGTAGTCATTCTGCAATCAGGTGACAGTCAATGCACACAACAACTCCAGTACATCGCATGCCTCTGCCCCTGCCACTCTTTCCTTGTGAAATTTCAAAACAGTCAGTTTGGCCTGACCCAGTTAAAAATTGTCCAGGCACAAAATAGGTGCTATGCAAAACATTGTATCTCACTTCCAGAATAAACATGGCCCTGGAGAAACCCAGTCCTAAATGTCTAAAAAGATGCGGGAAAAAAATCAAAATGAGAAATCAAACAGGAATACTGGAGGGAAAAAAAAGAACACTGTAACTGAGGTCAAACAGGAGCACTGCATCATTACAATGCTGTGCAAGACTCTCCACTGCAAGTCACCCATGCATTTAAGATGAAGCTTGTACAGCATCCTTCAGACCAGAGACAGAGTTACCCAAGGGCACATGCATCATCCAGGATGTGTCAGAGAGATCAGAAAGGGTGGTGTAATGCCACACCTTGACACAGTCTTCATACAGCTGCTTATTGCTCATGGCTGGAAAAGGAATTTATATCAGGCCCTTCCAGGAGAACAACTTGCCCAACTGTGCACAAATCCTGTTGTCAGAAGGAGAGACAACCAGTGTAGGAACACAGGATTGCCCCCTGTAACAACAGAGCCTGCAAAAACCCTCTGCAGATAGTATGCAGCCTGTTGAGGGAGCATCAACTGGAAATCAGAGAGGATCTTATCCAAAAAAACCCAAACAGACTGGTTTCTGGTCTGAGCAGCAGAAACAGCTGCTAACTTCCATCCTGGGAGCAATCAGATGAGACAGTTGGTAAACCCAGCCTGGGTAAAAGCGGAAAATAGGCTCGTGGGGAGACAGCCTTGGAGGGGAAAAGAGGGTTAAAAACAGAGGGTTAAAAACATGGTTCTTCCAAGAACCATGGCCTGAAAAATGCCTTATCTGGCTGAGCATGTCACAGGAGTTCCCAGGCATTGAAAAGGCCATTGCAGAATGGAGCCAATTCAAGCTCTCTAAGCAACCAGGTGCTAGCAGAAACAAGTGAAAGTCAAAGCTCATTCCCCTAGCATAATGGAAAGAGTGAGTCAGGGACTCTCAGGCCAGAACAGAGCCAGAGGACAGCAGCAGCTGAACAGACTAAAAGTGAAAAGCCACTCCCCTACTGTCCAGATCAATGATACCCTGCCCCCCTCATTTAATGGCGAGATCAGCAATAGAAGGTGCAACCAGTGATAACTGTTTCAAAAAAGGGGTCAATGTCACTCTGAATCTGTTCCAGGAGCTACAGGGGAGGGTCCAGCCACATCAATCAGTGCCACGACACTTAGGCCCTGAAGTTATTGTTAACCAAAACACTCCTCCTAAAGCAAGTCCAGGAAGGAGCCAGTGCCATTTCTGCAGCCAGCCCTGCATTCTCTCCTCAGATCCCTTCAAATTCTTTAACATATATTGTTCAGATTAAAGAAAAATCCAACACTTTAATCTGAGACCAAAGTTACTGCAGATCAGGTTGCACAGCAACTCCTGGAAAATGGCAGGACACCAAAAAAACACCCCAAGATATAGTTTAAGTGACAAGAAGCCTGGAAGACATATAATTTTTGGAGTACATTATACAGTAAATAATTTAACCTCCAGTATCAACCCCCTCAGAAATGACAAAGCTGATGGTCTAGATGACATGTGTACTGAACAAATCAACCACTTTAAACCAGCAATAAAGAACTGGTTACTCAGGTTGTTTAAAACATGCTCAGCTACATAAAAAGAACCCAAGATCTAGCAACGATCATAGAGTCATAGAATATCAAGGTTGAAAGGGACCTCAGGAGGTCATCTAGTCCAACCCTCCTGCTCAAAGCAGGACCAATCCCCAACTAAATCAACCCAGCCAGGGCTTTGTCAAGCCTGACCTTAAAAACCTCTAAGGAAGGAGATTCCCTAGGTAACCCATTCCAATGTTTCACACCCTCCTGTGTTGTGGCACTCCTGAAGCTAGGTAAGGATGCAATGCAGCCAAAGAATTTCCAGTCTATATCACTAGAATGACACCTCTACAAGCTGTATGGGCATCCCATCCTTAATCAACTATCACCGAAAGGCACCTAAGCCCAGAGGAAGTTGGATTCCACCCAGGCAAGTCATGCACCAGTCAAGTTCTGAACATCAAAGATGGCTTTGAAAAGCATATGGTAACAGGCACCACATTTATCAACCTATCAGAAGCATATAACAGAGTAAATCACCAAAGGCTCCTCACTAAAATATATGCCAAAACAAAAGATCATAACTTTGTACATCTGATACAATTGCTACTAGAGACCCAATGTTTTTACATTGAACTATGTGGGAAGTAGAGCTGATGGTGGCATCAGAAAAAACAACCCACCACAAAGAAGCATATCCTCGACAATACACTTCAGCATCTATATGCATGATCAATTGATCCATCTTGGTACAGGATATTTTGTCTTATGCAAATGTCCTATGCGTTGCTGCCCAAGATCAGAATCTTGCTCAGATTGAAGCTATGCAACATGGATGCCGTTTGCATTCGCAGACTATTACATCAAGAACCAGTTGCATGCCCACATAGTCCAAACCCAAGTGAGTCTCTTCTATCTTCAGAATTGTAAGGCCAATAGACAGCTCAACATTATCAGGAATGGAGTATGGCTTGCCCACTGCTGGGCTACCTTGTTTTCTTCAAGGCACATGTGGAGAAGACAAAAGGCAAAGTTAGCACCCAGAACAACATACTCAGGAAGCTGTAAATTAAAAATGAGGAACCAACCTATCAATGCCACGATCCACTGTACTTGCACTTTGCTATTCAATGGCCAAATACAAATGCCTAAAGTGGGAAAAATCAGCTCACACAAAGAAGTTGGATCCTGTGCTGAATGGCAGCTGCGGCTATATATTACAGGATATCTAAAACCAAAATATCTAACCAGAATTGCTCCACTGGATATGAGAAGAGCAATCACAAATAAAATGGAATGATTATGACAGGTCAAAGATACCAGATAACCACTACATGGCCACATCCTGGCTTGAAATGACAGATCAGCTTCTGAGCTGCAACAGGACTGGTTAAAAAAAATCACTGATGGCTACACAACTCAAATTGCTTGATGAGGCTGTCAAAATGCACATCAACATTCTCAAATGCCTTCCCACAGGCAAGGAGAAGGATAGGTCAATGTGGAGATGTTTAAATCACTGCTGAACAAGAGTTGTATGTGTAAGTATGTTATTCCAACAACCCAGACATATTACTGCAGTGAAACACAAAACCCGGCTCCTGGAGGAACTGTGCAACACAGAAGAGCTCACTAGGGATACAAAATGGGCCAAATCATGTGCCCAACACTAGAAAAACCTATGATTGTGGTGGAAGGACACGAAAATAAGAAGATCTCAAAGGTGCCCCATTGCAGTTGCTGGGGAAGAAGAGGGAAACTGCTGCACTGTCAAGAGGCCAATAAGACCAAATTGCTCTTAGGCCAGTTGATTCAGGCAGAGTTTGCCTGTTCATAAACTTGTGAACAGGTGCAAAATGCCTGCACCTCACCCTCAGATGGGATAAAATGGAGATGTCATTAGCATAGGTCAATAGACACTCTGGTAAGCATCCAACACCCCCGGTGCAAAGATGCTGGTTATTCTGATTCTTGGGAGGTGCAAGAATGACTCCTTGTGCAGGGCATACAATGTCCAAGACAGACGGCACCCCCGATGAACACTTCTCTCAAGCAGGGCCGGCGAGTTATATGGGCCCGTGGTGTCTGGACTCCAGCAATATTCAGGGCCCGGCTCCACCAATGTTTGAGGCCAGGTCTCTCCCCCGGCCCTGCCTACCGCCACGTGCGCCTCCCCAGAGTGTCCCCTGACCCCCACACACCTCCCCCGGGCCCCAGAGCAACCCTGCCTCAAGCCAGTGGTTCCCCCCTGCAATTCCATGCTGCACTACACTCTGCCGGCTCCCGGCATCAACTGATGTTGCAGGTTCCTAGTGCCCCCCAACCACTAGTGCCAGGTTAGGCTGACCCTGACCCTGCCCTTCCACCTCGGACCCTTCCTTTTTCCAGCAGGACCCTCCACCAGCACAGGGGGGTCCCCCCTGCCCACAGTCATTGCTACTGTCCCACACTGGGCAAGGGGCAGGCCTATCCACCACCCCCAGTTTGGTTACAGTGAGGGGCAGCAGCAGGGGAGGAGGCGTGTGATGGAAGTCCCTTCATCCCCAGTACCCACCACAGGTGAGGCAAGGGGGCTCCTTGAACCTGAGAGGATCCCTAGGAGCACATGTTGAGACAGTGGTGCAAGGTGAATGTGCTGCCGGGAGGGGGAGGGGGAGGGCTGGGGGGGGAGTCCTCCTCTCTGGACCCAGTCCTGGGGCAGCCTGCCTACACCCCAAACTCCTCACCCCCAACTCCATCCCACCCCACCCCAGAGCCCTCACTCCCAGCCAGAGCTCTCTCCCCCAACACCCCAACCCTCTGTCCTAGCCCTGAGCTACTCCCACACCCCAAACCCCTCATCACCAGCCCCACCCCAGAACCCTCACATTTTTACATTATTTTTAAAAATATATATTGGCTTACAAGGCACATGTGGGGGGGTGGGACTTGAACCTGTTATGGGCACCACGAAAAATTATACCAACCTGCCACCCCTGCTTCTGTGTACTGGGAAGCAATAGCCAAGACCCACATCAATCTTTAAAACACTAAAAACATGATGTTACAATTATTAAATAAGCACCCTGGTGGGCCGGGCCAGTTTGTTTACGTGCCGCGTCCGCAAGTTTGGACGATTGTGGCTCCCACTGGCCGTTCCAGGCCAATGGGGGCTGCTCACTGAAATATGAAACATCTTCAGGATAGTCTGCCTGTGGAAAGTCACTTCCTGAACCAGACAGTCATGACGAAGAAGGGGGTGTAAAATGCACCCTCTTAGCCATCAGCTAGGCTTTGTGTGCATCCGATAATTACAATCCCAGTGTTTCAGTTTCTTTGAATGAGAGAAGCAGTCCTCAGAGGATTAAGCTAAGAGGGCACTCATCAGTATCAAGTATGTCTTTGTCTCTGAGAGGACTGGGTGTGTGTGCTGTAATAGTCAAGTGTTTAGGAAGAGAAGGCTAAGATAGATGTGTAAAATGGAGCTTTTCATTTTGGGGGGAATGGCCAGCAAGAAAGAACCCAGGAAAGCTAAAATGGAGGAGGGTGTACTAAATTTTATACACAGCCAACAATGAGCCAGGGGGTACCAGAGAGCAAGGTTAGGCCTTTGTTGGCGAGGCAGACCCAGAAAAAGAAGCTTCAGCCCCAAGTTGTATTCAGGAAAAAGCCTCTGAGGCTTAAAATTGCTCAAAGGGTAAAGCCAAGCACGTCTGTATTGCAATACTTCAAGAAGCAAGTGAAGCTAGATGTCTAACCTTGGAGGGAAGTTCAAGAGAGCAGAAGTCCAAAGCTCCAGTCTATAGAAAATATCCAGAGGTGAGACAGTAGGAGATTCAGCCCAGAGAGCCAGAAGTAGAGTAGCTGTAGGAAGACATGTATGCCCAGAACAGATGTGCACTAATGACTTAAGAATTCCTATTTAGAAATTACTTGTATTGTTAAGTGTGTTATCCTATCAGAGAAAACATGGGCCTGTGGGTGTTGGATCAGGTGTAGACCACAGATTTATTCACTGGCACCTCTTTGAACATTTTTAGTTGTGTTATTTATGTCAAGTTCTCATTTAATGTTCTTTGGTGCAACTTTTCTTGAACTGCAGGACATGCTAGACAACATGATTTAATTGCCTTATTCCTCAAAGTTTGTGCAGAAGGCCTATCATCATTTTGTAACCCCTCATCCTTGGCTGAACCACTAGGTGTCATATACCCATGAAAGTCTAATGTGTGGAGCACTTGCTGAATTTGCCATAGTTTTCTGCAGCTTCCAAAAGCAATAATATGATATTCAGAGAGGTTCAGGCTTTCACAAGACAATAGGGAGGAAGCTACTGTATGTACAAACTTTGCAATATATAGTAATTCCTACATACAGTACAAGGTGTCAGAAAAATCCCTTCAGCCCCAAAAACTTTTAGAGCACAGCTACCTTTCTGCTCTTTGCTTGTAATTATTTTTACTCACACTTCAGAGGTTTCAATTTCAGGTCTCTTCAGTTCCCTGCTGTTTTATATAGACTTTCTGAACAGGGTGTCTAAACGTCTTCACTCTGAAATATTTCACCTTCAGGTTTACGTTTACTTTATTTTAGTGATGGAGAATAAGCCTTAGCTCTTACTTTACAACGATGTTACATTAAAACATCCATGTACATTTTCCTGGAATTATATAAGGGACAATGTCCAGCGATTATTTTTGTCCACAATCCTGTAGTACAATCTACTGGCATGGACCCCTGTGCCTTTGTAGAATCCAGCTGACGTTGGCGGCTCTGATTCTCCATGACCTGCACCTTGCATAATCAGTTACACCTGTCCAAAGGAGGCATAAAATGCGCCAAATCAGAAGGCTAAAGTTTTGCACCCACTTTGCACCGGTGAGAATGGCTATATAAGGTACAGTGCAAAGGAGAATCAAGCCCATTGGTTTTCACATGGGAGCAGGGAGCGGGGGGGTAGGGTTGCAGGAAGATCATGTTGCGGGATTGGGTCTATATCTGGAATATGTTTTTACACTCCACTTTGTGTAACAACTCAGCAACCTGTCATATATTTTCCTACCCTGTGTTTTTTTTTATTTATTTTGCAACCATTTTTCTGTAAAATGCCAAACATCTCTGGGAAGGTGCTGAATGCCCTCAATTCCCATTGTCCTCAGTGGGAGCTGAGGGTATTCAGTACTTTATAAGATTGGACCCATCAAATTTTATGCTGTGTTCTGGATTTATTTAACCAGGATTAAAGGCTAGGATTTATCTGGATCTCAGTGGTTTGCTCTATCTTTATTGACCACATATCCGCTTCATGGCCTATACAGCATTGCTTCAACGCAATGCAACTTTCTTTGTGTACGCGCATTATCAATCAGTGTTATTAGAGCAAGAACAATAGGTTGTGGTTGGGGCATGCTCTCGATCACTAAATCAGGAAAAGGTGGTGAACAAAGTTGATGCTTGGGCATATTGCCAGCTGTGTGCAAATCACAGGAGAGAATTGTAATGATGCACTTAACCCAAATATCTCTTCGAAAACTAGAGTAGAGAAACACAGAAAACATACTATGTTCTGGAACTGTGTCAATGGCAGTGGCGGATTTATGCATGGGCTCACGGGGCCCTGGCCAATTTGGGGACCCCCCAGAGGAATCTCATGATGCGAGGGCAGGATGATTTAGCTGCTGCATCCTCTGCTCTGCTGGCCGGGCTGGCAGTGCTTGGGCCAAGGCTTCTTGGATGAGCCTATGGGAGGGGATCAGCTTGTGAGTGTGACTGGAGGGAGCAACAGAAGCTGCTGCCTCTTCCTCTCCTGCTTGTTGTTTTCTTCGCTGCTGCCCATGGCTTCTCGCCACCACTGATGACAAGCTCCTCCTGCATCCTCCTGTGCCTAGCCAGGCGGCTGGGGCATGGTGGTGAAGGAAGATGGGAATCACAATCTCCTGCTGTAACTTCTCCAGCCCCGAGCTGCACAGGAATGCCCATTCCCAGCTGGAGTCCTACTGCTCCAAGTCAGAGCTCAGCTGTAAGGACACGGGCTGCAACCTGCAGCACATCTGTAACCGGAACAACATAGATGGTAAGAGGGACAGGTGGGACAGGTGGGCAGGTGGGATGGGGAGCTCCCTGCAGCTGGAGGAGCCAGGAAAATTCTCTCTACCTACAGATGCAGCCCCCAGGGAAATGCAACCCCTACAAGTGAAGGGGGAGCCAAGGTGGGGGGAACTCTCTGTTGTCCTGCTCAAGGGGGGAAACATGGAAATCCCCACCCCTCCCCCCACACATATTGTGGGAGCACCCATCGCCTTTTCCTTGTCTCTCAATGCTCATTCACTTGCCCCAGGGCATGACCTATTCTCTCCCCTCCTCTTCCACTTTTTTTCTTGTGTCTTTTGGTGATTGTAAAATATATGGTGAGACAGAGGCTTTGTTTTGGTTTTTTATGCCTCCATCCTTTGGATGCCCCATCCCTGCATCTCACAATGCAGCATTATATATCCCATCCTAATATGTCATGATGTAGCTCTGTTTACCCCCACCTGCACCGCTGAGACCTTTGTGGCTCCCACCTCCCCATGCATGTTGTTCACAGCCTTGGGATCTTAGTGTGGATTCTTGCCATGTACATTGGGATAAGGCATTATGTACCTGCCTGCTCAGGTGATATAAGGCCTTCCGTAGTATAATTCTTCCACCTTAGAATTGGATGAAAGCCTGTAGTGCTATCTACCCCAGACTGTACTTTTCAGATCTATGCATGTATTTCCCCTTTACCCAGCATGTGGCACTGTTTACACTGGTCCACAGCTTCCATATCCAACTCATTCAACTATGAATTTCACAAATAAATTATGGCCCATCCAAATTTACTTAACTAAGATGGTCAGTGGAATCAACTGTTGTCATAAGCTAATTGCCATCTGTTGCTATGTGAATGCCAAAGCCCAGCCTGGTTGGGGGATAAAACATAAAGGAGAAACCCAGATAGTTATAGAAGTGGGAGTAATTAATCTTGAGAGGACCTTCAGTTCCAGTGACTTTTTTCCCTCCATTACACTGATTATGAGGCATTGGTATAATGATGAATCTCTCTGTAGTATTATTGGAAAAACTATATTCTTGTTGGTTTAGTAATGATTAACCATCCTGTTGTGTGCTCTGGCTAATCAGAACCTGACCTATTCTTAAAAGTGAGATTTAATGTGTACGTTTAAACTAGTTTCTGATTAGCTGAAAAAGTTAGTCCTAAACTTAATTGG
The DNA here is from genome assembly GCF_013100865.1 of Trachemys scripta elegans. Taxonomy (NCBI): domain Eukaryota; kingdom Metazoa; phylum Chordata; order Testudines; family Emydidae; genus Trachemys; species Trachemys scripta. Next base: position 163,073,857 of record NC_048300.1, read on the forward strand.
TAAAATGTCAACTTTCTCATGGTTTGACATGAATTGCCTTTGGCAGAAAGCCAAAAGAGTCACTGTGGTATACATCAGATTCTTTCAACAGTTTTTCATAGTTTATGTAATCAGTTGCAAATATTGTTTTAAACCCAGTTCTCACTATTGGCTGAAACTTAAAGTTCTTAATAATAGAGTAATTTTACCTCAGATTAGGATTATATCTTTTAAGTAAATTACTTTCTGGAATTGTGACTGTTGTCTTTCCGACATCTTTGCTTCCGCAGTAGAAAAAAATGGACTGTAACAGGATCAATAGGTGGAAAAAAATGTGTAATAGTCAGTTTTAAGAAAATTGTGGGCAATGAAAGAATCACTTGTTGACCTGTGGACGACTGATTCTTGTAACATCAGTGTTGTCCAGATTAGCAGTGAACACCTTTGTCTAATGGCGTGGATAATATCTAGCCATATTAATTTTCCATGTGGAAAAATTCAGTAGTTAATTTAGGCATAAATAACTGGGATATGATTTATTATTAATGCAGTGTGTAAGCATTGAATGAAGTCTTTGTTTTAATGCATTTTGATACATTTGTGATTTTAATAGGTGTGCAGGGCCCAAATATTCTTTGTGCTCAGGGCCCCAATAAACCTTAAGCCGCCTCTGGTCAATGGCAACTTTTGTTCCAGAGGGAAGAGCAAATCGCCATGAGTAAAGTTAATATTAAAAATTCCCTGTTCAATGAAGATGAAACCGGAGATTATAAGGTTTTTGTTTAGAGTGTAAGACCTTTGGGGCAGAGACAGTTCCTTCTTTTGTAATTGCACAGTGCAGCACTGAACACAGGAAGCGCCGTGGGCTGAGGGATGTGCTGGCTGCCGCTTCCCACTGCCCTCATTGGCCTGGAGCAGCGAACTGCGGCCAGTGGGATCCCCGATCGGCCGAACCTGCGGATGCGGCAGGTAAAGAAACTGGCCTGGCCCGCCAGGGTGCTTACCCTGCGAGCCGTGTGCCAAAGATTGCCGATCCCTGTTATAGACAGTTGAAGTAGATTCCAAAAGGAGGTTCTGGAATCACTTTGCCCTCACCAGAAATATCCCTGGCTAGACTAGACACCCATATATTTGGAATGGGTTTGGAATAATTAAATACAATCCTTCCATGATGTAGAGAGATGAGCTAGATGACCTGGCCTGATTAGAACTGCCTCCCAACCAAAATAGATCTATATTCAGATAAAAAATGCTCCAGACAGATCCCAGAATAGTTGTTTTGTGCACCTAACAAAAATTTGCTTTACTTTTTAGGAACAGAATTTTTGAAACTGGATATTTTGAATACAATTGCGTCCCACCCTCCCATTCCCCATTTAGAATGGTGTTTTCAAGATAGGTCACGTTTTGTGCCTCTAAAGCTTATCATTATCCTTTTAGCATGCAAAAGGCATAAGTGTCCGTTTACAGCAAGAGGTCTCCATTAAAATGTAAGTGTTTTCCTTCACCTCAACTAGTTTCATTAGTTTCTCAAAACATTAACACAGCAGAGTGAATTACATTTTACTTTATTCTCAAGTTTTATTCTAATTTTAGAATTCAAGAAGTTTTCAAATATAATGTGTGGTGAGAAGGTTTTCACCTTTAAATACCTGGTGCTTGTTTTCTACCTAGATTATAATAGGAGCTTTAAAATGTGGTGATGGATGTTCTCTTTCACACTGTTTATAACCACTTGCTTGACTCCTAAGAAAGCTAGAAGTAAAGCTTATGAACACTTATGAAAAATTCATTTGTGTTCCTTTTCATTTTAATATTTTGAATGAGTTTAGGATATATATTCTAGTCTGCACATTAGGAAGCATGACTTTCATTTGCTGTGACATATGGAGGGACATCGATTTATGTAAAACAATGTCAGATGTTATTTTGTGTGTAATTATCTCAGAAAGTTGGGCTAGCAGCAGTTTAGAAATTCATAGTTTCCAAACACAAATTTCATCCCCATTAAAATGTATGAACACCACCCCCAACTGCACAAAAAATAACTCTACCTTAGTCTCAAAAAGGTTTGCTTATATTTATTTTGGAGGCATATTATTGGCCACCACTGTTAAAACTGTTTTGAAAGAAAGAGAGGTTTGTATTCGGGAGTGGGGTAGGGGATTTGAGATCTTTTTGAAGCAAAAGAGTAGGAAAGTGGTAAAGATGTATGCCTTTGTGAACACTTAAATGTGTCAACACATTGCTTTCATTACTGAAAGTGTAATTTAAAGCCTGATGGAAATATCAAACTTTCTGTTGTTATAGCTGTCAACATGTCACCTTCAGAAGCAGTTATCCCAGCTTTCATACTTTCTCTGTGCTGCTGGAGAACAATTTATGCTTGAGGTTACAGGTGGGTGAACACTATCTCTAAATCCCATCATTCTGACTCATTCATACTTCTCAAACTCACAACTCTGAGACACAACATGCTAAGCCATTGGTCTCAAACACTTTGTAACCTAATACCTTTATATGTATGGTCTGTCTAACAGAAATACCATTTCTGCTGTAGAACTGTGTGCATGTATACAAATTCTGATCCTATATTTAAGGCTTAAAAACCCCTACAATATCATGTAAATATTGGCTAAATATTGCAGACAGATTCTCTCCTGATTTGTCTTAAAGACAAAAGGTTTAAGTAATTTGACCATGAATTACAAGCTACTCAATGTAGAGGAATAGGTTGGGCCAAATTCAACCTTGATGTAACTCCAGTAACTCCTTTTAAAATGAATTGCAATGCATTTTCCCGTGAAAATGCAGCTTAGATAATGCAAAAAAAAAATTTGCACAAAATCTTATTTCTTCAGTATATATTGCAAAGTCAGAGACTGATGCAGAGGCTTGCAAACACTGAGGAAAAAAGAACACATTATGTAATTTAAGCAAAGAGCACAACTAAACATTGTGGCTTCAAAATTACTCATAAATTAATCATTTAGAAAAATTCCATATGTATGACTCTTTAATTTTTTTGGGGTGGTGCCAGTGCTACACCTTGAAAACTTTCATCATATTGTGGGGCAGATGGGCTTGTTTACCAGTCTGCCCTACTAGAGATAGACTGATTGTGACATTTATTATTTCCGTTATGGTACACCTAGCCTGATGGAGGATCAGGTATAAATGTTATATATACACATTTCCTATTGCACACCGGCTGTGCTATATTATATTTGTTTGAAAGAACATATAGACATTCCTGTCTTTAATTTTCCTATAACACAGAGTTGGTTGAAGGCATGTGACCCTTTACAACTCTCCAGTTGTTTAGAACAACATGTGAAATTTATATAAATACCCATCAGATGTTTATAGCCTTTTTTGAGCTTGCTTAATATTGTTTCCTTTCTAACCCAGTTTACCTTGTGTTTATAGTCTGTTTTATGCCACATGCTAATTGATGGTCTTGTGATTCAGTAGCTCAAGCTTTCCTTTGAGCATCATTACACATGTTACTGATGAGACAGTGAAACTTGCATTCTGATAGGTGACCATTGCTGATTTCTCCCTCAAATCATGAGCACTGCACAGAATACGAATGAAGATGACTGATATCCTGCTCATTCGGAAATAATTGAAGTAAGCAGGATTAAGTGCTGTGCATCTTATCTGTGCTCTGCTATCTCATTTTTCCTGGTATTTCTCAAATCTCAAAACAGAGAAAACACAAATATATATATATATATTTATATATATATATATATATATATATATATAAAATGAAACATTGTTCCTAATGAAAGGTAGGACAGCATCTGACAGCTATCAAATAACACAAGTCATTTTGCATGGAGATAAAAATTGTGTCTTCATTTTTTCCCTAGGCATTACACAAATCTCTTTAAGTAAGGGAGAATAAGAAAACAGAGGCTGTAAGACTGAAATATTCTTCAAGCAGTAGGATCATGAAATATAGGAAATAGCTACTCGGAAGAGACAAAATTTGAGGATAAGAGACATATTTGAAATAGTTCTAAAGGAAAATATTGATGATAATGTTCTAGTTCTTAGCAAATTTCTTACCCCAAAAATATGTATCTTGGCCTTCGTCAAGATATTTTGTAATCCATTAGATAATTTGTTCTATTGTGTAGTCCTGAAGGGGATTGGCCCTGCTTTGAGCAGGGGGTTGGACTAGATGACCTCCTGAAGTCCCTTCCAACCCTGATATTCTATGTCTATTCTATGAATGAACATTTTTCAGTATATAAGTTTAATTTTTTTCAGCTGCCAAAGTTTTTTAAATAACTCAGGTATGAGAATTTCAGAAGTGTGTGCAAAGGTTAGATGGACATGGATTAATTTGATCCAAAGAACGTGCAGCAACATTGGTTTAAGCAAGTAAGAATAATTTATCTCTGTTCCCTTCTCTCCAAGATGTCATTAAGGTTTGTTAGAAAGAAAAACAAAATCAGAAATTTTTAGTTACCATTTTATTCACCATTAAGTAAATATATGGGTTGGAATAGATATTCATCTCACATGCCATCTAGTGGGTGCTCTTTTCTCATCTAACATAAGGGTCAGATCCTTAGCTGTTGTAAATACACATAGATACATTGACTTCAATAGAGTTGAACTGAGTTACAGCAGCTGAGGATCCGGCTCTAATAATATTATGGCAAAATTCATCCTACCTTAGCCAAGGCCTCCCACACCTGAAATCCTGTTGTGTGCTGGTACAGGACGAACCACTGGTTGACATAGAGCAGTGGTGGATAACCTGAAGTCCGTGGGCCGCATGCAGCCCATTAGGGTAGGCTGATTGTGGGCCGCAAGACATTTTGTGGATGTTGACCGTCTGCAGGCACAGCCCCCCCACAGCTCCCAGTGGCCATGGTTCGCCATTCCTGGCCAAAGGGAGCTGCAGGAGGCGGCACAGGCCACAGGGGATGTGCTGGCCACCGCTTCCCGCAGCTCCCATTGGCCGGGGTGGCGAACTGCAGCCACTTGGAGCTGCGTGGGGAGCGTGCCAGCAGACAGTCAACGTCCACAAAATGTCTACCCTGATGTTTACCCTGATGGGCCGCATGCGGCCTGCGGGCCGCAGGTTGTCCACAACTGCTATAGAGGGCAGCAACAGACAAAGCCAGGGGCAAGACAGAGGAAGTGCCACCTATCTGCAATTAGGCAAATACAATGGCCATAATACCATGGAGAGGAGAGGGGGCACTACCCCAACCAGTAGGCTGAGTACTGCAGGCTCATGCTTGGTCCCTAGGTAAAGAGGTATAGATTTTGCTCCCCAGTCCCCACATTTTACCTCCATGCTGCCTGATTACTCAAGTTTCATATGAGTGATGTAAATTTTGTTACCAGTGACCTGTATTAGAAATGAATGAATCCCCAAAATGTAGAAAATTGTTAAAACACATGTTTTATTTCAAAGTGTTCCCAGCAGAAAGCATGGTACTCAAAACTAACACAAGCTCTTTGGGATAGGGATGATCTTTTATGATGTTTGCACTGTGTCCTGCATAAATGGGACTTGCTCCTAATTGGGACCTAAACACACTTTCACAGTACAAACAAGATTAATACACAAAGGAAAAAAATCACAATCAATTAAAATTTGCAGCACTTGCTTGGTAGTTAATGCTATATTCCAGGTTGCAATTCCCTGTGTTTTCCTACATAATTTAACTTAATCTTCCCTACCTTAATCTTCCACTGCCAAAAAGATGACTTTAAAAGTTTGAGCAAATTCTCTTCATCCTGTTATTCTGCATTCAGTGAAATAATTACACTTTTGCTAGTTATAAGAATGCTTTTCCACGCTTTTTGTCATATAGATAAATCAAAGGAGCTGCCCTTTGAAAACTTAGTGTGGAACCATCTCTCACTGAGGAGTACTTGCATGTCTGAAAATGACTTGATTGGATAGTAATGAAGTTCTGAATGATTCCAAGTTAGCTACTGGGCATATGCAACTGAATATTTTAAAACTTATAGAGAGCTGCAGTGTACCTGCATGACTTCTCTCACATAGAGGTCAACACTAAAAATCAATTCAAGTTTTGGCAGAATAATCACCTCCAGAATTCTGCCATGCAGTCTGTACTAACAAGCTGACAATTATAACAGTTTTTCACTATTCTTAGCATAGGCAATATCTGCATTCTCTTACATATCACTGTAAGGGAACTGCTGATAAATCTGGTGTCCTCTCAAACACCTCATGTGAGTATGTGTTTTAAGCATTTTTTTCTCCTTCAAGGCCTACACAATCTGATTCCCATTTACAGGTGTTCTCTTCATATGTGCTCCTCTTCTTATCTGTGCTACCCTCTCATTACAGCTTTGATAGTTACCATGGTAATAGTGCTTTAGAAACCTATTACCTATGATAAATTAATCTTCTCCCACTTTCAACTTTGTGCCATCTGTCAATCCCCTACATGCAGAATAATCTTCCAATTCCTGGCCCTCCAACATTCTTTCACTCTTTCAAAGATCATCTGAAGAAGAATTTCTTGCAAAAAATCTCTCTATCTTTTTCTCCTCACTGCCTTTTACCTGAATCTTTGTCTGATGTTTAGACTTGTCTACTTAGACTGGAAGCTCTTCAGAGCAAAAATGTGTCTTACTCTTTGCCTGAGTCATGGAAGAAGAAAGAAAAGGGATGTGGTTTAATTTGGCTGCAGCTGCATTAATTAATTTGAGAACTATCTGGCAATAAATCACACAGTTAAGGCCATGATTCCATCTTTAATCATTTCCACCTCCCCTCACCACTCCAAACCCTTTCCCCATATGAAGGTTAAGAGGCTGGGGAAAAGGGGTTGTCTCCCCACTGTATCAGACATTAGGAGACCCAACCTCATTTTCCAGCTTCTCTAAGGGGATGACTTCCAGTCTACCTCCAATTCTGGTTTATAGATTCATAGATTCATAGATTCTAGGACTGGAAGGGCCCTCAAGCGGTCATCGAGTCCAGTCCCCTGCCCGCATGGCAGGACCAAATATTATCAAGGAAATAGACCTCTTACAGAATACGTACCTGCACTAGACACCTGACACCTGCAAAATCGCAATAACTTTAACCCAATCTCTTGATCTTCTCCAGTGAGCTGCTGCGGGGAAGGTGAAAAAACTCATCCTGCCTTGGCCAATCTGGAAGTGAGGGAAAAAATGTTTCCCCCAGTGTAATGCCTACAGCTGACCAGGAACCCAGTCCTATCCTGATCACCTAGGTGGGAGGGTGAGTGCTGATGATCTGGGCATGAAAAATGGCTCTATTTTTCCCCCAGGTGGGCAGGTGCTGGTGGCCTACTTGACCCCCTTCTAGTTAATCCCCTTTCCTCCCCTCAGGTGCTGACATCTCTTTCCTGCACCATTCCCCACCCCAGGAAAACCATTAAAGTCCCCATAAGACCTTTTTTCCCTGCTTGCCAGATAAAGCAGCCCCTCACCTTCAAGGTTTCAGGGAGCACATTGTGTGTAGAAAAATTTTGAACATGAGTATTAATTATGATGGTGTTATATAAATTATTAATTAAAAAAAAAACAGCCAAGTATCTAGATTTGGTATAATTATAGGGACTTATTTTGCTGTGACACCAATTTTACCCCAATAGAGATATCCCTTAATTGTTAGGCTCATAGTCAGAATGAGACCCATGGTCTCTAGCTCAAAATCCACTTTTTATCTACATGCATAGATAACATTCTTATCATTTATATGCTTGCCAGTAATGATAGATTACATATTTGACTGATTTAAAATCTATCATGCCCTATAACTAAGGCTAAGATTTTGTCATGGTTATTTTTAGTAAAAGTCATGGACGGGTCACGGTGAATAAAGAAAAATTAATGGAAGCCATGAGTATCTGTGACTTTTGCTGCTGCAGCTCAATGCTTTCCCCCACCACTGTGGTAGCTGGGAGTTGTGGAGTTCCCCCTCCACCCATGGTGGGTGGGAGCCGCAGGGTGACAATATTTCCCAAAGAGAAAGTGCTTGCCCGCGGTGTCTCCTTCCCCCCGCACAAGGCTGTTGCCTGTCGCTGGAACCCTCTGAGGAGGGCCCCGTCAGGAGTCTGTCACCTGTTGCTGGATCTTTGCAGGGGCCCCCATCACTTGTCGCTGCTGCCGCCTGATGCTTGAACCCTGCCAGGGCCCCACTGGCTGTCAGCTCCAGAGTCTTGCAGCCCCTAGGGCTGAAGCAGAGAATGTCGCTGCGGTCCTGACTTCCATGACCTCGGTGACATAAACGCAGCCTTACCTATAACTTGTCATGAGTTATTTGCTAAACATGTAGGCTATTTAAAAAGTTGTATTTAGCTTTGCTGAAATTCACAACTGCTACCAATAAAGGCACAAATCAGAATCTTACTTGCTCATCATTAAAATATCACAGTACACACCTTGACTGCTGATGTGGCTTATTAAAGCAAAGGTTGCCAGAGAACTGGGTCAGTTTATCATGCTAATTAGTAAGTACTTTCACAGGAAAGTTGCTCTGTCAAGGGCAATGGGAATCCATGAAGAAGCAACAGATTAAGAGTTACACTTAAAATACAACTGATCTGGGAAACTACAGCTATCCTCAGGCTTGTTGTGTTGGCATTAACACATAATGTACAGTTCATTTTAGAGGATTTCACAAAGTCCATGTTGCCTCCATATGTCATCATCTCATACAAAACTTTGAGCAACAGTCTATGGAATGCCATTTTCAAGAGGAAGCAAAGCTGAAACCAATCACAATTCATCTTCCATATTTCCAAATTCATTGCCTCTTTATTTATATTATTTTATTGACTTATATTTGTCTGAAACATTCTTAATTGCTGGGTTGCAAATATGTTTTGTTTGTTCTTTGTCCAATACACTATAAATCTATTACACTCTGTTATTTCATTCTTACTACAACCTCTTCAGCTATGGCTGTTTTCCATTTCAGACCATTCTGATACTGTTGCCTAATTTCCTCTCCATTTGTCATTTGAATCTCTCAGTGACATATTTTGCTATAACTTTGCCTAATTTTACTTAAATGACAGTTATTCTGCAATAAGGTCCTCAGGATTCACCCAGTGGTAACAAAATTAGTTGCATCCATAACAAACGTAAAAGGGTCTGTGATAAATGAGCTATGAAATTAAAATTAAAATTAAAATTTTGGGTTTTTCTGTTTTTTTGTTTTTGTTGTTTATTGTTTTCATAAACCAGAGCTTTTTCCAAATTTTGGATTCTCCCCCTTTCACCTTCCTTTTCTTTTTTCTTTTTTTTTTTTTTTTTTTTGACATTCAGTGTAATAGAATGAATTCTGTCTAAGTTTATGTTTTGATTGCAGTTTTTAAAATTTTATTTTTCCTTTGTTCACTTTGTATCTTTTCGAAACTTCTCCAACTTTGCAAAAAGTCACAGTGTCAAAAGGGCAAACAAAACACTGTAATTTTGCAATTTGCTGAGGGAAATTTTGATAAGTTACAGAGTAGCAAAAGGAAAAATGATAAAGTGAAAAAAATTAAGTCCAAACAAAACTCTAGATATGTCATTTTATTTCCCTCCATTCCCTCCGCCCCCCCCCCCCCCCACACACACACACACGGAGGGGAAAGCTAGGGGAAAAAAAGATTCAGTAATAACCTCGCCTACAAAACTGTCATAGCTTGACACAGATGTGTTTTAGCGGAGGTTTCTGCAAATGGGATTTTCTATGTGCAGTTCTGGTTACCTCTGTTGAATATAAACAGGTTTTGTGTACATTTTGTAAATGATTGAGTTATACTAGAAAATGCCCCATGTCTGTGTCACTCGTTTCTCTTCTAGTAGTAACCCAGCACTGTGGTAACCTCTTGTTTCCCTGTCTGATAATGATAATTGCAGCACTATCATTCATACACAATGTCCAAGTAGGTTCTCCTATTCTGTACATGGAACACAGTATGTAATTATAGTTGTTTGCATCTGAACTCTAAATTATAGACAAGGTGCTTTTGTCTGTTATAAGTAAACACTCCCCTTTCCTATCCCCTCAGGTAGCTTTTGAACATTCTATACACTTCAGGAAAATAGTTGTTAATGGTTTTTGCCAGCTGTACACTCTTTCTGCTACTTGATCCCATGCTAATTTATCCATTTCATTACTGTACCATGAGGAGTAGCTATTTCTTCACTTTTCCCTTTGTTGTCTTTACATCACCTATTTAAATGTGATCCCATTATCTATCTGTCGTTTCTTAATAGTGGTGCTTCTTTCCTCCCCCCACCCCTTCTGTTCTAACTACTGATTTAAAAACTGTTCTAGCTTAAGCTCTTCTTCTGATATAACTTAGCAATGTCCTCTCCCTTGTCAAATAACAAATCTTTGTTCTTCCCATTTTTATGCATTTTCAAGAGCTCCAAAGATAAAACTATTTCCTTTTGCACAAGTCAAGAGATTTTAGGTATCTATTTTCAACTGGCTAGGCCAGCAGGTCCCTGCCAATCATTGGTAACTAATTGCTGTCACTGACTTTCCTTCTGTTGCTATTTACTCTTTCCTGGTAGCCACAGAGGAACAACATACTCCTATTTTCTGAACTCCCTTACATCAGTATAAATTTGCAAAAAATACAGATATCAGTGGAGTTTCTCCAAATTTCTCTCTGTATAAGTTAGATCAGAATCTGGCTCAGAACCTCTGCCTTGATCCTATGTATATATTATTGTAAATCTCACTGGTACATACATACTTACAATAGAGAGGCATATACACACTTTTAATTTAGATTAGAGTTTTTGCTGTAATCACTCCCAGGAAGGAACACAAGGTCCATTGTTCTAGGTGCCTAAGCCCCACCCCTCAGCTGTCTTCTCTGTATTTCACTTCTGGCTATCTTAGGCCACTCTTTCCCCAGCATGCTGGCTTCGGAAGAATCCCTTTCTAGCTGGTCAACTATCCCCATTCAGTCTACAGAGATCCTAGACAGCATGGAGCTGCCTTACATGGGACTGAACATTACCTTAGGTGGTGGGCTGCCTAGGGATAGATGTTTGTTCAGGCAAAAACCGCCCTATTCCCTTCAAAAATCTGTCTCCTAATTGCCTAAATCTCTTAAGTGCTTTTGAAAATTTTACTTTAGCTCATGTTTTCAGTATGCAGTCTGTGACTAGAGGTTATGTGAAGATGTTCCACCCTAGGGGCAGCCATGGTATGCTTTGTGCCTCAGATGAGCAATGTCTCTCAAAGTTCCCTGGCTTTACTGGAGAAAATGGTTTGCAGCACCACTCTGTGGGTACAATATACTCCTTATTGTGTAGTTAGCCTTTTGTCTTCTCCATCTCTCTGCCCAGTTGCTCCTAGGAGAAGGTATCTGAGGTGCAGCCCTTGTGCTCCCTGAAGCACCAGTGCTCTCATTCAGGCAACCCTAATGCCAATGGTGGAAGGTATATACATGTGAGGTGGGGAGGAAGGGGTAGAGTGAAAGAGGACGATTAGTCCTTGCTAGTCCCCTGCAGCTATGTTAGACAAGGGTTTGGTCTATTTGACCATGAAAATAAAATCAAAGCCACCTGATTTTCAGAGATGCTGAGCACCTGCATCCTCTCTTAACTTCAATAGGAGCTGTAGATGATTGGCAGAACCTCTGGAAACCAGATTACTTTGATGTAGGTGCCTAAACATGGATCTAAGTGAATATCTTTAATTACCCAGGTTTAAAATGTTAAATGATGGAAAGTCTGAGGTGAGGAAGTATTAAAAATCACCATTTTAAATAGAGTTTAGGGAATCCAAAGGCACAATAATTAAGATACAAGACTACAATATCTTTAAGAGAGATGATTACAAGGAGCAAGAAGGAGCCAATGTGTCTTCACATGGTGTAAATTAAAAAATCTTGTACTACAAATGGAAAAGTGCGAAGACAAACAAACAAGAATACTCAGAGTCAGTTAAGGCTTGCAGGAAATAGATAAGGGCAACAAAAGAGCAAAATGAATACATGTTATCCAAATGAGTTACTAGAAACAATAAAGGCTTTTATAAATAGAGCTCAGGGGAATTAAACACTGAAGAAAATGCAGGTTGAATAATAAATAGAAGAGGGTTGAAATCTATGTGGAGTAAACAATGGCAAGCACTTTGGACAGAATGAGAATTCAAAATGATCTTGACAAACTGGAGAAATGGTCTGAAGATGAAGATGAAATTTAATAAGAATAAATGCACAACACTACACTTAGGAAGGAATAATCAATTGTACAAAGACAAAATGGGTAATGATTGCCTAGGAATGAGTACTGCAGAAAAGGATCTGGGGGTTATAGTAGATCACAAGCTAAATATGAATCAACAATGTAATACTGTTGCAAACATAATTCTGGGATGTATTAGCAGGAGTGTTTTAAGCAAGACAATGAAAGTAATTCTTCAATTCCAGTGACCACTGATAAGGTCTCAGCTGGAGTATTGTATCCAGTTGTGGGCACCAAACTTTGGGAAAGATATGATCAAACTGGAGAAAGTCAAGAGTAGAGGAACAAAAATGATTAGAGGTCTAGAAATCATGACCTACGAGGAAACATTTTTTTAAATGGTTTGTTTAGTCTGGAGAAGAGAAGACTGAGGAGAGACATGATAACAGTCTTCAAGTGCATAAAAGGATGTTGTGAAGAGGAGGGTTATAAATTGTTCTCCTTAGCCATTGAGAGCAGGGCAAGAAGTAATGGACTTAAATTGTAGCAAGAGAGATTTAGGATAGACTTGTGGTAGTTAAGCACTGGAACAAATTACCTAGGCAGGTTGTGCAATCACCGTCATTGGAGGTTTTAAAGAATAGTTGAGAAAAACACCTGTCAGCGATGGTCTAGATAATACTTAATCCTGCCTCAGTGTAGATGTCTGGACTAGATGACCTATTGATGTCCTTTTCAGTCCTACATTTTTAAGATGCTATAAAAAGGACAGATCCTTCCTCAAACAGCTTACAGTGTAAAAGACAAGACATAACAGGTGATGAAACAATCAAGTGGATTCGAATGAAGACACAGTAACAAAAATAGGATGCCTATAATACTTATGCAATCAGGAGTCATCTAAACACAACTTTATATCTTCTTTTTCTGTCTCCTCTCATCCCCCCACCTCCCAATTGGCAAACTGCAATAAAAAAAATCAAGAAAACTAGAGCTCACCTAAGATTTCCAATACTTCCTAATTTCAGCTGGATCTGAAATTGCACAAAGTTAGACCTATTTCCAGTGATGTATTATTAATCTAAGGATTGGACAGGCAAAGGGTCTGGACAGGGGTAATTGAGAAGCAACACCCTGGGTCAAGAGACGCTGAGATGCCATGGTAACAAGGGAGAGAAGGTGTGTGAGAGAAAACACATCAGACTCTTCATAATTTTTTCATTCGTGTTTCCACTTGACTTGTTTATTATTTTGCTTTGACCTACTTTGATCAGTTGGGGTGAAATTCACCTTTGTGAAGAGGACCCTCACTTAAGCCTACAAAAATAACCCCAGCACAAGTCTCTTATTGTTACATATCAAGGCCACTTCTATTAAAATTCCTTACCTTAGACAGCAAAGTTTGACAATTTTGGTCTTTGTGTGTTTGGGGACCTTAATTCTGGAATTCAGTTGGCACAAAGTAACATCCATTCTCGTGAGAGCAAGCCACCTGACTACCTTCAAAATGGCTTTTATTAGAATTCTATAGGTTACATATACTTAACATAACATTCTAGTGTCATTTTAAATTTTAAGCTCCTTTTAAGAATCACCTTTAGGAAAATACTTTACGTGATTGTGTCGCCACATTGTTTAAGTTTTATATACATACATAGATTATTGTGTGGCAAATGTTTTATTTCATGTATAGTGGTAATGATGTCCTACAAACATGGATTCAATTGCTTACCTACTAAGTATAATACCCTCTCCAGTGCTTGACTTTCACTATTGGCTTGAATGTTTACTGGTGCCTAAGGAAAATACACAGTTCTAACTAGAAGCTAAATGATTTCAAACAAATCTGTCCTAGGTTTTTTCAAAGTGTCCATCATTGTTGAATCTAGTAGTCAAAAGAGGCTCAAGATGCACAATTTGAATTTTGAATACATATTTGGATCTGGGAATGTTGGTTTGGCTAATTGGCCCTCCGTAGAGTTAAGCACCATTTACAAAATTCTAGGGCGGTCGATTAATCACAGTTAACTCACATGATTAACTCACAAAAACTTAATCATGATTAAAAAAAATAATCGTGATTAATTGTACTGTTAAACAATAGAATACCAATTGAAATGTATTAAATACTTTTGGATGTTTTTCTACATTTATATATATATATATTATTCTGTGTTGTAATTGAAATCAAAGTGTATATTATTCTTGATTACAAATATTTGCACTGTGAAAGATAAAGAAAAGAAATAGTATTTTTCAATTCGCCTCATATAAGTGTTTTAGTGCAATCTCTGTGTTGTGAAAATGCAATTTACAAATGTAGACTTTTTTTGTTACATAACTGCATTCCAAAACAAAACAATTTAAAAGTTCAGAGCCTACAAGTCCACTCAGTCATACTTCTTGTTCAGCCAATGGCTAAGACAAAGAAGATTGTTTACATTTACAGGAGATAATGCTCCCCTCTTCTTATTTACACTGTCAACAGAAAGGGAGAACAGGCATTTGCATGTCACTTTTGTAGCCGGCATTGCATCATATTTACATGCCAGATATGCTAAACATTTGTATGCCCCTTCATGCTTCGGCCTCCATTCCAGAGGACATGCTTCCATGCTGATGACGCTCATTAAAAGAATAATGCATTAATTAAATTTGTGACTGAACTCCTTGCGGGAGAATTTTATGTCCCCTGCTCTGTTTTACCCACATTCTGCCATATATTTCATGTTATAGCAGTTTAGGATGATGACCCAGCACATGTTCATTTTAAGAACACTTTCACAGCAGATTTGCCAAAATGCAAAGAAGGTACTAATGTGAGATTTCGAAAGATAGCTACAGCACTTGACCCAAGGTTTAAGAATCAGAAGTGTCTTCTAAAATCTGAGCGGGATGAGGTGTAGAGCATGCTTTCAAAAGTCTTAAAAGAGCAACACTCTGATGAAGAAACTACTGAACCTGAACCACAAAAAAAGAAAATCAACTTTCTGCTGGTGGCATCTGACTCAGATAATGAAAATGAACATGGGTTGGTCTGCACTGCTTTGGATTGTTATCTGTCAGAACCAGTCATCAGCATGGACATATGACCGCTGGAATAGTGGCTGAAGCATGAAGGGACATATGAATCTTTAGCACATCTAGCGCGTAAATATCGTGTGACGTCAGCTACAACTGTGCCATGAGAACGCCTGTTCTCATTTTCAAGTGACATTGTAAACAAGAAGCGGGCATCATTATCTCCCGCAAATGTAAACAAATTTGTTTGTCTGAGTGATTGGCTGAATAAGAAGTAAGACTGAGTGGACTTGCAGGCTCTAAAGTTTTACATTGTTTTATTTTTTAATGAAGTTATTTTCTGTACATAATTCTACATTTGTAAGTTCAACTTTCATGATAAAGAGATTGCACTACAGTACTTGGATTAGGTGAGTTTAAAAATAATATTTCTTTTATTTTTTACAGTACAAATACTTGTAATCAAAACTAAATATAAAGTGAGCACTGTACAGTTTGTATTCTATGTTGTAATTAAAATCAATATATTTGAAAATGTAAAAAAATCCAAAATAGTTAAATAAATGGTATTCTATTGTTGTTTAAGTGTGATTAATCACGATTAATTTTTTTAATCACTTGACAGCCCTACAAAATTCAGATCTATATTTGGGAGCTTAGATTTTGAACATCGCCCAAATTTAAGGGCAGTGAGATCTGAGATATACGTCAGTCTATTTCTAAGTCCATACATAATACATAAAAATGAAAACCCAAATGTATTCACAAGGCAACTGTTTGGGTATTAGTAGTTGATATTGTACTGGTTCAGTTATATGGTGGAAGTAGCTGTGTAACTGAAAGATGATGTTATGTTTTCGGTGTACTGCATCTCTAATATATTGTATTTGCTTGTTGCCTTCCTTAATCTGAAATAAAAGTCACCTAGACTGAGAAATACATATTTAGCTCTTTATATATGTGGAAAGCATAACAATTCACTTAAAGCAGGAACACATTAAGAGGACTTTTCAGTGTTAAGTCTGTCTCAAATACAGAGTACTTTATAGTTTTAGGGAATATCTTTTGAAGAAAGAAGGCTTTCGGAATATCCTAGGTCCCTGACGAAACCGTCTGAAGAGGTGCCTTTCTCAGGTTGGAGGTTATCAAGCTGAAAATCATAGCAGTGGAGCAGGAAAACAAAAGTGGGATCATGTTTAAAATATCTCTCTCTATGTAGCTATAGATATAGATATATTCTTTACTTTCAGTGTTGCATAAAGCAAGGAAAGTACACTGAGCAACATGTATGTGGGAACCCCTAATTAATAGTTGGCTACGCATATATTATTGTTAAAAAGGTTCAGTATTTACATGGCAAACAATGAGATTATAATAGTCTGGTTGCCATATTTTAATCAGAGCTTGAAAATTATGTGAACTGTACATCTAATTATTGGGTAAACTAAAATGTTCTTCCTGGGACTCAGGCATATTTCATTAAGCTTGCTACAAAACATACATTTGTGTCCAGAGTACTTTAAATAAGGCAAATGAATACTGATTCGTCCAGCCTGACTTTTTTTTAGAATTAATATGTATATCATCCATTTCAAAAGAAAGAACTAGAATTACAGTCTGTGCAATGAATTATTCTTCCCCAGACTAACAAAGACCTGTCTTTCCCCCTTCTCATACTCAATACCATGTGAGTTAATAGCTTTTGCAACAAAAAGGCCTGATCCTTCTAGACTCATAGACTTTAAGGCCAGAAGAGACCATCAGGCTCATCTAGTCTGACCTCCTGCACATTGCAGGCCACAGAACCTCAGCCATCTACTCCCGTAATAGACCCCTAACCTCTGGCTGAGTTACTGAAGTCCTCAATCATGGTTTAAAGACTTCAAGTTACAAATAATCCACCATTTACTCTAGATTAAACTTGCAAGTGACCCTTGCCCCATGCTGCAGAGAAAGGCAAACAATCCCCAGGGATTTTTCCCAAGGGAAAATTCCTTTCTGACCCCAAATATGGTGATCAGTTAGACCCTGAACATGTGGGAAGACCCACCAGCCAGACACAAGGAAAAGAATTCTCTGTAGTAACTCAGAACCCTCCCCATCTAGTGTCCCATCACTGACTTTTGTAGATACTTGCTGCTAGCAGTCACAGATTGTCTACCTGCCATTGTAGGCATCCTCATCATACCATCCCCTCTATAAACTTAGCAAGCTCAGTCTTGAAGCCAGTTAGATTTTTTGCCCCCCGGCGGTCAATGTTCAAGTGAGTAGCCTCACTGAAGTTAATTTCTAGGCGGGAATAACATTATCCAGGGAATAACAGGTGGGGTCATAGCAGTGGTGATCTCCATTTATTTGTGAGCAAAACTAGTGAGTTGGCAATGTGAGTTTATAATTCAATGTCTGTGATGCTGACACTTCGAGAGAAGATTGATTCCCTCCTGATCTTATTTAAAACAACCTAAAAAGGAGAATGTGGCAATGAAGGCAGATTATTTAACCTATTTTTTTTCAGCAGATGGTAAATCTCAGGAGGATTCAAGCTGTGTCCACAAAAAGTCTCTTGTAATAAGGAGCAGCAGAATTTCTGCACCTCATCATGAATGAAAACAATCAACCCATTCATCTGCAATGACCCTAACTAGCAAAAGGTGACAACATATAATCATTATCTGAATTGGTTAGCAAATGGTCCATATCAAGTGATACAATTCATAAATCTCTTAGGCATGACGTTCCTAGAAATAGTAGCAAATGAATATGGGATTGGTCAGTCAAATCAGAAGAAAAAGGCCAATAGTACATATAGGAGTAAAAGTGACATAGTCACAACTCCTTAAAAAATGGCTATTAACTGCAATTAAAATATAAAAATGTATTGTTAAGCGCTGCTACGTTGTGAGTGGTATTCTAACTCCCTGCATGCCAAGCTAAGAATTTGATTCTATGTTGTATACAGACTTGGCAGTCTAAGGGAAGGAGTCTTAGGGAACTGGGCACCCAAATCACAACAATGCTTTATGAACTTTGTGCTTCTAAATAGCTTACGCTCCTTTGAAAACCCTACTCTTAGAATATTAACAGAAATACCAAGCAGGTTGTAAAACTGTTTAATTTATGTTTTGGGGTTTAATGCCAGAATTGATATACATGGAATATATTTCAATTATATATGGGCATTCATCCCTGTTGATGAGGTAATAGGTATATAAACACATTTTGGGCTAAATAAAGTATGAATCTGAAGACCAATGTATATATATGACATGAACTTTGAAACTACCTACCCATTACCACAGAATCTATGCACCTCACAGTATTTCTTCACAACATCTCTCTGAGGTAGGGATAGATTCTTATCATCATTTTACAGATGGGGAATTGAGGCACAGAGAGACTAAGGATAACATTTTCAAAAGCATGAAAGTGACAGGAGACCAAATACCATTTCTGAAATGGCACTATGATGCCTAGGTCTCAACAAAAGTCAGTGAGACTTGGGCTCCTAAGTCACTTTTGAAAATGGGACTTAGGCACTTCTGAAAACGTTACCCTAAGCAACTTACCCAAGTCACACACAAGAAGTCAATGACAGATCAGGAAAATGAACCTGCGCCTCCTGAGTCCCAGGTAAGATGTTACAGTAAAGAGCAGGAGGTAGAAATCAGCAATTGCCCCACTTTGTCCCCCATTCCTATTTTATACCAGTCCCAGACCCTTTATTATTATTTTCTATCCTGTATCTCTGGTCCCAGAGGGAAAGGGACAGAAAGGGAAGTCTTCAGTGTCCTTAGTGCTGAGACCTATTTTTCTTCTTCCTTTTGTCTTCACTTTTCTCACCTCTTCCTGAGACTTTTGCTGTATTATCTATGCTTTTGTCTTATTTTTCCTTTTCCTCACTTTCTCCTCTTGTTTATTCATCTTCTCTCCCCCATCCTTCAGTCTATTTCCACTTTCTGCTCTAATCCTAATACCCTCCTTAATTTTTAGTTCCTGAAACTAGTTTTTTATAATTGTCACTTTATTGATCACTTCTTTCCCCCTGTTAATCCAGAGATATGTAATAAATGAGCCACGCTGAACTCTGTGTGCTGCCTGGATGTTACATCCTCAAAACAAATCTGATGCATTGTGGATGGTCCTGCTAATGTAAGAGTCCATGTCACACAAAAATAAAATTCTAAAATTGTCCATAGAAGCAGACATACATTTAAATCCCTCCCCTCCACACACACCCCAGAAAATCTTGCTTTTTGATATTTAATACCTACTGAAAAGAGAAGATTGGAACATAGGCACCTAGCTACTACAGTAATAGAACCATATAGATACCTAGAGATGTAGATGCATGTCTGGTGACTGTAACAGCAGTTTTAGGAAATGGTAATAGACTTTGTTCTATTCAAGGTTTATTTCACTGGTAACATTTTGTTTTGAAGAGACTGGAAAAAGCAGATGCAATTAGTAAATCGAAAAATCATGATATCCTTATGGAAATCAGACACATCTTTTTCAAGGATTTTGTTACAAAATATGACTCCTTAATCTTGGATATATATGTTTATTGATTTCCTGCTGTTTACTACTCTGGCAATCTGCTTGTTTTCAAAGCCATGATAGTTTTGTACACCATTGATATTTCACGGGGGATGTTTTCTGTTTGAACTTCTGCTGGTTTATACAACACAAGCATATGTAAGGAGGTCCATATGTTTGCTTCTCTATTATTCTGAACTACAGATATATTTATAATGTTGATGCTTTGACTACACACAGGGAATGCAACAAAGCAACTAAATTCGGTCTAGTCTGAGCTTGATATAGGCACGGCACAGACGCACTTCAGGATGAACAGTGCAAAGGCAGTATGCCTCAAAGACACCCCTCTGAGCTCGAATTCTCCACAGTTCCCCTCCACTGCTGTGTGAGAATGTATAGTGTATACTGCATCAGACTTTTGCAAGACATGGCATAGTCTCTCCTCCTTGAAACCAGACAGGTTTGCTGTCTAACACATGGTGTGGTAATAGGTCAAAGCCATGACTCTGCCTTCTACTCATCCCTCCTACCCATTTGCTTTAAGGCAAAATACCGAGCATGTTTTTTCCCCCATCCCCTCCATGACTGTACCAAAGATCATTTGACATTCTTACTGTATATAACTACATATACACTTATATGTCAAGTAGGATGATACTCTTCTTGGTGATGCCATTTCCTTAGTCCTATTCATCAGTCTTCCTATCTTTATTTGTTCAGATGCCTTCCCCTTACTCTCTCCCATTACTCTTCCTCTTCCTCTCTCCTTTTCCCCACTCTCCATGCACACTTTGTGTCCTTCCCTCCAGATTTCCACTATGATACTGCACATGATATTGCAGGTCTTCTAAATAGCCCAGGCTCTCCTAGACTACCACATCTCTCCCCCTCCCCCCAAGACAGAATTCTATTCTTCATTTTCCCTAAAACTTCTGCAAGCTACCTCCCAACCTGTAAGAACAGAAAAGATTCCCCAGCTTCCCTGCATCCCCTGCAATCTCTGACAATATGTTATCCCTAGTCCTTCTTTTCCCCTAAAAAGATTCCCTTATAACTTGAGCTGGGAGAAATTTTTGGTTGAGTATTTTATTAGGCAAAATGTAGTTTTGAGGCAACGTAAAGTATTTATGAATTTGGGCTGAAATCAGCATTAGCTTTCACCAAATAAGAGATGCTAAAAAAGTCAAAAATTGTTTTTTGATATTTTCTAAATGAAATATTTTGAGTTTTCATTTCAAAATTAAATTTTGTTTAGAAATTTAACTATACTCGTTTTAAAAAAATACCCTCTAAAACCTAATGAAAGAAAATGAAAAACAAAACAAAAAAAGAGTCAAATGAAATGTTTTACTAGACCCACATGTCCCCACACCCCATTTTTCAGTTTGGTCAATGAAAAAAAATCATGTATTCACTCAGCTCTACCTATAACTACCATTTCCCTCTAACTATTCACAAGAACACAAGAACGGCCATATTGTGTCAGACCAATAGTCCATCTAGCCCACTATCCTGTCTTCTGACAGTGGTCAGTGCCAGATGCTTCAGAGGAAATGAAGAGAAACGGGCAATTATTGAGGGATCCATCCCCTGCCATCCAGTTCCAGCAGCTGGCAGTCAGAAGTTTAGGAAAACCCAGAGCATGGGTTTGCAACCCTGATCATCTTGGCTAGTAGCTGTTGTTGGGCCTATCCTCCATGAACCTAGCTAATTTTTTTTAAACTTAATTATACTTCTGGTTGCCACACCACCACCTGGCAACGAGTTCTGCAGGTTGACTGTGCATTTTATGAAGTACTTCCTTTTGTTTGTTTTAAACCTGCTGCCTAGTAATTTCATTAGGTGAACCCCGGCTCTTCTGTTATGTGAAGGGGGTAAATAACACTTCCTTATTAACTTTCTCCACACCAGTGTTGATTCTATAGACCTTTATCATATCCCCTTCCACACACATTCATCTCTTTTCTAAGATGAACAATCCCAGTCTTTTTATTTTCTCCTCATATGGAATCTCTACCATACTCCTAATCATTTTTGTTACCCTTCTCTGTACCTTTGCCAATTCTAATATATCTTTTTTTGAAATGTGGTGACAGAACTTCACTCAGTATTCAAGGTGTGGTGTACCATGGATTTATATAGTGACAATATGATATTTACTGTTTTGTTATCTATTCCTTTCCTAATGGTTCCTAATATTATGTTCGCTTTTTTGACTGCTGCTGCACATTGAGCAGATGTTTTCAGAGAACTATCCACAATGAATCCAAGATCTCTTTCCTGAATGGTAACAGCTATTTCAGACCACATCATTTTGTATGTATAGTTGGAATTATGTTTTCCAATGTGCATTACTTTACTTTAATCAACATTCAATTTCATCTGCCATTTTGCTGCCCAGTCACACAGTTTTATGAGATCCCTTTGTAAATTTTTGCAGTCCGCTTTGGACTTAACTATCTTGAGTAATTCTGTATCATTTGCAAACTTTGCCATCTCACTGTTTACCCCTTTTTTCCAGATCATTTATAAATATGTTAAACAGAACAGTACTGATCCATGGGGGACCCTGCTATTTACCTCTCTCCAATGTGAAAACTGATCATTTATTCCTATCCCTTGTTTCCTGTCTTTTAACCAGTTACTGTGTTTCCAATAATCAAAGCTCCATTACTATTACTTGCCTCTTCCTAATAACTGGGCTCCCCTCCCTCAGAGAGGTCTCCTCAGTGTGAGAGTATACCATTACTTCATCTGGAAGGAGGGTCCAAACTATGGGATCATTTCCCTTTGCTCCTGTTTGATGTTCTCCTTCCCTGAGACTTTCCTCCTCCTCAACAGCACAGAGGCTATCAGACCCAGGGTGGGACTGCTCTGCTGTGTCCCAGAAAGTCTCATTTGTGTATCTTGCTGTCTCTCTTACCTCCTCCAGTTCTGCCACTCTGGCCTCAAGAGCCTGTACTCATGGCCTTCAGCGACTGAGTTCTTTGCACTGAGTGCACTCATATGCTACCTGCCATAATGCAGGTGATCATAGATGCGGCAATAAATTGGATAGCCCCCACTCTCCTGTTAGACTTCTGCCTGCATTATTTTTATACTTGCGGCTTCATTCAGTTCTGCTTATAACTTTCATTTCCCTCCAAACTGAGGGAAATTACCTTTGAGATATTACCTCCTTGCCTTATGTTTGCCAAGCAGATTTACAACCCCTAAACCCATATAACTCAAGAGCTAGGCATTTATAGGTTGATTATTTTTTAAATGTACTTCACAGTAGTAATCTATTAATTAAATAATGCAATTTGTTGTAATGAAAGCCCCAAAGGTTTGAATTATTACTATTTAAGAATTGCCCAGGCATAAAGGCTGCGTAGAAAAGATAGTACAGAGGGCTGAGAGAGAGGAAAAAAATGGCAAGATTTCTTGGGGCTGTCTGAGTAAACTTACAGTCTCTGCAGTACAAGAATGTTCTGTTGCTGCCCCTGAAGAAACTTCCTTTTTTCCTGTCTATGAATGAATGAATTAAAAATAATGTCAAACATTCAGCTATTATATGATGTGCCAGATACAGCAGTGAAAAATCGGGAACTAGATGGAATCTAATATGGAGATTAAACAAAGTTATATGTATAAAAGGGAAGTTCACTGTAAATGATACAGCTTTGGTCAAAATACTGTAAACTTTAATGACCAAGTTTACTTCATGGGCAATCCTAAAGGGTTTTTTTGTTGTTGTTTTTTTTTTTCATATTGATTTCCATTAGTTTAGTGACAAAGTGAAGAAATAAGGTTAATACTTGCAATCAAGCATGCCTATGCTATCAAGTTAGTGAAATACACCTGTGCTAAAAGAGGCAGTAAATAAAAGGAACTGAAACCAAATAGTGTTTTTATAAGGACACTTGATCACAGAGTGGCATAATGAGAAATGTAATTGTTTGATCAATAATGCACAGACACAGCTCAGCCATACACACTGAGATCCCACCATTATTATTAAAACAAGAACAGAAATGGAAGATTTATACAGCTGTTCCAGCCTGCTGAAACACAATAGTTCTTGAAGTGACTTTGCATTGTCTAAAGCACTGTCAAGCAAGTTTAAAGAGCATCAAAGAATACAGAGGGACTTTGCATAAATTATAGGAACTTTAAACTGGATGTTTTAGCAGCTAATACCAGAAGAACGAGGAGTCTGGTGGCCCCTTAAAGACTAACAGATTTATTTGGGCATAAGCTTTCATGCGTTAAAACCCACTTCTTCAGATGCATGGAGTGAAAATTACAGATACAGGCATAAATATACTGGCACATGAAGAGAAGGGAGTTACCTTACAAGTGGAGCACCAGTGTTAACAAGGCCTACTCAGTCAGGGTGAATGTGGTCCATTCCCAATAACTGATGAGGAGGTGTCAATACCAAGAGAGAGAAAATTGCTTTTTTAGTGAGCCAGCCCACTCCCAGTCCCCATTCAAGCCCAAATCAATGGTGTTAAATTTGCAAATGAATTGTAGCTTTGCAGTTTCTCTTTGAAATCTATTTTTGAAGTTTTTTTGTTGAAAGTTACTTTTAAATCTGTTATTGAATGTCCAGGGAGATTGAAATGTTCTCCTACTGGCTTTGTATGTTACCATTCCTGATGTCTGATTTGTGTCCATTTATTCTTTTACATAGAGACCGTCTGGTTTGGCCAATGTACATGGCAGAGGGACATTGCTGACACATGATGGCATATATCACATTAGTAGATGTGCAGGTGAATGAGTCCCTAATGGTGTGGCTGATGTGGTTGGGTCTTCTGATGGTGTCACTAGAGTAGATATGGGGACAGAGTAGGCAACAGGGTTTGTTACAGGGATTGGATCCTGGGTTCATGTTTCTGTGGTGTGGTGTGTAGCTGATGGTGAGTATTTGCTTCAGGTTGGGGGACAGCGAGGACTGGCCTGCCTCTCAAGGTCTGTGAGAGTGAGGGATCATTTTCCAGGATAGGTTGTAGATCGTTGATGATGTGCTGGAGAGGGTTTAGCTGGGGGCTGTAGGTGATGGCCAGTGGTGTTCCGTTATTTTCCTTGTTGGGCCTGTCCTGTAGTAGGTGATTTCTGGGTACCCATCTTGCTTTGTCAATCTGTTTCCTAAGATCTTGTAGGTGTTTGTCTCTGCCTGAGGGATTGGTTGTATCTTAGGCCTTGCTGTAGACAATGGATTGTGATGGCATTGTGTCCAGGATGGAAGCTGGAGGCATGTAGGTAAGAATAGCGGTCAGTAGGTTTCTGGTATAGGGTGGTGTTTATGTGACCATCACTTATTTGCACTGTAGTATCCAGGAAGTGGATCTCTTGTGTGGACTGGTCCAGGCTGAGATTGATGATGGGGGTGGAAATTGTTGAAATCCACGTGGAATTCTTCAAGGGCTTCCTTCCCGTGGGTCCATATGATGAAGATGTCATCAATGTTGCACAAGTAGAGGAGGGGCACTAGGGGAAGAGAGACGAGGAAGCACTGTTCTAAGTCATCCATAAAAATGTTGACATACTGTGGGGCCACATGGGTACCCATAGCAGTGCTGCTGACTTGAAGGTATAAGTTATCCCCAAATCTGAAATGGGTAAGGACAAAGTCACAAAGCTCAGCCACCAGGTGTGCCATGGCCTCATCAGGGATACTGTTCCTGACAGCTTGTAGTCCATCCTCATGTGGAATATTGGTGTAAAGAGCTTCTACATCCATGGTGGCCAGGATGGTGTTTTCAGGAAGATCACCAATGCATTGTAGTTTCCTCAGGAAGTTGGTGGTGTCTCGAAGATAGCTAGGAGTGCTGGTAGCATAGGGTCTGAGGAGAGAGTCCAAATAGCCAGATAATCCTACTGTAAGAGTGTCAATGCCTGAGATGATGGGGCATCCAGGATTTCTAGGTTTATGGATCTTGGGTAGCAGAGAGAATACCCCTGGTCGGGGCTCTAGGGGTGTGTCTGTGTAGATTTGTTCCTGTGCTATAGCAGGGAGTTTCTTGAGCATATGGTGTAATCAGGGCCACCTGGGGGGGGGGCAAGTGGGGCAATTTGCCCCAGACCCCGGGCCCCACAGGGGCCCCCAAGAGAGTTTTTCAGGACCCCTGGAGCGGGGTCCTTCACTCGCTCTGGGGGCCCCGGAAAACTCTCGTGGGGCCCGGGCTCCCGGAGCTTCTTCCGCTCTGGGTCTTTGGCGGCAATTTGGCGGTGGGGGGTCCTTCCGCCCCGGGACCCACCGCTGAAGACCCCAGGCTCCTTGAATCCTCTGGACGGCCCTGGGTGTAATTTATTTTGGTACTCCTCAGAGGGATCAGAGGATTGTGGCCTGTAGACTGTGGTGTTGGAGAGTTTCCTGGCAGCTTCCTGTTCATAATCTGACCTGTTCATGAAAACTACAGCACCTCCTTTGTCAGCCCCTTTAATTATAATATTAGAGTTGTTTCTGAGGCTGTGGATGGTGTTGCATTCTGTACGGCTGAGGTTATCGGGCAAGTGATGCCGTTTGTACACAATTTCAGCCTGTGCATATCTGCGGAAGCACTCTATATAGAAGTCCAGTCTGTCATTTCGACCATCAGGAGGATTCCATGCAGAATTCTTCTTCTTGTAGTGTTGGTAGGAGGATTTCTGTGGGTCAGTGCTCTGTTCAGTTGTGTGTTAAAAATATTCCTTGAGTTGGAGATGGCAAAAGTAGGCTTCTAGATCACTGCAGAACTGTATCATGTGCGTGTGGATGGTGGGGCAGAAAGAGAGTCCCTGAGATGGGACAGACTCTTCTGCTGGGCAAAGTGTATGCTTGGATAGAGTAACAATATTGTTGGGTCAGTAAAGGGTACCACTGTTGTAGCCCACTATGGCATGTAGGAGTTTAGATAGTTTACTGTCCTTTTTCCTCTGTAGGGAAGTAAAGTGTGCATTATAAATGGCTTCTCTCGTTTTTGTAAAATCCAGCCACATGGAAGTTTGTGTGAAAGGTTGATTTTGTATGAGAGTCTCCAGTTTTGAGAGCTCATTCTTGATCTTCTCTTGTTTGCTGTACAGGATGCTGATCAGGTGGTTCCTCAGTTTCTTTGAGAGTGTTGGCACAATCTCTCACCATAGTCAGTGTAGTATGTCGATTGCAATGGATTTTTGACCTTCAGTCCATTTGGTATGATGTCCATCTGTTTGCACTTGGATACAGAGGATACACGGCTACCCCTCTGATACATAATACCAGAAGTGGCGCTAGCCCTGGGGGCCCTAAGCAGGAATATTTTGCCTCCCCCAGCACATACTAAAAAAGCAAATAGAGGACCCCCTAAGCTGCTCAGGGCCCTGAGCAATTGCTTAGTCTGCTTATGCGTAGTGCCAGCACTGGCTAACACAGTTTTGATGGAGAAACTGCAACTTAAGCAAGCATAACTGCAATGCTGGTTAGGGGATGCACAGCAGAAGGGTCCACAGAAAATGACTTGCATTGGTAAATGACTGCGGCAAACCAGCCGGCATTCAAGGTATGTTCCAAAACAGTTGTACCAACTGATATACATCTAAGGCTAGCCTGCCTGCTTACCTATATATCTTTTCTTATAAGTTTCTTATGGGTTTGATTATTTGTTTTATTATAATAGGTTTATATTAGAATATATTTTGGCTGTAATGCAAGGGACCTACAGGCCTCATCCTGTATGTTGAGCTAAGGCAAAGTTAGCATACATACGTTTGGGAGCTTTCACCTAGATAGAGGGTGATGAAGCATAAGGTTCACATATGGCTGAGACCTTTAAGATAGAGTATGCATTGAAGTAGGTTGGCATAGGGGGCTTCCTAAGTTCATACCCTTTTAAACTTAACAAGTACACCACAACTTGGAACTTGGAAAGAACCGAAAGAACCGGTTGGGACAGAATTAACAAATGTGATACCTATCCACAATAGGGCCATGGTAACAAATTGACATATATGATAATATGTTGAGATCATCAATATACTAACCTATAGAAAAAAGACACTCCAACATTAGAAAGATGAGGAAATACAAATAAGAGAAAGGGGGAAAATCCCCTATTGAATATTCATCAAACATAACGGTATCAGTGTAACATATTAAAGAAGTGGCATCCCAGCCTAGGATTGGTAGGAGAGAAAGATGTAGTCCTTGGGAAGTGCCAGAATGATGGCCGATGGAGAAGGTGATAGTGATGAGGAAGATGATGGCTAAAATTTCAGGTTGTTCTACATGAGATGGTATGAGTATATAGATGTGCACACATACTTCCTGTAATATCTCTATCTATCTTACTGAGTTGGGATGTTTGTGACTGTGCTAAATGTATTAATAAACTATATTTGTAAATATAGAAGAGTTCCTATAGTGTGAGCGTTGCAACTGTGCACATCGGGGTTCCCAACTATATTATAATTTGAATAATAGTGGGTCTGATCTGGGGACAAGAACCTGTCAACCCTCAAAGTGATAACTGGTGATTCCTAAGTAATCAATATAATTAATACATAATCTAAAGATTGGACAACAAACTAACAAGTAACAACCTAAGGCTACAAAAAGAGACCAATAAGATAAGAAATGGGTGGAACCTGTGCTGTTAACAGCAAAGAATAGATGACAGAAGTAGACGTTAAAAGTAAGTTTTTAGCAGGATAAGCAAACTAGGATACTAGTTTAGGTTAGTTATTGTGTTTTATGCAAGATCAAGTTGAGAATAGATAGGTATTCAGATGGGAAAAGTGAGTCTGCACAAAATTGTGGAACAGGGAATAAAAGAGGTAATTGACAATAGGATTGTGGAGAAGACATAGGGAAGGAACACAGCAGAGACCTGAGATTTGAAAAGAGTTGCCATGTCCCCTGTAGAGGCAACTTGAACAATTATCTTTTTTGCCTTATCGGTTTTAGCATGTACATGTAATTCATAGATGATAATAGCATTGTCTTAAAATATTCAAAATAAAAGCTAAAAGAAACTATTTAAGCCTAAATTGAAGTGGACCTTGTTTTTCACCCAACAGAGTGTTAGTCAGATCCTTGGACTCAGATAATTTGTAGGGAAGTAGGTTAAAAAGGTTGACTACTGTAAATCCACTGAGAAGGAGACCTTGGTGAATTAGCATATAAGTATTTGACAACTTGTCTTATACTTTAGCTGTGGAATTCTCCCCCCTGTGTTGTGTTAGCAACACCGGAGTTGATAATCACCTGGCACAAATGCAGACTTATTCTGAGGGAATCTTAGTGAACAACCTAAACAAAGTCACCATCCTAAGATACTGAGTGAGCATAAGTGTTATTTTCTATTGTGGTTGTATGATTTGTTTCTGAAAATTAAATGTTATGTTGACCAAGTTTCTAGTTTGTCTTAGCCAAACCACAGTCCAGTAGGATTTTTGCCTTCTTATACTCAATATTATTAGGGACTGTTAAGGATATTTAATAAAACTCTATACCAGTAAATTCAACTCTTGAGTCCTTTTCTTAAGTGGGCTGTAGTCCACAAAAGCTTATGATCTAATACATTTGTTAGTCTCTAAGGTGCCACAAGTACTTCTGTTCTTTTTGCGGATACAGATTAACTGTACTCTGAAACCTAAGAAAGATGGTACGAGTAAACAGTTGAGTAGTTGCTTAACTACGATTTGTTCTATGTTCAATCTTTCTTAAAAATTGTTACAGTAAGTACTTTTAACTAATAAGAGAGTAAAGAGGAATGCAAATGATGAACACTTGGCTAGACTGCAAAGCATTTCTAAGTCTGTGTAAGCTGTTTTCCCTTTCTGGACTTGATGAACCTTTTTCACAGAAGGCTGCTTGAGTGCACAGAAAGAGGAGTTCAGCATATAGCAAAAGAATGTAATTACTCAGAAAAAGAACATCCCAGTTAAATGGTGTGAAAAGCTTTTATGAATCAGATCCTTAATATAATAATTATATCCTTAAATAACCCTTCTGTTAAACAGAAAATAATGAAGGGAAAACACAAAGGCAAACACTTATAATAACAATCATTGTGTGACCTGGTTACTGCATAATTTGAAAATACCTTCTTGTTTTTCTCCCCTGCTTCAATTAGAGGCATGATCAGAAATCCCATCTTCATTGTTGCTGACTAGTGAAAATTAAGTCAGTTTATATACTATCAATGTTCAGAGAAAACAAAGCTGTACTGGCTGTGATTTAAAGCTCACCACCTCATAAACCATGCATGTCTTTTTTGAAATACGCAACAGGCATCAGAAGTGAATTTGGCCTAATAAAAGTGATTGTTATGTGAAAGTAGAATCAAACCCAAATAATTGTGTTTTCTCACTTACTTGGAAAAATATAAAATGGAAAACATTTCTTTTTTAATTTATTTAATGCCAAAGAAGAGTTTGGTGGAAGAAAATACTAGTAATTCTTGTTCAGTTTTGTTTCAATTATTTCAAGCTAATGTGTGTGAAAGTATGTGGTTTTATATTGGGAATCTTTATTAGTCTGTGTTTTGGGTAAATATTCAAACTTTAAAATTAGACAGTGGACCATGAGACACATTAGAAAACTATGGGGGCAGGTTTGAATATAACGGCAATTCAATTTAAGTACTAAGTTAGGGCCAGATTCTGATATCCTTACTTATGTTGAGTATGCTTTAGATTTTGAAGGGTCAGATTTTGAAAGGTATTTAGATGCATAAAGTTGCAGATAGGTATATAGCGGGATTTTCAAAAGTGCATACACACTTAACTCCCTCTGAAATAAATGGGAACTAGGTGCCTAACCAGTTTGGGATTATGGGGTAGTAATGTACAGCTCTATTCTTGTGTTTTTATTGAACTAAAAATCTCCAGGGAATGTTCACGAAATGATCATAAATCCTAAACATTGCGTCATAACTTGTACATTTATCAGCAGATATATAATATGGGCCTGATTCTCTTCTCCTGCCTGTGTAAATCAGGAGTGTGAAATAATCAGCCCATAATAACCTCCCAGTTACCTCAGTGTAAATCTAGAATACAGGCTTGTCTACACATGGAGTTATTCCTGATTATTATTGCTGATTAACTCCTGTGAGTTAGGATGTGAGAGGCCCTGGCTCAAAACTCCATACAGGACCAGGGATTTGAACCCAGCTGTCCCCCACTTCTACATGAGTACCCTAGCCTCTAGGCTACAGGCTATTTGGAGGTGGTGCTCTAAAGTTCTTCTGTTGAAATTGTCCAATTTGTATCAATTTCTTGAATAGTCATTGGGCCGAAAGCGAGAATGACTTTATAGTTGCGCACTCACATGTGAGACCCAAATTCAAGCCCATGCTTGAAAACCTAATTATTTATACAAAGTGGAACAATTTCAATAGGAGATATTTAAAGAGACCCACCTTAGGATAATCCAGTAATTAAGTAACTCACCTAAGTGGAGGGGGGGTGGGAGTTGATTGTGATCAGGGTCCTCTTTTTGCCAACTGGCAGACGGGTACATAAAGTTTACAGGGATCCCCTAGGTCAGGGATCTACATACTTGTTTGCCAAAGAATGTCATGTAAGTTCTTCACTGAAAGCCTGTGTCACACAGGTCATCATAGTGATTCTGAGAAAATACACGAGGAATCATGTGTATATATAATAAAAATCATGTTCTCAAGGTCATGAATTAAGGCAAATCACCAAATGGTAATCCACACACTCCTGTTAGGTGGGGAAGACATACTTATTTCACACTGGCTGGTCATGTGCAAACTAAGTATTATATAGTTCACAATGGATATCCACCAGATCAAGAAGAGTAAGGGGAGTTGATGGGAGAGTGTCTCCCATTGATATTGTGTAGTGTGGACTACGCGGTAAGTAGACCTAAGCTACGTCGATTTGAATTACGCTATTCAGGTAACTCAAATTATGTGGCTTAAATCAACTTTTTTTCTTTAGTGAAAAGCCTATAACAAGGTTAAAAAAAGAATTAGATAAATTCATGGAGGATAGGTCAATCAATTTTTTCAATTTTTGCCTAGTTTCAGTTTTTGTTACAAACTTAAATCCAGCCCAGTTCCATCAAAAAGTTTGCCAAAGTTTTCAGATCTTTTGACAAGCTCAAGCTGAATTTTGAATACAACTAGACCAAGTTCCTAGCAAACCCCGTTCTTCTCTTCTGACTTCTCACACAAACCACATGAAAATAGGCAACTTTGACTGATTTTTACTTTGATTTTTCAAATGTGAAACTCAAAATGAAAATCAGGGTGAACACATGTGAACTGAAGAACAATATCATTGCTGAAATGTCTATAAACCAGTATCACTAGGGATGGTGTCCCTAGCCTCTGTTTACCAGAAGCTGGGAATGGGTGACAGAGGATGTATCACTTGATGATCACCTGTTCTGTTCATTCTCTCTGGGGCACCTGGCATTGTTCAGTGTCGGAAGATAGGATACTGGGCTAGATGGACCTTTGGTTTGACCCAGTATGGCCTTTCTTCTAGTCTTAAGTAATTGTGTTTAGGCTCTAGGATGCATGTTATGATTTTATTAGATATGTAACCTTTGTTTCCAATATTTCTGTTTGGTATCATATTTGTTAAATAAACTTATACTTGTTTTCTCTATAAGGAGAGCTAAGTGTACAAGCAGATTAACCAGAGTTCTATTCTAGGGTGTAATTAATAAGCTGTGGGGCTGGATGCAATAACAGGATGCTCAGAGCACTTGGGGGTTACAGTGTGCCTATCGCTAGCCTGCATGAGTGATAGCAAAGCCCATGTGGGCTGAGGGGGCAGTACTTGAGCTATCTGTGGCTGGGAGAGTGAGGGAGCTGACCCCTGGCAGGCACAGACAAGTCTCCTTAACACTGAGTGCAGGTGGTAGGGAGGTGTCTCACAACCCTGGGTGCCCCCGGGAAGTGTCACACTGACCTCAGTTTAAAACCCTGCTGCAGAGCAGCCCTTCAAACCTGGGTTTCTGAAATCAGTGCACTAACCACTGGTTTAGAAGAGGTGGCACCATCCCTTCTTCTGGCTGCTTTTTGAATCTAACTAGGGTTTTTTATTTTTCCTGGCAAAAAAATACAAATATGACTATGTCCATTTTACAAAGAGTTTTGGGTTAATTGACACTGCCTTTTCCAGTGAACAAACTATTTCTCTGAAAATGTTTGTCCAGCTCCAGTTAAGAGAGGGGAATGTACAGCAAATAGGTTTGGAGCTTAACATACTTCTAAGTAAGCAGACCAAACCACATGCTTTTAAAAAGATCCAATGAGGGCAATACAGTGCAACTGTTTGGAACATGGAAGATTTAGAGAAATAAAAGTGGCATGCTTTTGCTGCAATATGTCGACATTTGTGCTGCTTATCTAAGAATACGCATGTGCACACACACACACACAAACACACGAGATACATATACTCCCTCCTTTGTCTGCTCCACTTTTGTGTAGATGACTGCAGTCCTGCATTTTGATATGGCATTACATGACCCCTACTTCTCATGCAGTTAGTGGGGACAAAAATTAAGCAGAAGGGAAACTAAAACAGAAAATCTGTTGAAACAGAGCCTTTATTTTTTTACTTTTGTCAATATTTACAGCAGGCCCAAATGAACGAGATTTTAGGCTTCTGTTTGTTTGACCTAATGCTACAGTCGTCATAGACCTTGAGGTTAATGGCAATTGCGATAAATTACAACATGGTTTTACGAAGGGCAGATCGTGCCAAACGAATCTGATCTCCTTCTTCGAGAAAGTAACGGACTTATTAGATAAGGGAAATGCGGTGGACCTAATATACCTGGATTTCAGCAAAGCGTTTGATACTGTACCCCATAAGGAATTATTGGTTAAACTGGAAAACATGGGGATCGATATGAAAATCCAGAGGTGGATAAGGAATTGGTTAATGGGGAGAATGCAGCGGGTCGTATTGAAGGGTGAACTGTCAGGTTGGAGGGAGGTTACTAGTGGAGTGCCTCAAGGTTCGGTTTTGGGACCCATTTTATTTAATCTATTTATAACTGACCTCGGAACCGATGGCAGGAGTGGGCTGATAAAGTTTGCGGATGATACGAAGGTGGGAGGCGTTGCAAATTTGGCGGAGGATAGGGATATTCTGCAGGGAGACTTGAATGAGCTTGTGAATTGGAGTATCAGAAATAGGATGAAATTTAATAGTGAAAAGTGTAAGGTGATGCATTTGGGGATGACTAATAACAATTTTAGTTACAAGCTGGGGACGCATTGGTTAGAAGTAACGGAAGAGGAGAAGGACCTAGGGGTCCTTGTAGACCGCAGGATGACTATGAGTCGACAATGTGACGTGGCGGTGAAAAAAGCCAATGCGGTCTTGGGATGCATTAGGCGAGGTATATCTAGTAGGGATAAGGAGGTCCTGCTTCCGTTGTATAAGGCGCTGGTGAGACCTCATTTGGAGTACTGTGTGCAGTTCTGGTCTCCCATGTTTAAAAAAGATGAACTCAAACTGGAAAGGGTGCAGAGAACGGGGGACTATGATGATTAGAGGAATGGAAAACCAGTCGTATGAAAGGAGTCTAGAGGAGCTTGGGTTGTTTAGTCTGACAAAACGAAGGCTGAGGGGGGATATGATTGCTATCTTTAAATATATCAGAGGGATAAATACAAGGGAGGGAGAGTATCAGAGGGGTAGCCGTGTTAGTCTGAATCTGTAAAAAGCAACAGAGGGTCCTGTGGCACCTTTGAGACTAACAGAAGTACTGGGAGCATAAGCTTTCGTGGGTAAGAACCTCACTTCTTCAGATGCAAGTGGGGAGGGAGAGGAATTATTCCAGCTTAGTACTAATGTGGACACGAGAACAAATGGATATAAACTGGCCATGGGGAAGTTCAGGCTTGAAATTAGACGAAGGTTTCTGACCGTCAGAGGGGTGAAATATTGGAACGGCCTTCCGAGGGAAACGGTGGGGGCGACGGACCTGTCTGGTTTTAAGATTAAGTTAGATAAGTTTATGGAGGGAATGGTTTAATGGTAAAACATAGTAGCCAAGGAATACCAAGCAATGGTAGGTAAATAGTATAATGGCTAACAGGGGTCAGGCTAGAGACTCTTGCCTACATGCTCGGGGTCTTACTGATCGCCATATTTGGGGTCGGGAAGGAATTTTCCTCCAGGGTAGATTGGCTGAGCCTCTGGAGGTTTTTCGCCTTCCTCCGCAGCATGGGGCAGGGATCATTAGCAGGAGGGTCTCTGCCAATTGAAGTCACTAAAACACAGGATTGGGGACTTCAACAGCAGAGTCCAGGGGAGGGGTAGGGACGGTTTTGTGGCCTGCAGCATGCAGGGGGTCAGACCAGATGATCATAATGGTTCCTTCTGACCTTAAAGTCTATGAGTCTATATAAAAATAAAGAATGTGGAGAACAATGCTGTAAAGTCCATTGAAATCAGAGAGGTTCTATGGATGTAAGTGAAAACAGAAAAGAGGCTTCATTCCATGTAAGAAAATTCACAACAGAGAGTGCTGGCTAATTAATTTATCCTGTTCTGTAGATACCATGACAGATTAATTTAATTACTATACCATGTATGAGGAACTTCCAACCTCCTTATTAGAGTGAATTTTATCATGGGATAGGCAATGGAAAAACAGAAATGTTTAATTATAACAGAGGATATAGGGGACAAATTATTCAAATGCAAATGAATAGTTTAGGAAATGTCTAATTAGCTGAACACCTAAAATATGAACCAGTTAATAGTCCAGAACATGTTTAATAGTCTCTTTCAGATTAAGATGCCAATTAGCTATGGATAATTTAACAATGGTTGCTACCATATGTAACATTGCAAGTTAGATGTGGATATACTATTGTTGCTGTTCATCAGGACATTCTATTTTCTGCATTAAATTCCAGATTGACGTACAGTAAATACCTAAATGTTCCTCAGCAATTTTCTGATTTTGAATAAAGCTCTTTTCCAGGAAAACAAGCAGGTGCTTTTTAGAGAATGGTTGAAGTTATTTGGAAAAACCCTGCCTAGCTGATTTTAAGGAATGGCTTTGAAGGGAAGGACATGTGTGAAAAGTCTGCTTTGACAATGGACTGCAATTATCTAGTCTTATTAATGGGGGGAAGAAGCAGGAAATTATTAATGGCAAGGGGGAAAAAAGGGATCTGAAGCACATAGAAAGAGAAGGAGGAAATATTGAAAGAAACAATAAAGTACTACATTGTAAAATAGTTACCTTTAGGCTTATGTACTTCAAGTTTTTCTGTACATCCCAAACATACTGCACCAGACTCCAAAGATTAGAATGAAGTCTCGATGGCCAGTTGAGGTTCGGTCTAATTATAAGGTGTGGGGAGCAGTCTGCACTGCACACCTCTTCAAAATAAGGGCTGTGGATCAATGTCTGACTCCAAATTTCAGATATGTCAAGCAACCATTTATAGACCAATCCATCGCGTCATGAGCTCTATGTCTCTGTTTGCTAGGCCTTTCACCCACAACTTCAGGAAAACAGTTCCGGGCAAGCTGCCACAATCCAAGGCATTCCATTTCCCCCAATTTTTGTGCACAGCTGTAACGGACACATTGTCATTACAACACAGCCAATGTTATTCCCTTATCTGCTGATTCTTCATATTTCCCATGGACACAACAAAGTTGTTTTGCAAGAATAGTTCTTGACCGCTCATGACCTTAAGTCCCTGCTTTGATTGCCAGAATGCAACTCACGTATTCATGTCAAGCACACTTCATCCATACTAGGCATTAATGGCCCATAGCGTATTACAACGTATACTGCCATATATCCCAACACATGTACTGCAATGAAAACAAAATCAGATGGGCCAGAACAAGGAAAATAGAGAGAAAAAAATTGTGTGTGGGTTTGTGGCCTTTTTTTAAAAAACATGTCTTTGTTTTTGGAAAGATCTGTTTTTAACTATACAGAATTTCATTTCAACAACACCTCCCCATCTTCAGTCATAAGTTAATGAAGAAAAGAAATAGCTTTAAATAAATTATCAACAATATTAGCGTTAACATTTCTTTTAACTTATCTGGGCAGAATTACCTGTATGATGATCAGTTATCACACTGGAGACATGCAAAATAAAAGACAATCTATTTTCTGCTATCTGAAGAACTTAATTGTTGATCATTTGGATTTGAAATATTCTGATTGCTGAGAATAAATTGTGTTTTCCTTCATCATCAATATCTCTGAGATTAATCAAAGTTCTTTGTGGACTTCTGTTCTCAAAGACTCCCTGCATATTTCAAGGGGCTTTGGATCACAACCATATAGGTGTTTGCAATGGAGTCTTCCTGTTATTAATTAATTATTGTTATTATATTATTAATTATTATTATTACTTGGCACGTGTCACTTCCCACAGCTCCCTTTGGCCAGGAATGGCGAACCATGGCCACTGGGAGCTGCGGGCGGCCATGCAAATGTAAACAAACTATCTGGTGGCCTGCCAGCGGATTACCCTGACGGACCACATGCGGCCCATGGGCCGCACGTTGCCCACCACTGCATTAAACCAAGAAGATTAGGTTTTTAAAAAGGATCAAAACTGGTATTCTGCAGTTGGGTCAACACAAGTTTAGTTTTGTATCAACAATATTTAAATATTCAGCAGGTATGAAACATGTTGGACCTAATTCTCAGATATGTTAAAATTACTTTACACCCACTTTAAGGCACTTTTACACTGCCAGAAGGAGCATTAGTGAAAATGAGAATCAGACCTGCTGTGTCTGTGCCTCCTACATACTAGTTCTACCTACAATTTGTACTTGTTTTGCTCACAGATTGCCTAAAGGATGGGGAAGGGAAAACAAACAAAAAAGATTAAGGATTTTAATCTTATAATTTTCAGAGTGTTATTACCAAAATCTGTGCAAATCCTCTCAGTAGTCATAAACTCTTTGAAATTCTCTGTCTAGCATAGAAATATTATGGGGTATGTGAGTGTATGAGAGAGAAATGTATCAAAACTGGATTATAGAAAAGTGTTTTTGACTTTGTCAGCACCAGGAACCCCTGAGGAGACACCATACACTGAACATTGTTCAGTCCCTGTACCATTATTACTCTGTGCTGTTTTCCTCATTTTAAAATGGAGACATTGGAACCTGCTCAGTCTGGCATTCATGTTTGTTGTTTATATTTATTAAAAGCAAGTCTAAGCATTGAGTAATCATTCCTGCTCAAGATAATGACATCATTTTGTGTTTCTATACCCTTTTGATTAAATTGTGACATTTGCCATATTTACCATTATTAGCCCATAAAATCTCTAATTTTTCTAAGTCATTTACAACACTGAGGGCCCAACTCTTAGCCAGTGGTACTCTAATAATACGATGATGCTGTTCTCACAGTGCGGTTACATGTGGTGAGCCAAACCCATCAGTAATGTCATACTTAAATCAGAAATGCAAACAATCCTTTTTTACAGAATTCTTTGTTTCTTGGGATTTAGTCACCACTACCTTGCATAGCCACCGGCAAAGTGAAAGCAAAAGGGCTGCAAAAGACTACATCTTTCTGATTTGGTAGGGACAGTTTCTCAGAGTCCACTATTGTAAATTGGTATTTCTTGTTGGAGACAATGGTACTACATCAATTTGCATCAGCTGAGGATCTGGCTGGAGTCTTTTGCACTCATATTGAAGCGGGATGCTCCTGCATGTGATTGGTGACTCAAAATCACATCCAGGAAGAGTTTAGTATAGTGCACCCATTGAACCAGAAGGCTACATCCACCCTTTATGGCAATATTTTTGAGTTTTCTCCCATTAAGAAATACCCTTAATTCCCATTTTTTCTCCCCTGTACAAACAAATGCCAATAAAAAATACTGATGATAATTTTTGACAATTGTTATCTTTTGTGTGTGTGTGTGTGTGTGTGTGTGCGCGCGCGCATGGGGGTGTTCTTACTACAATCTCTGGGAAATCTGGGTCCAATCCTCAGGCCTCAGTTTCCTCTACGATGTCCAGGCAGCGTAGATAAAAAACTCCTCACTTCCATTTCTATTTTGTGTCAAGGAAGTGGGGAATTTGTAGCTCACTTCAGCTACTCATCTCCCTTGTTGCATTATTCTCCATTATGCTCACCAGCATACACTTCTGGCTTTCCCTTCTCCTGGCTCTAGAATGGACTCCAGGACCAAGTCTCTGAATTTATCCTGCTTTCTCCATGAAGCAGTGAAAGGAGTTTATACTGCAACCTAACTAAATTGCCCTTGTGAAGAAAGCTAGAGAACAAGAATTAGCTAGCTGAAGGCAGGTCAAGTCCAGTTCGGGAGACAGAAAACTATGCAATGGAATTGGTTGCATAACCACAGCAAAATGGTGAATTCTGTGACAAAAATATTGAATTTCATGGCATTGTGGAAAAATGCCAGATGTTACTGGATCACAGAGTCAATGGAACCCTGATTGAGATAAATGGGGTGAATTGGGCCTCTCAGAATTCATAGAATCATAGAAATGTAGTGCTAGAAAGACTATTGAGAGGTCATCAAGTCCAGACCTGCACTAAGGCAGGACCAAGTACACCTATACCATCCCTGGCAGGTGTTTCTCTAACCAGTTCTTAAAAACCTCCAATGATGGAAATTCCACAACCTCCTCTGGAAGCCTATTCCACTGATTGAGAAAGTTTTTCTTAATATCAAACCCAAATCTCCCTTGCTGCAGATTAAGCTGATTGCTTCTTGCTCTACCTTCATTTGATATGGAGAACAATTAATCACAGTGGTTCCCCCTCAGTCCTTTTTTCTCAAGATTATACATGTCCAGTACCCTTTCCTCATAGATCAAATTTTCTAAACCTTTTATCATTCTTCTTGCTCTCCTCTAGACTCTCTCCCATTTGTCCACATCCTTCTTAAAGTGTGATGCCCAGAAATGGACACAGTACTCCAGCTGAGGTCTCACTAGTGCCGAGTAGAGTGGGACAATTACCTCCCTAGTTTTACATATGACGCTTCTGTTAATTCAATCCAGAATATTAGCCTTTTTCTCAACTGCATCACATTTTGACTTATATTCAATTTGTGATCCACTATATACCCCCGGATCCTTTTCTGCAGTACTTCTGTCTAGACAGTTATTCCCCATTTTGTAGTTGTGTATTTAATTTTTTCTTTCTTAGTGAAGTACTTTATTTAGTACCTTTATGAAGTATTTATCCTTATTGAATTTCATTTTGTTGAACTCAGACCAGTTCTCCATTTGTCAAGGTTGTTTTGAATTCTAATTTTGTCCAACAAAATGTTAACAATTCTTCTCAGCTTGGTGTCATCCTCAGAGTTTATACTGCTCTAGTGCACTAGGATCTCACTCACCCGCAGTGAGTTCTCAAAGATTATCACTAACAGTTCCAAGATTGCTTCAGCTAGTTCCTTAAGTACCCTATGGTGGATTTCTTCAGGCTCTCTTGACTTGAATAAATCTACCATACAAATATTCTTTAGCCCTCATCTGCATTTGTGGCATAATGTAGTACTACACAATCATATATGCTGAGATAACTCATGAACTAGTGGCCCTCCAACTATGCTCTTTTAAGATATTGTCACCTAGGCCCATGTACACATTCAAAAATAAAATACTACTACTACTAGTATGGGGGCAAAAAAAGTGTCCCAAATCTGATTCATTGTTATCCCTTTTATTAGTTTTATGTACAGCTGTTTGCTTCTAATGAGAGTATCTTGTAATGCAGTCATACATATATGCTAATTGATAATGCATTGCAGTGACAGTGGTTACTGCATGCAATCACCCTAAGGTAGAAGGTACTCCAATGATGTTGGTCCCCTCAAATATGGGCTTCTTAGTATCCTCAGTACAGAGTGAACTGATGATGGTTCTCTTTGCCTTACACTTTCTTTGCCTTACACTCTTGAAAAGATTTTCTGTATAGGTATTATGTTCCAAAACTTGCAGACTCAAGAGTCTCTTGAAAGGATTTTTTGGGATGTACAATTCAGGATGGCAAACAAAGGGGCACAATATTCAGCTTCTGACCTTATAAAAAAGATTTGCAACTCTGAAAGCAACTTGTCATGTGATGACAACATACTAGATGATAGTGACTTTGTGCTAGATTGTGTCAAGAGTTGCTCTGAGAGGGAAGACCATGTTTCTGCTGATGATTCATCAAGTTCATCTTCAAAAAATGAGGAGCTTGTGTTCAGCCCATGTATAAGACTGTAAGAAATGTAGTTGGAGATAACTCTTCACTTTCTGAAGAGCTATTCAGTGAAAATTTGACCTATATTGGAACAATCTGGTGAACCAAGACAGATATACTCAGTGAAATACATCCACATCTCAGCAGAGAAAAATTGTAATCAGTGTTTAGGTTTGCTGGACCATTCACACTGATATCCTGTGTTCCAAAAGAGAGTAAGTTGGTAATAAAGCTGTTGATGATGCATCATAACAAGGTTGTAAAAGGAAATAAAAAGAATCCCCACATAATTTCAATGATACTAAATGTGGGTCACTGTGCAAGAATATACTTCTGCAAATGCAAGATAAATAGGTGGTCAATTATTCTTTTCTTCAACATGCTTGATGTTGTTGGCATTACAAGTTTTATCATTTGGGTCAGCAACAATCCTGCTTGGCACCACTCTTTACCAAGACAAAGAAGGTACATGTTTCTTGTCAATCTAGAAGAATGCCTTGTAGATGCACATATAAGAGAAGAGCCTTTGATATCATCATCTCACCATGTCCATCAAAGCAGAAAGCAGCACTCATGTCCATTGGGTATCATTGAAAACAAGCCACCACAACAGCATCTAGCAAACTTAGCAGTGGACAATGCTACATTTGCCCAAGGTCAATGGACTGGAACAGCTGCAAGCAGTGAGGAGAATGCAGTGAATTTGTATGCAACTGACCACTCCACATTGATGCTGATGTGTGAAAATTGCATATAGGTTCACACTGAATGAGACTCTGGCTAATTCTTTCAATTTGCTAGTTAAATAAAGATTTTTTCATCTAAAACATTTAAGAGTTGTTCTTAGTTTCTGAATGCATTTGTGGTACAAAAGTTTCTCACAACACAGCCAAAGTAACTTTTTTCATGGTACTGAATTTTAAATATCTTATTTGTCCTTAAACAGTAAAGCATTGTTCTTGGTTTCTGAATGCATTTGGGGTACAAACTTCCCCCATAACAATTAGCATAACTTTTTTCTTGAAATGGGATGAAGGTTAGCCTGTTTTCTCCCCTATTTTGTCTTATGTGCATTCCTCTTGTTGTTAATATTAATTCTGTTATGTATCTGGTCACAATTTATCTTTTTAGTGAAGACTGAAGCAAAATAGGCGTTAAACACTCAGGCTTCATCTATTATTAGCTCTCCTTCCCCACTAAATAGATGACATACACTTTCCTTTCTCTTTCTCTTGTTCCTGTTGTATTTATAGAATTTCTTCATATTGACTTTTTTGTTCCTTGCTGGGTGTAACTCATTTTGTGTCTGAGCCTTTCTAATTTCGTCTCTGCATGCTTGTGTTATTATTGTGTACTCATCCTTTGCAATTTGTCCATTTGTCCATTTCAAGCCATCTTCAAACTCAGGTACACAGTGTTACATCAGCTACACTCAATTCAGATTTCCAAACTAATCTCTCCAATCATTTTAAAAAATGACACCTGAGATTCTGGACTACAATCATCCAGCAAGGTTGTATTCTGCATCGAATTTTGTTGAATTTAAGGAACCCTGCTTAAGACCCACTTTGCTGAGACAGCTACAGGAAATTAGCCAACTAAAGATATAATTTAATCATTAAAACAAAACAAAAATTGTCTATTACTTCATCCTGTGTCCTAGATCATTTTGAGTAACTACATAGTATTATTGAAGTTATCACCTTTTCCCCTCCCATAACCTCTACAGATGCCAACATTTTAGTGACCATGTGTGACGTTATTGATATAATCTGGGACCATATAGATCATTGTTGCAACCAAGGGCCTGTAGTGGCACCCAAATCTTGTATAAAGGGGGTCAAATGGGGTGTCTAAGACAAGGTTATGGTTTACTGGTTATGATTATGCTGTCTATATGTGTGTATCAATTTTCTAGTTGAAGTTATGAATATTGGCTCTATACTGTCTGTATTTCAAACTTATGCTATGCTGCTGGGTGACATCCCAGACAAGCTGGTGTTAGCTCTGCCTAGCCTGCTTGATGGCCCATTAAGGACCATCAGCTATACAATGGACCTATTGAGAGAAGGCAAATATGCCTTGAGACTCAGCAAAGTATGCAGGGACTGGCCTATGTGACTCTAGACTCCATTTTGCTGTAATTTTCCACAGTAAAGACAAAGAGGTGTTCTTACACCTGGAAAATACTATATAAGGCTGATGCCTCATCTCCATCTGGTCTTCAATCCTGCTTCAGACCTCTGGAGGAACTTTGCTACAAGCTGAAGCTTTGAACAAAGGACTGAGGACCCATCCCAGCGGGGGATGTATTCCAGAGACTTGATTTGAACCTGCAGTTTATTCTATCGCTGCTGCAAGCCTGAACCAAGAACTTTGCCATTACTGTATGGAATTGATTCCATTTAACCAATTCTAACTCTCATCTTTATCTTTTTCCTTTTATGAATAAACCTTTAGATTTTAGATTCTAAAGGATTGGCAACAGCATGATTTGTGGGTAGGATCTGATTTGTATATTGACCTGGGTCTGGGGCTTGGTCCTTTGGGATCAGGAGAACCTTTTTCTTTTACTTGGGTATTGGTTTTCATAACCATTTGTCCCCATAACGAGTGGCACTGGTGGTAATACTAGGAAACTGGAGTGTCTAAGGAGATTGCTTGTGAGACTTGCGGTTAGCCAGTGGGGTGAGACCGAAGTCCTCTTAGTCTGGCTGGTTTGGTTTGCCTTAGAGGTGGAAAAAACCCCAGCCTCGGGCTGTAACTGCACTGTTTGAGCTATTTGTCCTGAGTTGGCACTCTCAGTTGGGTTCCGCCAGAACCGCATCGTCACACCATGTTACCTATATCTTCTCTGAGCAGACTAACATGTGCCAGTAGCTTTTCTACACTAGTGCTTTTCTACACTAGTGCTCCAACTAGGAATGAGTTGCACCTGGTTTATTGTTGCTAGGCAGATGCACAATTAGCATTCCGTGCCCAGAAGTTTCTGGAACTGGGTGTGATAGTTTTGGGCATGCTCAATGGACTTCCTGTTGCTAAAGTAATAGATTCCATTGGGGGCAAGTAGTCAGACCAGCTGCTTTACAGAAGGATATGTGATTTGCGTGGATTGAGACTCCAAAATAGGGAGAATCTCAGCCACAAGAGCAAAAAAACAGACTGCTTCCTCCCTATTTCTGAAGCATTTTGCTGCATGTTAGTGACATTGTTAACTTTTCAACAGGGAAGCC
Source organism: Trachemys scripta elegans (assembly GCF_013100865.1). NCBI lineage: Eukaryota > Metazoa > Chordata > Testudines > Emydidae > Trachemys > Trachemys scripta. The sequence goes on from NC_048300.1 coordinate 163,117,993, forward strand.
CTGGCAGTGTGAGTTATAGAAAGAGGAAATTGGGAGGGAAAACCAACTTCTTTTTATTTTAATTGTACACCTAAAATGTTATTTAATTTTAGCTAAATTGTTTTAGTCAACTTGTCTTAATCAGTATGGTTCACCAACTCTTTTCTTATTTAAATAAGGTAATAGGGAAAGAGTCATCTATAGTTTGCAATTCTCAGGTTTGTATTTTTCTTGTAACAAGGTTATTCATGTATATACTGAATACGGATTGGTTGGTTAATCAGTTAGAGGACAAGCTAAAGGAGTAATTCCATGGGCCAGCAGAGAGGGAGAAAGAGTCTGTGTAGGTTCCAATGGGATATTTCTGCAAGCAGTAGGAGGGAATATATTACTGCAGTGCTTGTGACTCAATAAACAGTTTAAAGTTGATGAACAAAGACTCTAATTGAAACTCACGTGAACTCAGCCTAAGCTTCTGAGTTATGTCTCACTGTGTTTTTGTGGGGTGTAACTCGTTTAGATTTAATTTCATTATTTTTCTTTCTCTATATGTATAACTGTATAGATAATGTATGTGCATTATGAAATAGTCTTGCTACTTATAGAAATAAAGCTATTCTTATTATTAGCGGTGTCAATTAATCGCAAGTAACTCACATGATTAACTCACACAAATTAATTGCAATTAAAAATTAATTGTGATTAATTGCATTGCTAAACAATAAAATACCAATTGAAATGTATTAAATATTTGTATGTTTTTCTACATTTTTATAAATATTGTATTCTGTGTTGTAATTGAAATCAAAGTGTATATTATTCTTGATTACAAAAATTTGCACTGTGAAAGATAAACAAAAGAAATAGTATTTTTCAATTCACCTCTCTGTGTCACGAAAGTGCTTTTCTGTAGTAACTGTGTTGAAGCACCAGGAGAAGAGTGGCAAAGTAAACTCTAGCCCACCAAAAGTTTACATAGGCTCCTGTGGAGAGGAACTGTACATTCTGCAGAGGAGCACATGGCTCTGCAACAGTGCAGAGAAGGGATTCTTGCTGAAGTGGGGAAACCATGGGCTGGCAGCCCTCACATATGTCTCGTCTCCAATAGGACTGTGTGTGTTCGGGTTCATGGTGCTCATCATGCAAATGCTGCAAGTCTGCAAGTCCCTGTCTGTATGGATGGCCCTTGCTCTTGCAGCCAACAGTCATTGAGCAATCTTGTAGTGAGGGGAAGCAGGAGCATCTTCTTCACATATGTATTGTCTCCTGGATTGCAATTCTTCAGGAGAATGGTTCAGCTATACCCATCAACATGCTCCTTCTGCCCTCTTCACACTCATGCGGAGCTGAGGGCACGTCTCCTCTATGTGGCAGTCATGCATGCAGGTGCAAATGGGATCTACACTGGCGGGGTCAGGGCATTGTGTTCTTGTGGATGCCATCCATGTGGTAGTGCTACCTATTGCATCAATGGCAGGCGAAAGACTTGATCTCCCCACTGGCTTTGGATCAGGCCCTAAAATACTTGTTTTTTTGGAACATGAAAGCAAAAGGGACATGAATAATTGTAAATTAATTCCATTTCTTATTCAAGTGAATATAGAAGAAAAATGTTTGAGCTACTCCTCATCTCAAGTAGAAAACTCGTTTCAAGTGAAGTAACATCTGCTTTTTCTCACCTGGTCTTAAAGTTTGCCCATCACAAGAAACTAAGTTAAGGAATTTAATAATAAGTTAAGGAATTTTATGCCTTAATTCACTCACACCATGCAGGAAATATCACATTTCCACTATCGTATTACTCATTGAAAAAGCAATTCATGATTTTTTTTAAGAAAGGAAGAGGTATAGTGAACATCCATGTTTAATGATAAAAGATTTAAAAAAAACCTCCACATTTTCTTTTGCTAGTGAGAGTACAGAGAGCGCATATGAATCAGAACAACTTTCCTCTCCACCCTGCCACAGGCAACAGAAAAAATAAACTATATATATACTAACAAAAATCCACAACACAGTAAGGACAGCTAAATATGTGGTTTCCCTCTAGAGCCACCAGTTAGGGAGTCTGCTAGATCTGAAATCCAACAGAGAATAGAAGAAGTATTCATTACAGTGTGTTGTCTCCCTCTGGGTGAGTTCTACCCTGGCAGATTTGCAGGACCCTGCAGGAATTCTGTGTACCACTCATTTGTCTTCAGTGCTACTGGCAAGAAGTTTTGCAGGACATTTGCTGATTTGTATGCATTTGATAGCAATACAGTTTATCTCCTCTTGATGTATAAGAAAGCTATGCTGTCTGAATTCCACTCATGCACAGGAACATGAACCACTTCTGACTGTAAAATACAGAAGCAGTATATTTTATATTTAATATTTACAGATGAAGCAATCAACTATTTTTCAATAGAGAAACTGAAGGGTTTTTTTAAACTTCATATAGACTATAGTAATAACCACAAAGGTATTTTAAAGTATTCTTTTTAATTCAGCAATATTGTAACCAGAAAGGTGAACTTATTTTTTGCAATGTACAGTATACCTCTGTCAGAGAAAAAAAATGCTTTTTTTCAAGCAATATCAAAACAAATATTTGAGGTGTGATTTTGGCTTGAAAATGGAGCTAAAGTGTTTTTCAATCAGTTCTTAACTATTGTACCATTGTTCTAGAAATGACCATTTCTATCTTTGGTTTTCTACAATGGTCCAGGCATTCAGGTACAGTTCCTCCCTACCACCAGATGGAGAGAATTGCATTTTCTTTCAAGTCTATGGGTTGCAATCACAAATTTTAATCATTTGAGCCACCAAGGAAAGTTTCAAGAAAAAACCTATGTCAGTTTTATGTATCCTATTTGTTACAGTCTTATTCCTAGTGGGTTGTTACTTCTTTTGAGCCAAGTGGTTAGCCAAAATTTGTGGTCTTGTGGGGTGTTTCTATTAGGTGCGGAAAATGATGATGAAGTCAGGTATTTTCTGAGGCAATCCTGTTTATTTACAAAGAATGTACACAAAGTCTTGAACACAGTATGAATCAAACAGCAGGACTGTATTTGCTTACAGTTCCAAGCCTCTTTCCAATCAGCACTCTACCCGGAAGTGCTCTCTTTAAGCTTTTTCTCAGGGTCATACTACAGAGTTTCTGTGGCTGTTTCAGTGGCTTCCTTGATACCTTCTCTGTCTATGTGATGTTTCTGCTGCTCCTCTCTCTCTCACACACATACACACACACAACTGCAATTAAATCAATTCTCTGCACCTGTGTTTGTTATCAGACCTCTGGGAAACCCCTTAGACCATATGGCCCAGTCAGGCACAGAGCTGATGAGTGAAAAATTTGGACTTCCAGGGGCCTGATTCTGGCCTCGGGGGAGGCTGCCCCTCACTGCTGGGGATTATGAGCCCAGGGCATCTTGCTGGGCAGCAGGGTCCCTGTCCCAGGGGACCAGATACTTTTTTTCCTTCTTTGGGCTCCGGGGCTGTCCCAGCTGGCTGGGAGGCTGGATCGGAGCCCCCTTCAGCCTCATTCCCACATCCTCCGCAGGGATCCAGGGGCAGAGGCAGTGGGTGGAAACTCAGACTTCTGGGGGCCCAATCCTGGCTGCTGGGGAAACTGCCCATCATTGCTGCCAGGGATGGTGAGCAAGTTGCTGGGCTGCAGGATCCCTGTCTGGGTAGGCTTGAGCCTTTTTCCAATTTTGGGTTCTGGCGCTCCCTTGGTTGGTTTGGATTTTGCATCAGCCCATGAGTGTAGTCTAAGTCCCACTGCGCAGCAGGTCAATTCCAGTCAAAAGGGGGAGGATTTTCTAAGTCCATGATTGTATGTGGTCTAGTCCTTGGAGGTGGTTTTCCATTGTTTCAGTTATCACTAAACAAAGGGCTATTTAATTGTTTCCTCATTTAGCCTAAATAGATGGCAGGTGTCATGCCCAACAGCTTCAAGAATGTTGTGTGATTACCCAACCCCCAGCATATGAGGGTGAGCTTTAGCCAAAAGAAACTGGAAAATGCAGGTTTTATTCTTTCAGGTAATCTTATAAAAATGTCACCAGGGTAAAATAGCCATCTTTTGAGAACAGAATGCACATCATCCTTTTTTATAAAACATGAAGTATTTTTGTCCTAATGAACAAGAACTGCAGATAGGTCAAATCAGTTTCAATGGCCTGGTCTACATTTAAAATTTAGATCAACGTAGCTATATTGCTCAGGGGGTGTCAAAAATTCATGCCCCAAGTCCTGTAACAGTGCCAATCTAATCCCCCAGTTTAGACACAGTTTGGTTGATGGAAGGATGCTTCTGATGACCTAGCTACCATCACTCAGTGACGTGCATTACCTACCATGACAGAAAAAAACATTTCCATCGCTTTAGGAAGCAACTATACCACTTGTGGGCAACCTGCGGGGTAATCCGCTGACAGGCCACCAGACAGTTTGTTTACATTTGCACGGCCGCTCACAGCTCCCAGTTTGCCCTTCCCGGCCAATGGGAGCTGCAGGAAGCAGTGCGGGCCATAGGGACGTGCTGGCCGTTCCTTCCCGCAGCTCCCATTCTCTGGGAACGGTGAACCGCGGTCACTGGGAGCTGTAGGCGTCCGTGTTTGCGGATGGTCAATGTAAAGAAATTGTCCCACAGCCCACCAGTGGATTACTTTGATGGGCCGCATGTGGCCCGCAGGCCGCAGGTTGCCCACCGCTGATCTAAACTATGAGGTGCCAATGCATCAGCTATAGCACTGTAGCTGTGATGCTGTAACACATTTAATGTGGACAAGCCCACTGTACAAAGAGCTGTGAAGTTTTATCTTGTAAGAACAGTGGAAATTCATGATTCAAATAAGCGGTTCATGCTCCGTATCTGGTGGATAGGGAGGCGGGAAATTCAAATTTAACCTTGACTGGATGGATAAAATAGCTTTTCAGAGAAGGCTATTTTCATACTGGAAAGCAAGTTCTAAATTCAGTTCTAAAATCCTTAAAAGCCCATTCAACCAGTATTGTTATCAGGGTTAGAGAGCAAAGCCATTCCTAGTGCAGGTCTGCCATTTAATCTTCTGCACAGTATACTTAAAGTTTCCCTCTGTTGCTACCACTAATACTGCTCTACCATTACTAGCACCAAATGCTCATCATAGAGCTGGCTGAAAATTTTCCAATGAAAAATACTGAATATTGTCAAAATCATAACATTCTATGTGAATGTATTGATTTCATATAAATTTCTGATGAAAAATTATCAAAATGTTTCATTTTGATAAAATCAAAAGATTTAATTTGCACTGTATCATTTTGATTATTTTATTCTCATATTATAATTTGTAATACAATATAAAAATCAAACTGTTTACTATATTATATCATGTCAGATACTAATATAATATGACATGACATAATATATCACATATATTATTTTGTTATTTTATTTTAGTTACATTTTTAATATTTTTTCTTTTACAATAGGAAATTACCAATCACTAAACCAATTACTAAACAAATTAATAAATTAATTACCAGTTAGAATAGCAGTTACAAATGACCAGTTAGCATATCAATGAAGAAAATCAAGTAGCATGTTGATGAAAAGTTATTTATGTTTGATGATTCCTATAGTATGTTTTCTTTTTTCAGTGTACTGACTGAGGATTCAAGTTTTCTGTCTACATCTCCTGTCAAGTAAGAATTAACCCCAAAATGTGGACCGGTATATAAGAATCGGAGAAAAGACAATTAACAGGAACCAAATTTCTCTTTTCTGCATTATTTGTAGCTATTTTTCCTTTAAAATTCTTCTAGGCTATAATAATAGAGAGAACATGAAAACATTGATAACTTTGCCCCAATAGAGCCAAAAAAGCAAAAAACTTTGCCCCAATAGAGCCATTTCTGCATCTTGGCAATGGATCACATTACTTGAGTAGTCCTAAATTTTTAATCAGATTCTCAGCTGGTATAAAGCTGAATAGCTCTATTTAAATCAATGGGATAATGCCCATTTACACTACATGAGAATCTGCTTTATGGTTTTGAGACAGTTTTGTGTGTGATTATTTTGCAAACACTATTTCATGTTAATTTTATTTTTTTAAACATGTTATGCTTAAAAAAAATAGTTTAATTCCTTTGCCATAACTAGCTAAACTGAAAGCATAGTTTCTCTTTGTAGTATATAATCTCTAGATCTGTTTGTGGTTTGGTTTACTCTCCTTCAGATTGTTATTGAGGTCATGCCAGATCACACTGTGTCAGATTTCCTTAAACTGTTAATAATTCATGCCTGATATAGAGTGAAATAAAAGGCGGGAGGGAGGTGGGGGGAATTACAGAGGGAAAATGAGCCCTATTTCTTTAAAAATAAGTCTAGGTGGATGCAAGTTGACATCTGAGCCAAGTTCATTAACATGCAAAAGGAAATGAGACTGTCAGTGCAAAAAGAATTTTTAAAAGAATAATCTGATATTATCCCTATTGCAAGATTTATCTACTTATATAGCTTATATCTAAATAAACATATATATGTTCTTCTATGCATTGGCTACACCATACTCAATTAAAAAACATTTAAAAAAATTAAAAAACTATTGATCTACAAACTCTCAACCAAATGAGCAATCCTAATTAATGTGCGTAATCCTGTTGGGTTCAAGATTGACATATGGGGAGAGATCAATGATCCCTCTAGCCTGATATCTTGTCTCTGCCCTTCATTAATACAAATACTGCAGGTGATAGTGTAAAACATCCATAATGCATCTACTTATACAATTCGTAGATTAGGGGAATATATCTTTTAAATTTATTCTAGATAGCGTAAGTGTAGTTGCTATTCTTGTGGCAAGGATAAGTATAGGCTTGCACACTACTGGCTTCTGCATTTTTTCAGAGAAAGATGTATTAAAATTTGAAATGATTTCCAGCTTTACATATGATCATGTAGAGACATTTTATTTTTAAAATGTAATTATGAAATAAAGCAACTCTATACTTAGTATCCAATACCTCACTGCACATGCAAGTAAAATTCTCATTGAAGTCCATGGGATCACTGCTACATTACAACATAAGAGCTCCTAGAATGAATTTCATTCAGAGGACCAACAGAAAACTTATACAAGACTTAAGTCAAGAACAACTGTAATTAAAGAAAGAATAGGACTTGTGCTGGCCCTCTGCAAAGGAATGAACATAACCGTAACTAATTGAAATTATATTATACTGCATGGTGACACTTGAATCTACTTGTGCTTTCTTGAGAGGTGCACCCAGTTCTAGGAGTCAGAGTGCTCATTTTTATTTTTATAGAGAAGAAGTGTGGCATAAAAATACCGTCTGGGATTACAAGGAATTTATTTTATGGCATAGCCCAGAGCAACTAGGTGAAATATGGAATTTTCCCACCTTCCACTAATATATTTTTAATTTATTATTATCAGAGACAGGATACCAGAACTGGGTGGATCTCTAATCTCTTCTCATACATTATCTTATATTTTTCACTATTAGGTTCAGATTCAAAATACAAGATGTAAAGAAAAGAGAATATGGAGACCACCAGGGGGCCGCAGAACATGGCCGAGTGAACTCCTGAGTGCTCTGGAGCAATTAACCAGCATCCGTCTGCTGGGCACCACTCTTTCCTTTTCAAAATCCAAAAACCACACACCTTAAATTGTGCTGATGCCAATTGAGGACTCAGCAGCAACAGCAAGCTCCTCTCTGATCTACAAATCCAGAAGAGAAGAGACACGCCTTAGTCAAGATGCTTGCCACTGAATACAGTGATAGTGTGCTGACTTCCCATCAAAAAGATGGCTGCAGATGCGCTTACTATTAGAGCTATAATCACCACTCTCCAAACAACAGTATCTGCTGCTGCATTTTCTTTGCAGCTACTATCAGGTAGGCTGTTAAGGGCAAATGGTTAAAAATCATACAATCATCAGTCTTAGAATCATAGGCTGTGACCGGGTACCTGGGATGGACCACACTGATAATGCCACACTCAGGGAAGACTGCAAGAAATAGGACAGACAATCCCCCCAAACTGGTGGTTTATTCTATAATTAGATTCACCAAGCCAGTAACAAAAGAGCTTCTGAAGTACCACACTGGATAACCAAAGCCAAACACAGTCCCCTTTAGGTATTCAAGCCTCTGGCTCCCATCCAGACAACTTCACTGATCCCCAAGGATTAGACACATACCCTAGATCAATATGTATCTCAGATCTTACCCAAATAGCATGCTGTCAGCTAATCCTTAGTAAACTAAATAAAGCAGTAGTGGGCCTGAGGGCTGCATGTGGCTCATCAGGGTAATCCACTGGCGGATGCGAGACAATTTGTTTACATTTGCACAGCTGCCCACAGCTCCCAGTGGCCACAGTTCACCGTTCCCAGCCAATGGGAGCTGCAGGAAGCAGGTGCCAGCACATCCCTGCAGCCCACGCCACTTCCCAGAGCTCCCATTGGCTGAGAACGGCAATCTGCGGCCACTGGGAACTGTGGGTGGCTGTGCAAATGTAAACAAACTGTCTGGCAGCCCGCCAGCGGATTAGCCTGATGGGCCGCAGGTTGCCCACCACTGAAATAAAGATTTAATTAAAAAAAAGAAGAGAGTTGTAAATGGTTAATAGATCATATACATACAAATGATTGTGAAGTCCCTATAGCAGGTTTGTAGCAATGATGGAATAGACAGCTGGCTTGTAAAATCTCCCTGGTAACTGTCAAAAGATTGGAAGCTCCTCAGTGCACAGTTCAAGATTCTCCTTTTAGTTGTAAATCCACAGTCTGCAGAATTAGAGCAGGAAAGAGGCAACATGGAGATTTTTAGGTGTCTTTTTATATCCTATGCTGTGTGCATGGAAATTTACTGTCTCAAACAAAGCCCACAGCCCCTCTATGTGGAAAGTTGCTGGCCAAGATAGAAGCCAGGGTCACATGAGCATATCACATGCCTCTACATGTTTGTTGAATCACAAGGGGTGGCCATTGGCTCCTTGCTGCCCGAGGCATCCTCAGGAACAGCTATCTGAGCAGGATGAGTTACTTCAATGGCCCATTGTGAAAGCGGAGTGTCCTTGACAGGCCATGAACACATAGTTGTCTAGCCCTGATGTAAATTTTATCTGGAGGGGCGTCACCCAGGAATACAACCCAGGTTTAAGATACAAGTACATAGCCAATATACATTACTTCAGAAACAAAGATGATACATGGATTTAACCAGGATAATCATTCTTGATAGATTGTAACTTTTCCATTGACATCTTACATGACATACTTCGTACAAGATTACATGTAATTGTATAACAGTGCTAATATTAATGATATAAATGGTTATCTTTAATCATACAGCATCAAATAGGCAAGCCTGCAGAACAAGGGAAATCTCTGGATGTTATCCTCAGACTTTCATTAGAAACACTTGATCTGCCTGAGGACTTTATATTCAATACTGACAGAGCCCACAGGTCTCTGGCCCCAAGACCTGCCCCTGGACTAAACCCCGAACCTAGATAATAATTTTTTTCAGGTTCACAACTGAAGAAAGCATTCTGTGCAAGGCAAGGGGGTAAAAGCCCCCATCTAAAATAATGATTTTTCAAGCTTTTGCAAGGGAAATTATGGAGCAGAGGACAGCTTTTGTCAGGGCCAGGGCATTGATAAAACAAAAGGGGCTAAACTTTTGCATGAGTTTTCCTGCATTGTTTCATATACTATCTAGAGAAGTAACCCATTCATTTCAAAAGCCTGAGGAGGCAGAGAGTGTCATAAATAACCTATAAACTACTTTTGGTGTATTTTGTTCTTGAATACGCCAACTGCTGGCACTTTGTTTGCCATGACAACGATGCAGATCTCACTAGTCCCTTTATATCTACCCCCCCCACCCCCCCCCCCCCACACACACACCCTTTGTCCCTGGATAGGTATGGTGAAGTTGGAGTCCCTGTGTATGCTGTATGTTTTCTATATGGGGGTTTTGAATTATGACAACAGTAATGGCCAACATGTCTTCAACAACACTGCATACAATAACATACTGGATTCTCTCACTACTGCATATGTAATGGCACATCCACATGGTGGCTATGATTTACATAACAAGCTGCCTGATGCTGAGAGAGTAGAAATAATATAAATCTTCCCCACCCAAACCCCACACAGTGGCAGACAGCTGTTGGACAACAACAAATACAATATGAACCATTTCCTAGCAACCACTAGGTGGTTTTAATGCATGGATGCCATGATCTCTGAGGATAGCCTTGTTGGAAATGTTTCTTCTGCTGCAGCACAGAGGAGCTGAGCAACATGGAGATGCACACACAGATAATGGTGAATAGCAATGAGTCAGGGCTGTCTGCTTCACTGGGAACCATGAGAATAAAAGAGGTTAGACTGTGCCATACCATTGCAGGTGGATACCTGCAGCATGGATTTAGAGATGATAGTAAGGATACTTATCCACAGTCACTTTTGTTTACCACCTTCTATTGCTGCAAGACTGAAATGTAACCATCAAACATGTTTAGTATGCAAACTAAGTGTCTGAGGACACTGGGTTAGCTGCATGCACTGTAAAGTTGTTGTGTTAATTGTTTATTATTTGAAAATGGTTTGAAATACAGGAGATTGCAACTCCAGCAGAAACTTACCCCCACATGGGAACTCTCACATTTCAAGGACCTACTTGTAATCATTTGGCATATAAGGTCCCTGACCCAACACCCTACTGAGCCTATGCGTCCTACACTAGCTCAGACTGATATAACCACTTGTGGGATGCTTCTTACATAATGGAAAATAAACTTCAAACCACCCACCCCCTCTCTTTTGGTTATGTAACCCATGTGGAGTTGCTATTTATAACAATTTTTGTACCCATGTAAGGGTCTGGATGCTGGGGGGACACCAGAGAACAGTGACTGGCTGTGTATAATGTATAGGAGTATGCCTATACTGGAGTAAGCCCTGGAATATGAGAGAGTTTTAAGTATGTTCAGTGAGAAGTGTTCTTTCAAAGCCTGGTAATGGACAGCATCAGTCCTGGGTGTTGTTAAGAACACAAATGTTCATATGTTTCTATAATTTTTTTTTCATTTTTATATTGTTTGGTTCCTTTTTGTCTCTTCCCCTTCCCACTGTCTTGTTCCATCCCTCTTTCTTCCCCCTTCCTCCCTCCTGATCTTCAAAACCCAACTCATGTGTTGGTCCCACTTGCTCCAAGTGGTTCTGACAGGTGAGTTTAAGGATGACATCTGTAGTCTCACACCCCACTTCCCTCACAGAAACCCATGGGGGAGGGGGAAATAGAGTGAGGGGAGGAGAATAAAGGGAAAGGGTGTCCCAGACTACTCGTGCAGATAGTTTGATTATCCTTCCTCATCTCTTTGGTGGTCTGGCCTCTACAGCACTGTCTGCAAGGTTATCAGACTATCTTCATTAGATGTCTGGGATCACCTGTCCCTTTACTGTGCCCCACACCCAATGGGTTTCTGTAAGGGGAGTGAGGTGGGAGATGACAGACATAATCCTTAAACTATTTATGCACTGCTGTGGCCTGAAACTTTAAACTAATCTCTTAGACCATTAAACAACCTCATTAAATATAAGAAAGTTTATACCTAGTTAAAAAAGACCAACATCAACACAGCATTTTTACAGGAGACTTATTTAACTGCATAACAGTCTAATAAACTGGAGCAGGATTGGGGTGCTAGAGTGCTGTCCTGCTGCCACGTCAAAAACTACAGAAGTTTTTGTGCTGTTCCACAGAAAAGCAACAATGAATGTTATTGGTGTTATCTTAGACCATCAGGGTAGGTTTCTCATCCTCAGAGGTTTCTCATCCTCAGAGGTACTGTAAATAGGACTGAAATGCTCTTGGCTAGTATACATGACCCCAATATGGATCAACCTGAGTCTGCAGGCGACTTTATTGAGGTTCTAGAGCCAATGCTAGATAGATCCTTTCCCACTAAATGTGAGACAACCAGAATCAGAAGAGTACTGGAATCTATGATTAAAGATATGGGATTGTGTGATATTCAGAGGCTCATGCATCCAACTTAAAGAGACTATACAGCTTTCTCCCCTGTCCATAATACATATTCAAGAATTGTTTTTTTCTTAATCTCAGGGGAGCTAATCCAATCTTTATCCAGCTCCTCAATGGATACAATAGTGATCTCTGATCATGCACCTATTATCCTACAATTTACTTCCGAAACACTGGGCAAGCAACAAAACAGAGGGAGGCATAATACCTCACTGCTTTTATATCCGCAGTCTGAGAGGTTTATAACGAAGGAAAGTGACCTCTTCCTGGCCACCAAGGAGCCATCAGCTCCCTCTAGCAAGCTTCTTTGGGAAACTTTAAAAGCCTTCCTTAAAGATTACTTATTAGCTTTGGTACAGCTAAAAAAGGTAGAGAAGGAAAAACATAGTGCTCCTTGAAAGGAAAGTCAAAAAGATGGACCAAGTATATACTAAAAATCCTTCCCCAGAACTCCTAAGAACTCTGACCAGAAACAGGTATGAGCTCAAGTATAAACTATATATGGCCAAAAATGAGATTGCATTTTTTTGGTTAAGTCAGGAAAGAAGGCAGGTAGACTGTTAGCCTACTGTGTTAAGCAGAGAACAGTCACAGGAACTATTACTGCAATCCGAGATAAGCATAATAAATTATGCACCACTCTCAAAGGGAGGCTGTCATATTTTAGTCAAATTTTGGTTGTTGCGTTTTGTGATGTTGCACTCTATATGACTTTATGAAAATATGCTAACGTAACTGGAATATGTTTCGTGCAAAAAGTCTCTTGTAAGGTATCATTACAAAGCTTATAATCAATTGATTGTGATCATCCTATTTGTATAAATGGACCACTCTTGTATCTGAAACTAGAAATATGAAATATAACTCCTAGGGTTTATTGTAATTATGCAACATGTGGGCCATTAATGGAGGTTTGGAATCTTGATGACTCCCATTAACCAGGACAATTGACTGCAGATCACTCTGTTTTACCTGTAAGTCTTCCTGTATACCTGTGTGCTGGCAAGTGGGTAATGAAATCTTACAGTGACATGTGATCATGTCACCTGAACTAGAATCCATCTTTAACCTGGTGTCTTTCCATTGAGAAGGAGTGGGTGGGAGTTGGGCATCTGAGTGTTAAAGACAAGAACACTTCTGTAAGCTGCTTTCAGTTAAGTCTGCAGCTTTGGGGCAAGTAATTCAGACCCTGGGTCTGTGTTGGAGCAGATGGGCATGTCTGGCTCAGCAAGACAGGGTGCTGGGGTCCCAGGCTTGCCAGGGAAAGCAGGGGTAGAAGTAGTCTTGGCACATCAGGTGGCGGCTCCGAAGGGGGGGTTCTGTGATCCAACCCAGCACAGGTTTAATGTGCGGGTGCTACATAGCGTTGGTGGCTTGTGTTACGCAGGAGGTCATTCTAGGTGATCTGATGGTCCCTTCTGGCCTTAAACTCTATGACAATGGTGCTATACAAACAAATAATATTAAAATCATTACAAAAATGTATATAATTCCAATTCCACCCCTTTATATGAGGCCCTGGAATCTTTTTTTTTCTTGCCAAAATATAAATACCTCAACTCTCTATGGTCCTGTAGGAGACCTTAAAAACATCAGAGATTATCGATGCCCTGAAATCCATGAATCTGGGTAAGGTTCCTAGCCCACACAGCTTCCCTGTTTATTTTTGTAAACACTTTCCTGACCCCCTTGCAGGAAAACTGCTTACGTTGTTCAATGAGCACCTCGAATAAAGTACTCTTCCAGCTACTTGATGGAGGCCTTGATTTCAGCTATTCCCAAGGCAGGTCAGGATCTCAACTCATGCTCAAACTATAGCCCAGTTTCTTTAATTAATAATTATTTTAAAATGTTGGCCAAAGTGTTGGCAGCCAGGTTGGAGAGAGCTGTATCCAAATCATATATTCAAACGAGGTGGGATTTATTAAAGGCTATCATGGGTTGAAACATAAAAGAGTTCATAGAGATAATAGTGACATGGCTTTATGACCACTACCTTCAAGTACTTCTAGTCTTGGATGCAGAAAGGGCCTTGATCATGTTAACTGGAAATATATCCAGTTAACTCTCTGAAGATTAGGTTTTAGACCTGTTTGTAGAAAATGAGTTACACTTCTATATAATGATCCCACATCTCATATTTTAATCACTGGCATAATTTTAGATTCTTTTAACCTTTTCAGAGGCACCAGAAACTGTTGTCCTCTGTTTCCTCTTGTTTGATCTGGCACCACACCCCATGGCAATTACCCAGATTCTTCATGGCAGTCGTCCATATGCACTGGAGCCCCTGGCAATCCCCAACAGGCTCTCTCACAAATATTCAGACTATTAAGATGGGCTTTTTGGAATATCACTTGATGTTATGTGCTGATGATACCCTTGTGTTTATAGCTAATACCAAAACCACAATTCCTGCCCTCCAAGCACTAATTAAAGACTGTGGCTCACTCTCAGGCTATAGAATCAATTGGGAAAAGTCAGAAGTACTTGAGATTTCCTGTAGCAGGGCTTTCACCCAATAGAATTTTCATAGGGAATCAGTGGTAATTAAAAATTTGTAAAAAAGAATTTAAAACCCTGTCTTCTACAGCCAACATAAATCTTAATGTCACCAATCCATGACAGGCCTTTTCCCTGAGCCTCTGGGGGAAAATCAACACAATTAAGATGAATGTCTTACCTAGATTTTTGGACATGTTAAATATGCTACCTGTCGTCATCTCACCATTTTATTTGAAAAGAATTAATGAAATAATTAAGACATTCTTATGGGGCGGGGGACAATGCCCCAGACTATCTTGAAGGATACTTCAGCTCTCCATTGATAAGTGTGGTTTTGGATATTTGGATTTTCAGAACTGTGATGTTGCCTATATCATATCCCAGACCTCTCACTTGTTCCAACCCAGGAGCAAGAACACCTCTTTCAGGTTGGGATAAAAAAAGAACTAATGAAACCAATCATGCTATTGAGACTCTTAAGACCCTCATCATACTCTACACAGAAAAATAGGTCCACCAGAAGAATATGGGCCAATTTGGCCAGTAGATTTCACACTTACCCTGGGCATCATACAAAAGCCACTATCTGGGATAATTTTGAATTACAGACTGACAACCATCCAATCATATGGAGAGGATGGATAGAGAGAGGCATTGTATACTGCTCTCACTAGGTTGAAGTGGGAGTATAGATCCATTTCAGGTCCTACAACATTAGTACAGACGTATGGCAACATATACAGCTGAATCATTCATTGACTTATCAATTTGGCCCAGATGCCCTGAGATAGGCCCATACCCCTGAAGTACATTGTGTGGTAGAGATGCTCCACAAACTCCTCAGACCCATGCTATACAAATATTCCTTTTTGAGGACTCCTTTTTGCTTCCATAGATTTTTGCTTCTGTTTAATTCAACAACAAAACATTTAGAATGTTTTGGATACCACAGAAACTTCATAAGAGTGCTCTCATAGGATACATGCTGGTGCTGTGGTAAAAATAAGAGCAGACTTCTGCACAAGTTGAGAGAATGTCCTCCGGTTAAACGTCTATGTAAAGAAGTTGACATTAGAATTAAGGTGATTTGGGGATTGATCAATACACCATCATTTGATAACTACATATTAAGAAATTTACTTGTGAATTTTGGTCTCAAAAGTAGGCTGCGTCCACACTGTCGTGTGTAACAACACACTGCAGTGAAAGGCTCTGGCAAGTAGGAGGGAGTGGGGAAAGGCTCTGTCAGCTGCCTGCAGTGGGGAAGGGCTCCAGCATTGGGGAGCTACCAGAGTCTTTCTCTGCTGAGGGAAAAGGCTCCAGAAGAAGGGAGGCAATGGGACAGTATACTGTTAAAAAAAGCAGTGTAGATGGGAAGGCACAGGTCAGGTGTATAGAGAGACGTTTAGGGTACACACCCTAAACTTCTATTGTGTCTTTATTCTACTAGCCTAAGCAGTTCCTCAGTGTCTGCATTGATATTTATACCTGTGGTATAAACTCTATACGCCATCATAAGTTTAGACATAGCCTCATTAGAATTTATAGTTTAATATTATGTTTTTAAAATGTTTTTGCATATGTATATTAACACTATGCTGTATGATATTGATGGTCATAATAAATTCTAGAGTTTATTTTTAATTGATCTTTTTGCATTGTGATGTTTGTATTGAAGAGCAAAAATTAATTAAAAAAATAAAAAAAAGAAGAAGGAAGCTTATGGTAAAAGTACATGTATTACAGTGTATTCATGAGTAAAGGATTCATTTCAAATATACCATTTACAGTTACATACATGGTTAGCAAAACAGAGGAATAAAAACAAAAAGACTTTCTCTTGCAATTTATTTGCTTATAAAAGACCTTGCTTGAAGATGTACAAAAATGGAAGCAATCTTTATATCTGACCTTCACCAATAAGACGTTGCAGTTTGTTTTCTTCAGAGAATGTTTGATGAAGAAAATACAAAGATGTCATTCTTTTTGTAGTTACTTGTCAGATACTCTTAATTCATATTTCTCCAGAGACAAAAAAAAAAAAAAAAATCCATCGGTATGGCTATAACTGATAATTTAGTCTTATATAGAAAAAAAGAATCATCATAGCCTAGCCCCTACTTCTGACTATCTCAGCTTT
The DNA here is from genome assembly GCF_013100865.1 of Trachemys scripta elegans. Lineage (NCBI taxonomy): Eukaryota > Metazoa > Chordata > Testudines > Emydidae > Trachemys > Trachemys scripta. The sequence continues at coordinate 163,134,683 of NC_048300.1, forward strand.
AGTTTACAAGTAGAATGATAAATAAGATTTATAAAGACAACTACATGGTTTATACAGTAATATGAAAAATATACTAGAGGAAAGGTTATCGTAAGAATCCTGAACAGATATTGATTTAAAAAATAAAGATGTTCTTAAAAACATTTGTAAATAAAAGGAAGAAGAAACTCCAATTTTCCAATGGAACAAAGTCACTACTTCTTTTATTTAACATTCAATCAGTATTACAATACTCAAGTTCACAGTTTGTCATAATATCAATAGAAAATAAGTTTTCAAAGTCACACTATTATTTATCTGTGAGCTTTATTCTTAACACATTGAGGGACACAGATCCACATAAAACTATCATTGTTGAACCACTAATTACAAAATACTAGGGTCAATGTTGCCATTAATATTAATGGGATTTCAGTACAATCATTGAGGAAAGTGTTGTGTAATAATAACATGCCCAGAGAAATTGTAAATCACAACACCAAAAGTCTATTCACACCTACACTAGCTGTGTCATTATTCTATATCACCTGAAGAGCCTTAGTGTGATTATAAAATATCATTTCTACTCTATGAAACATAAAACAATAAATTTTGTATTTAACCCACTGAGAATCCCATGTGCTGTCCAATTCAGAGCCAAGAGATTTTCTATGGCACCCACTCTGCCATTGTACAAAATTTCAGTTGAATGTCAGGACATTTTGATACATGTAAATATTTATCCATTCAAACAAATACCACTTTTTTGGATTACCCTGAATTTCTCTAGTGTTTTTAAAATAAGAGGAAGAAAACCCCAATGGAATATATTTTCCTTCTGGCCTAGAATTGACATGTAGACCAGAATTGCTGAATAGAGTCCAGTTCAAGACTTCTTTCCTGCTATTCAAAGCCCTTTAGGGGGATGGCCTTAATACCTAAGAAATGGTTTTTCCCTCTTTAGCCATGACCACTCACTGCAGATGTGCTCCACTGGAAACAGAAACCTGCTAAGCAATAGGGCAAGGCATGTGAGCGCAGGAGACATAACTATTACAGGCACTGGACCTACATGCCTTCTGGAGAGAAAAAAAAGACAGCAAGAGTGATTGCTACTCTTGTTTCTATTTTTAGGTGCTTGGTATGTGCTCAGATACTGCAGTGATGGAGATCACATAAGTACCCTGATGCATGTCTAGAGAGAAATGCTAAGAAGAGTAAGAAATCCTAGTAATATGGGTTTTTTTTCCCATGCACTTTGCTTTTTATGTGGCGCCTGCCAATCTAATAAAATCAGTACATTGCAAATATGTTCACCTGGGAGACATAAGGCCAATATTTTCAACCTTGGGTGCCTAAAGTTAGGCACCTGAATATGTGCTGAGGCACCTAAATAACTGGCATGATTTTCAGAGCCTCCATGAAAACCAATTGTGCCCCTGATAATAAAGCTATGTATATAGGTGCCTCAGCACGTATGTAGGTACCTAACTTTAAGTATCCAAGTTTGTAAACTTTCACCTTAAGATTTGAAATTTTTGGTCTTCAGGTTTTACCAAATCAGTTAGAGCTCCATTCTGCATAAACAGCTGCACTGTGAATAATGAATGTGATGGATGCCTTAGATAGGGTGTTTGTGCCCGACTCCTGAACAGTGATTAAATGAATGAGTTAAACCTGGCTCAGAGTTTGAGGTATTTCGTTCAGAAAATATGCACACTCCTTTATCACTTTCTGATCACAACTAGTCCTCGTGCTTTCCTTAGTTAAAGGTAACTTTCCATCTCTTCTTTTCCTTCCTTGCTTCAGAGAACCCTGGTCACAGTGACAAGAGAAACAGGATAAGAATTCTCTCTTACTTCCCCTGACCCTTGAATGTTTTTTCTGTCGGCTCAGCCTGTGCACTGTTTTATATAATGAGGTTCTTTGATTCCTGACATTCTCAAATTTCTGGAGAAATGTATTTATTTTAACACATTTTATGTGATTTACAAAGTTGATTTACTTACAACTCACTTTGGACCTGATCCAAAGCCCATAGAAGTTCTTTTAATGGACTTCAGTGGATTTTGGCTCATGCCCTAAGGTATGAAGGTTTAGACTTATTCTAAGCACTTGTCTACATAGTACAGCAATCCTCACTACAGGGGTGTGATTGGTAAAGTGCACTAACATCTTACATGTTAATTGATCCATGTAGACCCTCCGGGTGCACACAAAAGGCTCCCTGGTGTGCTTTAACATAGTACTGTTTGAAACAGCACTACTTTAGGGTGCACTAGGGAACTTTTAATGTTCACCAGCAGAGTCTGCATGAACCAATTAATGAGCAACATGAGTGTGCTTTAAAAATTACACCCCTGTAGAGCGCATTGCTGCCCCATGTAAACAAGTTCTAAGCCTACCTGTGATCTCTACCATGCTGCTACACATTCCTTTCTTCCTGGCTATTAACATTTTGTTTACATTTTACAGACACTGAAATCTTCCACGTCTTTATATCTGGTTCAAAATCACTTATATGACATTTACACTTGGAACTGGAGATGAGAATCCTAACTCACATATCAGAGGGGTAGCCGTGTTAGTCTGAATCTGTAAAAAGCAACAGAGGCTCCTGTGCCACCTTAGAGACTAACAGAAGTATTGGGAGCATAAGCTTTCGTGGGTAAGAACCTCACTTCTTCAGATGCAAGAAGAAGTGAGATTCTTACCCCCGAAAGCTTATGCTCCCAATACTTCTGCATCTGAAGAAGTGAGGTTCTTACCCACAAAAGCTTATGCTCCCAATACTTCTGTTAGTCTCTAAGGTGCCACAGGACCCTCTGTTGCTTTTTACTAGCTCACATAGACAGACTCACACTAGCTTTCATGAAGCTAGCATGCTAAAAATAGTAGTGTTGCCGTGGTAGCACAGGCAGTGATGAGCAGTTGCACAGGTTAGTCATACCAAGAACAAACCCACCTGAACTCCATGGATATTTTCTTGAGGCGGCTTGACTGCACAGCCTTTCGCTGTTGCCCATGCTACTCTGGCTACCCTAATGGTTTAGTATGTTAGCTTGCTGAGAGGTAGTGTGAGTGTGTCTATGCGAGCTGGAAATCACACTCCTAGCTCCAAATGTTGACATTCCCTTACTTACAGAAGGCAAACCCTGTTTATAGTGGGAACACAAATGTCTCGAATTTAAAGTGGATTTAAAGTGACTTGGGGTGAAAATAACACAGCATTATTCACCTGCAATAAAAATAATTACCTGTTCTTAAATCCAAAGATAATCTGTTTTTAAAGTAATTTCTACCTAAAACAGAAATAATAGAATTTGGTTATCATATTTGTGGATATAAAAATACATATAATGTCATTTTAGTTTAATTATTTTTTTTCATTAAATGTATTTCCTGATTCATTGTCAAGACATCAAGTTTAGAGGATTTTTGTTATTATTATTATTATTAGAAAAGTACCTTGCAATTCCTATTTCTGTGCTTTCATGATAGGATATGGCACCTCTGATTATGAGGTGTCATTTTCAAAGGACATATAACAGCCCTTCTAACCAAAGTTTATGTCTAAGATCTGCAAAGCTGTCAGAGCTACACAAAAAACCAAGTACAAGGGCACTTATCTCTATAACAAAGAACCAGAGAGAGAGAGAAAGAGTCACGTGGATTCACCAGAGATGAGTGGATGGATATGATAGTTTTCCCTTCATTTTTTTCTGATGGTAATATGGATATGAAGGTTGTGCAACCAGGTGACCAATTACTCAATGTGTATTACAGTTAATGAGCTGCATTTGTAACGTTAATATAATGTCTCTGGCTCATAATGTTCTGTAACGTACTATTTAGCTGAATGATTTATGAAATCTCTATTATAGTGTAATACATTTCCTAGGGTAATAGATGAGATTGATTATTTTGTGCAGAAGTTTTCTAGTACAAAAGTATTTTCTGTTCATTAGCTTACAATGCATTATATTTTATTAACCAATGACTCTTCGTTTTTTTTCATAGGTGTCCCTTCTTTATTTAGCTGTCTTTCCTTCATTACATTGTATTAGGCATTTCCTTAATGTTTCCAATATTCACAAGTTTGCTTGTTATAGTATCTGTATATAGCTCAGTATACTAAATATGTTTAAAAATGCACCATATCAGACTTAATTGTCTCATTTCAAGAAAAAATAATAAAATTATCTCTTTCCATTGTTGATTACAATTTTTAATTTTTTGCATTATGATTCCTTTGGGAGCTAAGTTTCTGTCCACAGTAACTTGAGGACTGATTTCCGTAGTATTCCACAGTCAAAAGTGGTATCCTCAGAGGTGCTAGGCAAAATTTGTGCCTAAAATGTTTGTTCTTCTTTGAATGATGTCCCTGTAGGTGCTTCACTTCAGATGATGGTGCGTCCCTGCGCCTTTGAGCAGAAAATTTCAGCAGCAGGGTCCATACAGGTTACTCATGCGCTATCCCCATCTTGCGGCGCTGTTGGAGCCTCATTAGGTGTATGCAAACTGACCCCCCTCAGTTCCTTCTTAACTGTCCTCGGCCTAAGGCTAGGTCTACACTACCCGCCTGAATCGGCGGGTAGAAATCGACCTCTCAATCGATCCCCGAATCGACGCTCTTACTCCACCAGCGGAGGTGGGAGTAAGCGCCGTCGACAGAAAGCCGCAGAAGTCGATTTTGCTGCCGTCCTCACAGCGGGGTAAGTCGGCTGCGATACGTCGAATTCAGCTATGCTATTCACGTAGCTGAATTTGCGTATCTTAAATCGACTCCCCCCTGTACTGTAGATGTACCCTGAGACGCAGCTCCCAGCAGTCTGAAATCCATTAGGCTATTTAGTATTTAAAATAGTGTCCGGGTAGTTTTTAATAACTTAGATAGATTTACTTAACTTTTTTCTTCCCCGTTTACCAACCCTTCCTCCCCCTCTCCCCCCACCCCCACATACAACTTTCCTTCCCTACCCTTTGGAATAGTTAATGATGCCCCTCAGGGTAAACCACAGTAGCTCGCACCATGCCCAGTTCATCAGGCTTCAAACACCGCCTTTCATGCCGGGAGGCAATCCTGGTTTTGGACAACCATTGCTTGAGTGAATCACCTATCCTTCAAAAGTGGTCTCACTGCAGCAACCTAAAGGATCTCGCCAGAAGAGACAGATATATGTGTCTCAAACTTATCCTGATGGAGAACTCTCTGTGACAGGCATCTGATCCCAGCCAGCAAACACCCTCTGGACAACAATCTCCAGACACCTCACCCTCCTCACAGACGAAGGCTCATTCCTCCAAAAAGGCAATGAGAGAAGAGCAGCCAACACTCCTACTAAAGAACAGCCAAAAGATAAATTGTCTCCAGCTCATTCTCTATCCTCAGTACTGAGTGTACTGAGGCTGAGTACATATAGGGCACTGGGAAACTCCGGCACAACCTGCACCATGGCATCTGCTGACCCCCAAGCGAGCAGTGATGGAACCATCTAAAGATGTGGCACCAAGACTCTCACCACCACTATTGGCACCCGCATGGCCCCAAAATATGCCAACATTTTTATGGCTGACCTGGAACAACGCTTCATCAGCTCTCGTCCACTCATGCCCCTTCTCTACCTACGCTACATTGATGACATCATCATCTGGACCAATGGGAAGGAGACTCTGGAAAAATTCCACCACGATTTCAACAGCTTCCACACCACCATCAACCTCAGTCTGGACCAATCTACACTGGAGGTCCACTTCCTAGACACCACGGTGCAAATAAGTGACGGTCACTTTAGCACCACCCTATACCGAAAACCCACCGACACCTACGGCTGCCTTCATGCCTCCAGCTTCAATCCCGGACACACCACACGATCCATTGTCTACAGCCAAACACTGAGGTACAACCACATCTGCTCCAACCCCTCAGACAGAGACCAACACCTACAAAAGCTTCACCAAGCATTCTCAAAACTATGATACCCGCACGAGGAAATAAGGAAACAGATCAACAGAGCCAGACATGTACCCAGAAGCCTCCTACTGCAAGACAAGCCCAAGAAAGAAACCAACAGAACTCCACTGGCCATCACATACAGTCCCCAGCTAAAACCTCTCCAACACATCATCAGTGATCTACAACCCATCCTGGACAACGATCCCTCACTTTCACAGGCCTTGGGTGGCAGACCAGTCCTCGGCCACAGACAACACGCCAACCTGAAGCATATTCTCACCAGTAACTACACACCGCACCATAGTAACTGTAACTCAGGAACCAATCTATGCAACAAACCTCAATGCAAACTCTGCCCACATATCTACACCAGTGACACCATCACAGGACCTAACCAGATCAGCTACACCATCACCGGTTCATTCACCTGCACATCCACCAATGTAATATATGCCATCATATGCCAGCAATGCCCCTCTGCTATGTACATCAGACAAACTGGACAGTCCCTACATAAAAGGATAAATGATCACAAATCAGATATTAGGAATGGCAATATACAAAAACCTATAGGAGAACACGTCAATCTCCATTGACACACAATAGCAGATTTAAAGGTAGCCATCCTGCAGCAAAAAAAACTTCAAGACCAGACTTCAAAGAGAAACTGCTGAGCTTCAGTTCATCTGCAAATTTGACACCATCAGCTCAGGATTAAAAAAAGACTGTAAATGGCTAGCCAACTACAGAAGCAGTTTCTCCTTGCTTGGTATTCACACCTCAACTGCTAGAAGAGGGCTTCATCCTCCCTGATTGAACTAACCTTGCTATCTCTAGCCTGACTCACTTTTGCTTGCATATTTATCCCTGCCTCTGGAAATTTCCACTACATGCATCTGACGAAGTAGGTATTCACCCACGAAAGCTCATGCTCCAATACATCTGTAAGTCTATAAGGTGCCACAAGATTCTTTGCTGCTCTTCTCACCATTCCACTCCTGTCCTGTCTAACCAATTGCAAACCTAGGAGATGTATGACCAACACATCATCATGGGTCTGACGTATAATTCTGATATGGGCACCCCATGGATGCCTCCACCTATGTTTTTCCTCACACAGTGGCCTTGCTGAGACCCCTGAATTGCATACAGGAGGCAATACTGTCGACCTCCCAGTCCCAGAGGGAAAGGCTCAGATCTCCAATAGTGCCATCAGAGCCCCCTCAGGAAAGTGTTGAGGAACAGGAACAGGAACAGGAAATGGCACCTCCTGTTCATAGTTTCTCCTCTTCCCAAGATGGGGCCATAATGACTCCACCAACCTCAGCCACGGACGACTTCAGACAGTTCTAGTGAAATATGGAAATACAACTATGTACATTGCTTCAAATTTGCTGAATTTACTAATGACATCCCAGAAGAGAAAAGATATCAAAACAAATCTCTTCTAGCTGAGGGTCAGCTCTTAGCCAGAACCAACCTGTAGACATCCCTGCCATCATTATGCACTGGGCATCATGGCTGCACCTGTCCAATTTAACCAGGGAAATACAGTCCACTGTGGAAGACTTTCCTTTCGATAGCCAGAAACTGTTTACCTTGAAGATTGATAAAGTCCTCCACACCCTGAAGTCCTCTCGAGCAACCCTTCACACCCTGGAGATATATACAACTGGAACCAAAACAAAGCAAAGCAAATATTACCCTTACGAGAATTCAAGATCTGTCCCATACACTCAACAACAGAGACCACCTCCACCTCAATTTCTCAATCCTCCTCTGCCAAACAATAAGTTTTGAGGGTTTGGTTGAGGGTCTACACAACCGCTCCAACTATCAGAGCTGATACCATCAACCATTCCCCATTTGGGACATCATTTGAAGCCTTTCTTGTGGGCTTCACATAACCACAGACAAATGGGCCCTAGAAATAATCCATACAGGCTATTCCATCTCATTTACCTCCATTCCCTCTACATAACCTCCGTCCTTCTTCAGGGACCCTTCTCATGAGTTCTTCTACAGCAAGAAGTAAATCATATTCTACATCTGGGTGCTGTAGAATATGTACCACCAGAACACAGAGGGAAGGGCTTTTACTCCCACTACTTCTTAACATAGAAAAAAAGCGGCGGATGGAGGCCTATTCTAGATCTCAAAAAGCTCAACAAATTCATAAGGATCCAATGGTTCAGGATGGTCATACTGGCAACAATAATACCAGCACTAGAACAAGGGGACTGATTTTCAGCCCTTGACTTCTGAGATGCCTATTTCCACTGTTCCACTGGGAACAATTACCAATACAAAGTTTTACCTTTCGGTCTCTTGACAGCACTGTGAGTGTTCTTGAAAATCCTTGCAGTGGTTGTGGCACACCTTTGCAAGCAAGCGGGAATAATATTTCCCTATCTCTATGACTGTTTACTAAAAGCCCCCACCAAAGCAGATGCCCTCGACGTTAGTCACAGGTAGGATGACCAGACAGCAAATGTGAAAAATCAGGACAGGGAGTGGAGTGTAATAGGGGCTTATATAAGAAAAAGACCTAAAAACTCAGGACTGTCCCTATAAAATCGGGACATCTGGTCACCCTAGTCACAGGATACTTGCTTTCTTCCTGAGACTGGGCTTTCAGATAAATGTCCAAATCAACTAAAAACCCCATACAGAAGTTAGACTTCATCAGGGCTCATTTCAACTCCCTGGAAGCCAAAGCATCATTACTAACAAACAGGTTCATTACTATGACCAACCTCATCTCTTCAATACTGAACAGTCCACATGTATTGGCACAAACCTGCCTTCAACTGTTAGGCCATATGGCAGCAACCACATTCCTGGTATGACATGCTCATCTTCATATGCACTGCCTTCAGGGCTGGCTAAGAACCATCTACATACCACACAAACACAGCCTAAACATATGACTCACTATGCTGATCAAAGACTCTCTACACTGGTGAACACAACTCAACAACATGTGCATGGGAGTCCCTCTCACCCAAACTCCACCTTCAATGATACTCACAACCGATTCCTCCTTCATAGACTCCCTCTACAGCACAACACAGTTCAGGGCAGGGGGGTCTCCACCCGAGATGCTGTTAAACATAAATCTCTTAGAACTTTGAGCAGTTTGCAATGCATGTTTCCACTTCCTGCCATTGATTAGGGACCAGACTATATGAGTCATGACCGACAACACTGTATGAATATTTTATATAAACCGACAGGCCGGAGCCTGATTACATTGCCTGTGCACCAAAGCCATAAAGCTATGGAACTGGTGTATCCAACACAATGACAGCATCTCAATTTCGTACATCCCAGGCTGTCAAAATACTACAGCAGACATGCTCAGCAGAGAATTTCCTCAAGATCATGAATGGAAGCTAAACAACAAGGTCCTACAGAACATATTCAAACAATGGGATCATCTGTCCATCGACCTCTTTGTGATATCCCAGAACCACAAATGCCCACAATTCTGCTTGAGAACAGGTTTGGAGCCCCAATCCCTGGGGGATGCATACCTCCTTAAATGGGCACCTCTATTATATGCAAGTACTGACAAAGCCAAGGTCACACTGAGAGCCCCAACATGGCCCAGACAGACATGGTACTCTTATCTATTTCAGATAGCGGTATGTGCACCATGCACTTTCCCTCCTTTGTCAGATCTATCACAGCATGCTGGACAGGTTCACCACCCAAACCTGGAGAGACTTCACCTGAAACCATGGCTCCTACATGGTTCAATCGGGATGAACTAACCTGTTCCAAACAGGTTAAAGACGTACTGCTAAAACAGTAGAAGGTCAATCACGCCCAATACTTACCTTTGGAAATGGAAGAGGTTCCACGTATGGTGCCAGAACAAATACATCAATGCTGCATCTGGACTATATCTTGGGACTAAAGACATCTGGACTTTCCATTAGTTCATTTAAATTACATCTCGGGGCTATTATCGCCTTTCACCACAAGACTGAAGGGACATCGATGTTAGCCCCTCCGATCACCAAATTTTTCCTTACAGGCATCTGAAATGTTTATCCAGAAGCATGCGCACTCACTACATCTTGGAGCTTGACCCTAATGCTATGCTGCCTCACTGCACCCCAGTTCAAACCCTTGGCAACATGTTCTCTGACACATCTATCTATGAAAGTAGTGTTTTTAGTGGGCAAGTTGGGGCCCTTCATGGCAGACTCACCTTAAATCATCTTTTTCAAAAATAAGGTCACTCTAAGACCTCATCCAAAATTTCTTCCTAAAGAATCTTTGTCCTTCAATATCAATCAACCAATCCATCTTCCCCCATTCTTCCCCAAACCACACAGAAGTACACAGGACTCAGTATTACATACTCTAGTTGTCAAACATGTGCTAGCATTCTACCTTGATAGAACTAAACCTTTCAGAAAATCTCTGAGGCTCTTCATTTCCACTATGGAATGCTCTAAAAGTTCCACTACCTAGGCCAGTGGTGGCAACCTGCGGTCCGCAGGCCGCATGCAGCCCATCAGGGTAATCTGATTGTGGGCTGTGAGATATTTTGCTGACGTTGACCGGCTGCAGGCATGGGCCCCTGCAGCTCCCAATGGCCGGGAACAGCAAACCGCCGCACTGCTGCTTAAATTCTCCAATCAAAGGCACAGGGGCACACCATCACAGAGACACACATCTTGAAGAACTTCAATTATTGCACAGAGTGAGTAACCTTCTCTTTTTAGTGAAATATGCAAATTTGGTGACACTAAAACATTTAGTAAATTCATGACAATTCCTGCAAATTGTTTTGGTTGAAAAAACATTCAAAAAAATTGAAAAAAAAAAGAAACCTTTTGTTTATAAAATTTCAAAATAAATCTTTCAATTTGAAAGCTGATTTAATTTTTTTTAAATAAAAAAAAAAAAGACAATAATCTCCTCAAAATTGTATCAAACCACTTTTTTTTTTTTACTTTTAGATTCACCTAAAATTTCAAACTATATGATTTTCGGTTTGATACAAAACTTTTGTTTTTTTCCAAATTGCTAGCAAACAAAATAATCCATTTTTCAGATAGCTCTAATTCTCAATAATGCAGTGTCAATGAATACCTACAGTAAGCAGATCTTCCAGAAAATATGAGGACGTACCAGACTGAATTAATACCATAAAAGGGAAAGTGGGCTAAATTTATAAAACTCATTGACATAAAACTCTTTGAATAAATTCTATATGCACTAATTGCATGTCCAAGTCTGCGTTTAGCATGCAAATGGGCAGCTGCATAATTGTGGACATAATCAGCATTTAAGCATGCTTTTTCCCATTTAATGTACACAAACATCTTTTTCATGAGCACTGGATGTGCATAATTTTGTGAATGCAATTAGGTGACCAATTTAATAGATTTGTTCCTGAATATACTAAATTGCCTGAGGGAAAAAAAAATCAAACAAATCAAATCCACCACAGACTTCTATTTAAAATCTCTGTGTGGGGTATAGGACCCCTGTATTTCCATTACTGTATCTAATTCTTATTACACCCACTTGCAAATAGTATGTTTTCAAATTAGAAATCTCCAGAACCATGTATATCCACTGAAAACACACTATTTCCAAAAACATTTTGAATTTATATTCAGGGTCTATTCAAGACCATTGTTTTGATCCACTGATGGCTTGATATGTAGCTCAAGAGGAGATGTATTTTTTCTGTTTATATGAGAAAGACCTTAGCAGCTAGTCAACTTTCAGCCCCGGAACAGAAATTGGTGATAGCTAGAAATTATTTTTATGCAGTTTTGTTTATTTGCAAAGAATGCACCAAGTCCTGTGTCTCTGAATGTAGAAGGAATCAAGAACAAAAGGAGCAGTTTCTTGATTTACACCCCCAAGCCTCTTTAACCAACAGAGCCAAAAGCTCTCACTCTAGCTTTTTCCAAGGCCATGTTGTGCTCACAGGCTATTACTAGGCTTTCTTCCTTTTTTGCCCTCCCCCCCCCAGTTCTTGTCTCTCCTCAGTTTTTGTATATTTTCTCATTTCTTCCCCACTGCCCCAATCCTCTTCTACACTTGGTCACAATACCAAGTAAAAAACCGTCACTCACATGGTTCTAGTTTCTGGGTAGATTCTGTTACCCTTTGTTATAGATCCGGCACCTTAACTGTCTCCTACAACTATCTTAAATGGAGGACTCATTAACACATCAGATTGCATGAGGTTTTTACTCAACCCATAATAAGGTTTCATTCAGCTCGTAACATTATTTATTTTTTCCAGTATATAAAAATTAGGGCTGTCAAGCAATTCAAAAAAATAATTGCAATTAATTGCGCAATTTAAAAAAAAATAATCTTGATTAATCGCACTGCTAAACAATAATAGGATACCATTTATTTAAATATTTTAGATGTTTTCTACATTTTCAAATATATTGATTTCAATTACAACACACAATACAAAGTGTACAGTGCTCACTATATATTTATTTTTATTACAAATATACAAATATTTGACTGTAAAAAAACAAAATAAATAGTATTTTTCAGTTCTCTACTGTAGTATAGTGCAATCTCTTTATCAGGAAAGTTGAATTTACAAATGTAGAATTATGTACAAAAAATAACTGCATTCAAAAATAAAACAACGTAAAACTTTAGAGCCTACAAATCCACTCAGTCCTACTTCAGCCAATCGTGCAGACAAACAAGTTTGGTTACAATTTGCAGGAGATAACGCTGCCCACTTTTTGTTTACAATGCCACCTAAAAGTGAAAACAGGCATTCGCATAGCACTATTGTAGCCAGCATCACAAGATATTTACGTGCCAGACGCGCTAAAGATTCATATATCCCTTCATGCTTCAACCACCTTTCCAGAGGACATGCGTCCATGCTGATTATGGGTTCTGCTCGATAATGATCCAAAACAGAGCGGACTGACGCATGTTCATTTTTATCATCTAACTCAGATGCCACCAGCAGAAGGTTGATTTTCTTTTTTGGTGGTTCGGGTTCTGTAGTTTCCACATCTGAGTGTTGCTCTTTTAAGACTTCTGAAAGCATACTCCAAACCTCATCCCTCTCAGATTTTGGACGGCACTTCAGATTCTTGGGTTGAGTGCAGTAGCTATTTTTAGAAATCTCACTTTAGTACCTACTTTGCATTTTGTCAAATCTACTGTGAAAGTGTTCTTAAAATGAACATGTGCTGGGTTATCATCCAAGACTGCTATAACATGAAATATATGGCAGAATGTGAGTAAAACAGAATAGTACACATACAATTGCCCCCCAAGGAGTTCAGTCACAAATTTAATTAATGCATTATTTTTTTAACGAGCATCATCAGCATGGAAGCATGTCCTCTGGAATTGAGGCTGAAGCATGAAGGGGCATATCAGAATTTAGCATATCAGGCTACAAAAGTGTCATGCAAATGGCTGTTCTCACTTTCACGTGACATTGTAGATAAGAGGCAGGTAGCAGTATCTCCCATTAATGTAAACAAACTTATTTGTCTTAGCGATTGGCTGAACATGAAGTAGGACTGAGTGGACCTGTAGGCGCTAAAGTTTTGCGTTACTTTGTTTTTGAGTGAAGTTGTGTAACAAAAAAAAAATCTAAATTTGTAAGTTACACTTTCACAATAAAGAGACTGCAGTACAGTACTTGTATGAGGTGAATTGAAAAATATTATTTCTTTTGTTTATCATTTTTACAGTGCATTTGTAATAAAAATAATAATATAAAGTGAGCAGTGTACACTTTGTATTTTGTGTTGTAATAGAAATCAATATATTTGAAAATGTAGAAAAACATCCAAAAATATTTAATACATTTCAATTGGTATTCTATTGTTTTACATTGTGATTAATCCAGATTATTTTTTTTAAATTAATTGCGTGAGTTAACTGCGATTAATGTACAGCCCTAATAAAAATATGTTTAATTACCCATCCTATGTCTTGGGAAACTCACCCCAAAATTAAAATACACTGTGCAATATACTGCCCTTAAATAAATATCCAGCCAAGCCCTCTAATTTCACCTCATTCCCCTCAAAAGACAGAGAAAGAAGATAGGCTTTGGTTACCCAGGTGCAAGGTGAGTGCGTTCCAGAGTCAAAGATCCTTCACAAAGCGTGTTACTCTTACTTTGCCCCTCTCCTCAGATTTTACATTCTTTGGGGTCCAAGTAGGGAGCTGACCATGTTGTAAATGAGGCTTTAAAGGCAGCTTCTACACCTGCTACCTCTCACAGGCCTAAACCATCTTATTCTTAGGGTATTTCTACATTGTAAGTGAAAGTGTAACACTGCTCTACAGCCAAAATGCTTCTGAAATAAATGTAGTCAAACTTTACTAATTCTGGGTCACTGAGAACGAAAATGATGCTTAAAATGGTTGATTGGCTCTAGTTTTCAAGATATGCTATTGGGTCAGTATATACTACCCTTGACTTGGGAATGACGGAGGATAAGTGAGTTATAAAGGGAAGGGATCTCAATTTAAACCAGAAATGACTAAAATACATCTTTGACTGGATCTATGACTGGGTTTGGACAGTACTTGCTTTTTAGGCAAAACAATGAATGATGCAATCTGAAGCTGGTATTGTGTCATACACAATATGAATTGCATCATGTTATTCCTAGAAGTCATGGATGATACAATCATAACGAAGCTTACATCACTCTGCTGAACAAATTGCCCTATATCAGCTCTAGAAATCATACAGTGTCGTGCTCTCTTATTTGTCAGTATTTGATTTTGTAAAGGGACACATTTCTGTTTAGCCAAAGTGAGCAGAGATGCCTCATACTTGTGTGAACAGTGAAGCTAACTTCTGCTATGTTTGTGGTGAAGTGACTTTTGCATCACAAAAGTGCAGTATAACCACTATGGTTAAGAAAGCCTATCACCTTTATTTTGGCTGCAAAATTGGAGATCAGGACAAGAGGTGGGCCCCACACATATGCTGCAACACTTGTGCAACAAATCTTCGCCAGTGGTTGAACAGGAAAAGGAAATCTATGCCTTTTGCAGTGCCAATGATTTGGAGAGAGCCAACAGATCATCCCAGCAATTGTTAATTCTGCATGTGTCAAAGGTGTGTCAAAGAAGAAAAAGTGAACTGTGCAATATTCAAACATTCCATCAGCTATACGCCCAGTACCCCACGGAGAAGGACTGCTGGTTCCTGATGCACCAGAATCATTCTCACTTGAGTCAGATGAGGAAGAGGATGAAACTTCTGGTCCTGAACCATCAATGTCACAAGACCCACATTTTCTCCCATCCTCCTCCTGTGAACCACACCTCATAACACAAGGTGAACTGAATGACCTTGTCAGGGATTTGGAACTACCCAAGAGTAAGGCAGAGCTGTTGGGCTCCAGACTACAGCAGTGGAATCTCCTGGCAGGTGATGTTAGGGTTTCCATGTTCCATGACTGTCAAAATGATCTTGTCCCATTCTTCTTCACGGAAGGTGATCTTGTAGCCTGCAACAACATCGATGGTGTGATGGCAGGCCTCAACATCGTTCACGGTCCAGATGAGTGGAGACTGTTCATTGATTCATCGAAGACGAGTCAATTCCAGTTGGTCATGCAGTCCATATGAAGGAAACCTATGACAACATGAAACAACTTTTGAGGTGCATAAACTATGACCAACATCAGTGGCAGCTTTGTGGCGATTTGAAGGTTATTGCTCTCTTGCTTGGTCTGCAGACTGGATACACAAAGTACTGCTGTTTTCTCTGCGAATGGGATAGTCGTGCAAGAGTTTCCCACTACATCAAGAAAGATTGGCCACTCGACAGTCATTGGAGCCTGGGAGGAAAAGTGTTCAGCATCCACCACTTGTTGAATCAAGGAAGATTTTGTTACCACCCTTACACATCAAGCTGGGTCTGATGAAGAACTTTGTCATGGCCATTGACAAAACACAAGCAGCTTTCAAGTACCTCTGTGGAAAATTTCCAAGGTTAAGTGAAGCTAAGATAAAGGAAGGTGTCTTTGTTGGTCCTCAGATTCGTGAACTTCTTTGAGATGATGCATTTGACCATGCACTGCGTGGCAAGGAAAAGACGGCATGGAAAGCCTTCCAGTTAGTGGCAATCAATTTTCTCGGAAACAACAAGGCAGACAACTACAGGTTGTTGGTGGAAAACCTCCTCAAGGCATAGAAAAGCCTTGGTTGCAACATGTCACTAAAGATAAATTTTTTGCACTCTCATCTAGATTTTTTTCCACCGAACTGCAGAGCAGTGAGCGACGAGCACGGCGAGCGATTTCACCAGGACATTGCAACAATGGAGAAACGCTATCAGGGCAAATGGAGCCCATCAATGCTTGCAGACTATTGCTGGACAGTGACAAGAGATGCTCCATTTAATGAATACAAGAGACAAGCCAAGAAGCGCTGAGTAAACACTGAATAGGACTAAACTATGTACATAATAGTTTTTGCCTTTTGTTTCATAATAAATTTTATTTATATAACCCTTTTGCTGATTTTTAAAGTGTTACATAAACAGAACAGGTGAAATATGATCATGTAAAGCAACCATAAACACATGAAAAGACCTAGGTTTACAATTTATGATTAAAACTCTACTATCTACACAATATACATAGACATAAAATATAAAAACTTAAATATCGCAGAAACAGTAGCCAATCAGTTGTTTTAATTGTCATATTTGAATTCAGCACATCAAAATACATAATAAATAGCACATTTTATCTCTGAAGCAGACGACGTCTCAAAAATTGTAGACCAGTGAATTGTAGCACAGATAGCCATACAAACTAGATTTAATCTAGCTAGCACAGGAACAATAATAGTGTAGTTATGGCAGCATGGGTTTCAACATGGCTAGTAACCTGATTACATGCCCAGGATATTTGGTGCACTTGTACTTATGTTGCTAGCCCATGCTGAAGCCCAGGCCACCACATCTATACTACTATTGTTACCAGAACTAGCTAGATCAGTGGTGGGGAACCTGCAGCCTATGGGCGGTACACGGCCCATTAGGGTCATCCACTAGCAGGCCACCAGACAGTTTATTTACATTTGCATGACCACCAGCAGCTCCCAGTGGTCGTGGTTCACTGTTCCTGGCCAATGGGAGCTGCGGGAAGTGGCATGGGCCGCAGGTACATTCTGGCCATCACTTCCCGCAGCTCCCATTGGCCAGGCAGAGCAAACTGTGGTCACTGGGAGCTGCAGGCAGAGGTGCAAATGTAAACAAACTGTCTCGTGGCCCACCAGCAGATTACCCTCATGGGCTGCATGCAGTCTGCAGGCTAGAGGTTGCCCACCACTTAGCTAGATTAAAGCTAGTCCAGGTGTGCCTGCCCAACCTACAATCACACCTTCACTTGAAGCGTAGACATACCCTTAGATTGTAAGCATTCTATGGCAGGGACTGTTCCTTTGTTATGTGTTTGTATGGTGCCTAACACAAAGACCCTGATCCATCACTGAAACCACATATGATTGACAAATATTGGAAGGTTTTCCCCCCATTTTTCACAAAAAAAAAATGTGTAGGAGCTTTTATGTTACTATCTCCCTACTGCTGACATACCAGGAAAAAGAGTCATGGCTGGAGAAAATGGGGTGTGGTCACATGTCCCTGTACTGTGCTTTCCCTCATCTCTGTTTTCAGATCCCTTTGGCCTTTGCAGCTTGGTGGAAATTACAGCTTCTCTTATGCACAGAACAGGAAGTGCTAGTTTAAATAAATCATCAGGAAGGCCAGAGAAGAGCAAAAGTGAGCTTTAAGCAACCTTTGCATAGTATTCCCTGTCTTCAGCTCAGTGAAATTTAACTACCTCCTCATTCCTACAATCTCTAAAGTTTTTAAGTCTGGTCCCACAAAGATTTACTCATAAGAATAGTCACAGTAAAAGCAATGGGACTACTTTTGTGAGTAAGCATTTACAGAAGCTGAGTCTTTAGTGAAGTATTGGATAGATCAGTGTTATTGAGTTCACAGCTTTTTGTTATTTATATAAATTACTTGGCTGATGGTTGAGAAATCCCTAAAGCCTTTAATTCAGTGTGCAGTTAAGAAAGCAAACAGGATGCTAAATTGCATTATTCCAAAAATACAAAATAAATCAAAGGAAGTGGAAGCAATGATGCATGAGACACTGACTACACCACATCCATACAACACAATGTTTCATTTGGTGGTAGCTGGTTTCTTCTATAACCTAGTCAGTGTTGTAAGCCAATGTTCTTTTAGGAGGTTATGACAAGGAAACAAATATATGACTGATGCAAATATATGAGCCCTGCAAATCTGCAGATATCTGCGTTATATCCACGGCCCATGTTTGCTGATCGTGGATTGTATGTGGATACAAATTTTGGATCTACTCAGGGCTCTATAAGTATATTTGTTTCGGATATGAAAAGTGTCTGAAAAAGTGTCAAAACTGCAGTGATCTAACTAATGGTCACAAACAGGACCGGCTCCAGGGTTTCTGTCACCCCAAGCGGCGGGGGGAAAGAAAAATAAAAAAAAGCCACGATAGCAATTGTGATTGGCGGCACTCCGGCCGCAGCTCCACCGCGCCGCTTTCTTCTTCAGCGGTAATTCGGTGGCAGGTGCTTCCCTCCGAGAGGGACCCGCCTCCAAATTGCTGCCGAACAGCCCAACGTGCCGCCCTTTCCCCTTGGCCGCCCCAAGCACCTGCTTGCTGGCCTGGTGCCTGGTCACAAAGGGATTGAAATTATGCAGAGATTAATATTTTGTTTCTTAATATCAAGAAATACTTCACAATAAATCAGCATGGTTCAAAAATTGAAGACAAAAATGAAAAATTAAGCAAAAATCAGAGTGCTAAACATGTATTACTAGATTCTCTACTGTATTTGAGCTCTGCTTAGATGCATTGGTGATAGGACGGGGCTGGAAGGAGCAGCTCTAATTTGCACCAATGATAAAAGTGATCTATGCCAGAAAAGGGATTGGTTGTGGTAGACCTCTGCTCTGCCATGCTCCTCCCTATTCTGGGGGCAAAAGGTACCACTAACTTTTCATTTCAATGTCTTGTCCAGCTTTGTACCAGTGGGGAACTCACCTGCATGGAGGAAATTGTCTGCTGGCCATTGTTGACCAGATTAAATCCAGTTATGCTGCTGCAGCACAAAGCTTTGGTCATTTTCTACAGATAACTAAAAGCAGACATTCTATTGGATAGGTATAACTGAGAGCAGTACAGCACTGCAATTGGAATTTACTTAATTCTGTTGACTGTTCACAAACTTGAATAAAATCCAGACCACTCTCCTGTAGCTATTGTTTCTTTATTATTTAGCATTTATATGGCAGTAGCACCTAAAGACTTCAAATACATTGGGGCCCATTGTACTAGGCACTGCACAAACATATAATAAAATCACTGTCCCTATTCCAAAGAATTTAACATCTACATGTGAAGATTAACAGGAGTAGACATTTTTGTCACTAAAATAAGCTTATATATCTCTGAGTTCTTACTCCAGAGTTCCCCTCCTTTTCTGAAAGAACCATTTCTGCACGGTTGATTTTCAGAGTAAAAACATACCTCAATGATAAGAGTTGAAATTCAACCCAGTACAGAGTCCTATTCAAAGGCCCAGGGATCACATAAACCCACACTTGTTGCAAGGTTTTAAGTGGGGTTTAAACAGTGCATATGGTTTTATGTGAGCTGCTATATTGAAACAAATTTCACCAAGCATTTTCTCATAAGCTATATAAACAAACAAACAAAAATAAAATTTGGATCAACGTGAAAAAATTCAGTTCTCAATAAACCAAAAAAACAAACAAACAAAAAAAACAAATTCTTTCAGGTAAAATGAAACATTTGATTTTCAATGTTGGGCTCTTTTAATTGTATTTTTTATTAAAAGGTAAAGTACATTTGCAAATGCTATTCACAAAATCAGAGGAAAATGAGAGATTAGGATCCAGGTGTGTCCCCCTCCCATCTGAGTCTACAACCACCCAGCTATAGAGTTATTCTAGGTTTTTTTCTGTCCCAGTGAATGTTTAATTAGTTATATAAACTGGAGCAGTATTAAAAGGAGAAAATGAGACACTCATTATTTCCCTTTATACCAGGGGTGGGCAAACTATGGCCCGGGGGCCGCATCTGGCTCTTCAGACATTTTAATCTGTCCCTTGAGCTCCCTACAGGGAGCGGCGTGTGGGGATTGTCCTGATCTGCGTGTGCCATGGCTCCGCGTGGCTCTCTGAAGCAGCGGCATGTCCCCCCTCCAGCTCCTATGTGGAGGCACTCCCATGGCCCATAGGAGCTGCAGGGGCGGCATCTACGGACGGGGCAGTGTGCCGAGCTGCCTGTCTGTGCCTCCGCATAGGAGCCAGAGGGGGGACATGCCGCTGCTTCCAGGAGCAGCTTGAGGTAAGTGCCACCAGTAGCTTGCACCCGTGACACTTTCCCACACCCCAACCCTCTGTCCCAGCTCTGATCCCCCCTCCCACCCTCCGAACCCCTCGGTCCTAGCCTGGAGCACCCTCCTGCTCCCCCGACCCCTCATCCCCAGCCCCACCCCAGAGCCTGCATCCCCAGCTGGAGCCTGCACTCCAATCCCTTACCCCAGCCTGGAGCCCCTCCTGCACCCCTGAACTCCTCATTTCTGGCACCATCCCAGAGCCCGCACTTCCAGCCGGAGCCCTCACCCCCTCCCGCACCCCAACCCCCAATTTTGTGAGCATTCATGGCCTGCCATACAATTTCCATACCCAGATGTGGCCCTCGGGCCAAAAAACATATCAACTCTTATCATTGAGGTATGTTTGCCCACCCCTGCTTTATACCATATAGCTTTGTGGTTAGAGCATTCACCAAGGAGGTAAGAGACCCATGTTCACTTTGCCTGACTCAAAGTATATGAATTTGAGTTTTCTACTTTGCAGGTAAGTGCCTTAGCCACTGGCTATAGGCTATTCTGGGGACTCCATCACCTCCTCTGTTGGTTTTGTGAAGGGCACCTAAGCCCATCTAGGCTAAAATTATTTTGACAAACTATTTGGTAAATTTGTGTCAAATTCACGGATAGTTTCATTTGACCCAAAGCTGCATTTTTTGCAAATAAACCATTTGTCTGAAAAATATTGCCCAACTCGAATTCTTCTGATATACATTGTTTTAAAGATATCTGAAAGATATATTCTAACTTGAGCTGAGAAAAAAGTGATTGTTTAATAAAAACAACTGTTAAATGAATGGACTCCTTTAAGCTACTAACTGAAAAATGTTCAATATGTGCAGTGAAATCGATTCAGTAAATCAGGAAATAAAATGCCTAACAAGGTCTCCATGTACAAGCTTCTTTGGTCTGCTTAAGTGCCTCACATTAAGAAAGTAAAATAAAAATGCAGAGAAGATTAAAGAGTGATCATTTCGAAGAATTGTAGGCAGGTTACTCAGAAATAGATATTATAGTTGTGGTAATAAAATAACACACAAATGGGCACTATGAATCTCTTTCAGGGAAAAGTGATGAGGAATCTTTCCCCCAAGTTGCAAATCAGGAGCAGTGCCTAAGGGAGGAGGAATGCTTTGTAGCATTTGTAGCAACCAACCTGCCCTACATGCCCCATGATGGCGAGACCCTGAAAGACCTGCATATTGGCTGATCTTCTGCCCCTGCACCCTGCCTTCCAAACATTATTAGGCATCAGCTGTCTTTAGAACAGATAGTTTTGCTACTTCTATTCATCAAGGATATAGGAATTATCTTTTAAAATGTTTATTGTCAGCTGGGATGCAATTCTTTCAAAGCTAATATCACCAGTGGAGTCTGTTCTACTGAGTTCTCTCTAGCTAGAAATTATTTTGAGTAGACGTGCTGATTGCAGGTTATACCCATACAGATAAAACATTACATGGTGCCATGACATTATAACCATGTGCTCCAGTGCATTACAGGATAGGATTTAGACCTTAGGTTTTTTAAAGGGCATATCTGCACTGCAGCTGGACATGTGATTTCCAGTTTAGGTAGCTATACCCATGTTTGCTCTGATCAAAAGCTAGCACACTAAAAATAGAAGTTTAGCTACAGCAGCATGAGTGGCAGGATGGGCAAGCCACCTGAATTACCATCCTGTCTGAAACCCTCGGCAGTACTTAGGTAGCTACCCGGCCTTCTACCCATGTTGCTTCAATTTTTAGCATGCTAGCTCAATCAGAGATTAGTGTGGCTATGTCTACCTGAGCTGGAAATTGTACCTTCAGCTCCAGTGTAGACATACCTATTGTGTCCAAGAAAATTGAGAAACTATTATGGATCGTATTCACGGATTTTCTCTTAGTAATATCCGTATGGACCTCAGTGTTTAGCTGTTGTTCACATCCTCAGAAACTAGTGCTATCATCAAAGGGCTAACTCCTTGGGGATAACCTGATTAAGTGCAATTTTCTGTTCAAAAAGCATCAACTCTTTTATTGCCCTAACCATATTCAACCCATAAGTTTCAAAGTAGCATGTGTTTGATCACATAATCATAATGTCCAATGTATACCTACAGGGTCTTTAGAATTTGTGTAGAGCTGTTGGGCCTTCAGTGTTCATCTACCAGGGTGCTCAAGGGGTTAAGTAACCAAAGAATACAGGTAACAAGTTCAAAAGGGCACTCAAAGCAAGAACTCCAAATGAAAAAAAAAAATCACAATAAGAAAATGTAATACTTCGTAATCTTTTAGGCTTCACTGAAGCCTAATCCTGGCTCTGTGTGCACTTGACTGACCGCATGTATACTTTTGATTTCCACTGCAGCATGCTTTCTTTTTCATATCACAGAGACTGTTCTCCTGATCCACACCACTGTACAGTAACTCCAGTTCTGACTTATTATAACACAATGACTCCTGACTCCTGTCTGCAGATGCAGACAGTACTGTTTGTTCTGAGTCCAAGCAATGTAATTTCTGACTCATTTCATATTGTGTCTCACCCAGTTTGACTCTGTGCAGAACTGAAGATAACCAATTGTTCATTATGTGCATTTTTTGTTTGGTATCATTTATATAGATTTTCATATATTTTGCAGCTATACTAAAATATTTAATAGTCTTTAAATGTCTCATTGTTTCAAAACCAAATGGAGCATTTAATTTCTAGAAGGGCAGGTTATGGAGAGCAGAGATTATAAAAAAGGACTTGTTTAGTGATAGCTAAAGAGGGAGAGAGATGGACAGATGGCAAAATGAGAAAAATAAAAGGAAGGAGAATGAGCCACACGCAATACATGGTTAAATTATGTAAATTACATAATTCTGATCAAACTAAGTCAATTCCTACATGTTTTCTGCCCTCTCTCTTTGAAAAGAAAAATGAATTTTGTATCTAACAGCAAAAATATTCGTCTCAAAGATGGATGTAATGGAAATTAACAATACAAAACCCAAAAGCAAGAAATGCCATTGATGAGGCAATACCCAGCATAAAGTCTACAGTCTTCTCTGAGTTTAAAAAAAAAACAAAAAACACGGGTACAGGACAGTGAATTGCCCGTTCAAGAGCATGGGACACATAATATAGCTAACTGCTATCTGTGTATAATATGACTGGTCCAGCTATATAATTCCACTATTTTAAATTAACCTGTAAATGTCAGCCTCTGGGCCAAATCCTCAGCCCTCTCTTTGCCCCCTTTGTACTGATCTGTGCATTTCCTTATACGGATAGAGCAGCCTGAATCACCCCCATATATACAGGAGAGCCATCTAGGACCCTCCTTCTTCCTATATGACTTGTGCAGGCACATCTGCACACTGAGCCCTCTGACCCACAGTATCGGCTCCTTCTCAGACTGTGCTGCTGTGACAAGCTGCAGACCCGCTCCAGGTCCTATACTTCCACCAACATTCACATAGGTAGGGACACACCCAGCTGCAGTTACATGCAGACTCTCTGACCAGCCACTGCATAAACCACAAATAGAGAGTCTGCAGCCAAAATAACCACCAGCTGTACCATCCTGCCTTGGTCCAAACCCCAACCAGTTTGAATTTATTATCCAGTTTGCCTCCCGCTCAATGTAGAGAGGAAATGCAACAAGACTGTGTTAAACCAACCTGAGCTTTCCAAGCACTTCACTCCAAACATACTGGTTTAGATTAAAACATAAAATAAGTTTTATTAATGACAAAAAGATAGATTTAAGTGATTATAAGTGATAGCAAACAGATCAAAACAGATTACCTAGCAAATAAACAAAAATGCAAACTAAGTTTAACATACTAGAAAGATAGGATTTGAATAAACAATCTCTCATCCTTACTGATGATGCAAGCAGGCTGGCAGATTTTCAAGGTACGTGCTTTACAGCTTGGAATCCCCAGGTTTTTCATACACAGGCTAGAAATCCCTTCAGCCTGGGTCCAGCACTTCCCCCAGTTCAGTCTTTGTTCCTTAGGTGTTTCCAGGAGTTTTCTTGTGTCCCAATTCATTCTGACTAAAATAAATCCTTTGAGTTTATTAGATGCTTCACAAATATTCATAATATTTCAAAATCATCATCATCAACATTAAGTGAGACTGGCCAGTAGGAAGTGCTGATTTCTTGAAGAAAGTTTTATAGGAAAAAATAATTTCAGCAAATGTGTTGAAAAAAAAGAATTTACAAAACAACAAGAAAGGATGTAACAACAAAAAAATCCCCCTATATGAAGAACTCAGTATTATGTTAACTGTCAGAATACCTAGTTATCCCTCAACAAAAAGAAAAGAGACACAAAATGATATTGAAAAAGTTATAACTGAATTAGAAAACCAAAACCAAATCTGCAGGGTCTAACACAGAGGTGGGCAAACTATGGGGCCCGCGGGACCCTCCTGCCCGGCCCCTGAGCTCCTGCCCCAGGAGGCTCGCCCCGGCCTCTCCCCTGCTGTTCCCCCTCCTCCACAGCCTCAGCTCACCTCACCTGAACCGGTGCTCTGTGCTGCGTGGCTGGCTCCAGCCAGGCGGCGTGGCTGTAGCACTGCCAGCCACCGGTGCTCCAGGTAGCGTGGTGGGGGTTGGATAGAGGGCATGGGAGTTCGGGATGGTGATCAGGGGACGGGGGTGTGGATAGGGGTCAGGGCGGTCAGAGGGCAGGGAACGGGGGGTTGAATGGGTGCAGAGGTCCGGGGGGCAGTCAGGATGGGGGTTCCGCAGGCAGACAGGGAGAAGAGATGGTTGGATGGGGCAGGAGTCCCGGGGGGGCCAGTCAGGAATGAGAGGATGTGTTGGATGGGGCAGCGGGGGGCAGTCAGGAGTGGGAGTTCCGGGGGCAGACAGGGGACAGGGAGTGGGAGGGGATAGATGGTGCAGGGGTCCCGGGGAGGGGGCGTCAGGGAGAAAGAAGCAGGGCGGGGGATAAGGGGAAGGGCCGGTCCATGCCTGGTTGTTTGGGGAGGCAAGCCTCCCCTAACCAGCCTTCCATACAATTTCCGAAACCTGATGTGGCCCTCAGGCCAAAAAGTTTGCCCGCCCCTGCTCTAACATAATATATTAATCTCTTATTAAATACAGCAACAAGTGATTCTGACTTCACTTAAACCCGAGTAAATCAGGAATAATTCCACTAGAATTACACTGATATAAATCAGATGTATACGAAAACAGAATTAGGGTCTGTGATGAACTGGGAATGTCTGTACAACTTATGAATTCTGTGTGAGATTATGAATCCTATGCATCTGCCTCTGCCTTCTCTGTGGTCTGTTTGCCTCCATGTTGGGTTAGAAATTGCAAGAGCTTATGGCAAAAGAATAATGATAGAGGGTAATTGACTCTTAAGTACCCAATCCTTGGAAATCTATTCACTCTAGAGAAAAGACTGTCCCCTGCACACTACCCTGAAGAATTGGGAGTTTAGCAGGGGGGAGAATCACCTTGGCAATTTACCTTTGCGGGGTAGATTGCATCATGCTGATTATCATACTGATTTCAGATTAAAAAACTTAAAATAAAAGGACAAGGACAATATAATATAATAAATAATGATAATTAGTTCCTATAGAGTGCTTTTCTTCAGTAGACCTCAAAGCACTTTACAAAGAAGCTCAGTAATATTATACACATTTTACAGATGAGGAAACTGAGGCACAGAAAGGTGAAGTGACTTGCCCAAGGTCACCCAGTAGTTTAGTGACCAAGCTGGAATACAATCTAGGTTTCCTTAGTTCTAGTCATTTGCTTTATCCATTAGGGAACATTGCCACACCTAGATGCATAGGCATAGCCTAAATATTGAGCCCTTTGACCCTGATCCTGCAAGTTATTGTCAGGTTTGGATTAAAGCTGCTTACTCACATGAACCTAAGGATCGTGACACACTGTGGTAGGGAGCAATTCTTCATAACGGTTGCCCTTAAGGGAAAATAAGTCCAGAAGGTAGGCAAAGAGCCTCTTCGGTTGATCAAGCACTGAAATTTGACAGATAATGATTATTCTTGCAGAACACTGTTACACAGGAGAGCTCAGTGCCCATAAAATGAACAGATTTTTCTGGGAATAAATTGTTTTTATAATCCTAATAAACCATATCTATGTATACAACAACCAGACTGGATTTACAGCAATCCTTGCCATATTGAAATACGCTTCTGTTTTAATTTTATTAAATATCTGCTGTATAAAATATTTCTTAACTAATAAGATCACTTCAGGTGGATAAGATTCTTTTTTTCCCATTCATCCTTTCAGGGCTGCCCTCCCAGAGACAGACCTAGAATAACAAGAAAAACTATATATTTCCCAGGCCAAATTCTAGGCACCTATAATAAATATACCAATATGGAATGATTTACATATGTTAAATAGGGGGACAAACATCTGACTGAGATTATGCTCTGGGTGGAGTGCTTAATAGGGCTGAGTACAATGGAATGGTTTATTGATATGAACTGAAATGAAAAAGCTGAGGATCAGGATGACAGTTATTTTATATTCACTGGGGCCCAGATCCTCAAAGGTGTGCCTAATTCCCATTATCTGGGCCTAGCTGACTAAATCTAATTCATATCTGAGCTGGAGAATCCATTTCAGAATGAGGCAACATATTATAAAATCTCAAATGCTTTTCAGTCCTTCAGACCTTGAGATGGTTTCCCATTGTAGAAATGACCAAATGGCTTAATCAGAGATGTCTGCTTCTCCAAGCCAGCAATCAACACAATGGGATATACAGCCCTTGATTCATTCAGCTCCCAGGAACAGGTGTTTGGTTCATGGAGGGCAGTATAAAAATCATTTTCAGGAATCATTCTATCTTATCTCACAGGGCTGTTGTGAATAAATTCAATAATTTTTTTCTCAAGATCCTTAGATGGAAGGCAAGCCTTATAACTATTATATTTTCTAAATGTCACACAAAATCAGATCAAGGTGGACGGACCCATATTCACAAGAATATAGATACCTCAGATAATCTGATATCATAAGTATTTATAGTTATTCAAGTCACATATTTGATGGAAATACATTACAGGGAAAAAAGGAGGGGGGAGAAGAGGGGAAATAAAGAGTGAAATAAAAAAATAGAATAACAATAGCACAAGAATAAAAATGGTATTCATGGCATTTCATCTTTATCTCTTTCTCTTTTTATCTGCATTTGGTGGATTGCGTGGTATAAAATCAGAATTTAGAATTTCACACCTATTTAACACTTGGTTGAACACTACGTAACCTGTTGGCAATAGAATGAATGCATCCATGTAAAACAGAATGTAAGCTATTATTGTCCAGATTAAGGCACTAATATTCACATTCAAGCTAAATCAGTCTCTTGGGAGGTGTCCTAATAAAGCAGCCATCCTAATTAAGTGGGTTGCGATTAAATGTTATATATTTCCTAACCACAACATGGCTAATGTTAAGAGAATTATATACACAGGGTTGTCCTTGTTAAAATTTTATGCCTGTTTGAATTCTATTCTGAAGTGGATAAAAAAAAGCCACTGTGGAGTATATCATACAAAATATATACAATTTTTTGTCTTTTGCGTTGACTTTGAAATAAGAAGTATACAAGCACGCTGTGAAAAACTGGTTGCCATCAAAGGTCTGTTTCTCCAGGGAACAGTCTAAGTGTTCCTTTACTAGAACAAGTTAAAGAATTATTGCAATAGCACATTTGATGGAAACTAGTCTTTCAACCCCTGTGGTACCTTTTATCTCTACTGGAAATTGGATTAACTCAAGTCTTTCTTTTTCTGCTACTTATATTTCTAGGATCCGGAGCAAAGTCTTTCATCTGGAAATTCATACACCAATCTGCTTAAAATTCATGGCATAGGATCTGAATATCCATTCTGGTAGACATTCCAAAATTTCCCTGTTTTCAGTTCTATTTGAATTGTTATCAAAGAAGTCTCAATATGCAGTATATTTGTATAACTCAATGAGACCAAGCCAAAAAGTGAAAGCACAATGGGGGAAGCCGAGGAAAATCTGTTTATGGTTTAAGCTCATTCAATTAGTTTTAAAACATTAAAGACCCATTATTGTTAGGGATGAAGAAAAAGGTTCAGTCAAAATAAGGACCTACCCAAACTAAAACCAGACCCGTGCATTTGCAGGACCCTTTCCACATCTAGCTAAAGCAGAAGTAACAAATACTGTGAAAAAAGTCTGTTCTCTTTGTATTTCTGCTTAGACTGGAAATGAAAAGTATCCAAAACACTTGCAAGAGAGTCTGTTGTGAAGAGATTCCCTGTTCAGCTTCCTGGACATAAAATGGTCAGATTGTTTAGACAGCACAAAACAGAAACATCCATTCTTTTGACTGATTATCTGAACTAAACTTCAGAATCTTCTGACATTTTCTCATCACTCATTTATATCAATATTTACCGTGCAAAGTTTAAAAAATCATGTAGAGCCCTATTTTACATTCCTTGCACACTGACAACTCCCACTGATTTTAGTGGGACATTTGGGTGCATAGGGAACTTAGGACTTGTGAGTTTGGATAGTGATTCAACCAAAGGTTATAGACAAACTAGGGGATATCTCAACTATAAAATAACAATATCAAGCTCTATTATGGCACTTTTCATCCATAGATCTCACAGATGGCAGCATCCTTATCCTCATTTTATAGATGGGGAATCTGAGGCACAGAGAAGTGAAATGACTGCCCAAGGTCACCCAGTAGGCCAATGGCAGAGCTAGGAATATACTCTACATCTCCTGAGTCCCTGTCCATTGCACTATCCCTCTGGGCCACACTGCCTCCCTATGTAAATATGTATTAGACAAGGGTTCAAATTGCTACTCTGAATCCGAACATCCTTTTGGTTTTGGATCCTATCTATATTCAAAAGAGCAGGATGCTGATTTCTGGATCTGAGTGCAGGAGGGAAGACATATTTCTCCTTTAAAGCCTTCCCCAGTTTCTTCCTCTGAAGTTTGTCCCATCCCATTTAATTAATCCCTAGCCCTACTGATCCCTTTGCCTGCCTCATAAGAATATAAAAATGTTCATAATGGGTCAGACCAATGGTCCATCCAGCCCAGTATCCTCTCTCCCAACATTGGCCAGTGTCAGATGCTTCAAAGGTAATGAACAGAACAGGGCAATTATCTAGAGATCCATCCTCTATCATCCAATCCCAGATTCTGGCACTCAGAGGCTTAGGGACATCCAGAGGATGGGGTTGCATCCCTGACCATCTTGGCTAATAGCCATTGATGGAACTATCCTCCATGAATTTATCTAATTCTTTTTTGAACCCTGGTATACTTTTGGCCTTCACAGCATCCCCTGACATTGAGTTGATCATGTTTTGTATGAAGAAGAAGTACTTGTTGCCTATTAAGTTCATTGGGTGACCCTGATTTCTGTGTTACGTGAAAACATAAATAACATTTCCATATTCACTTTCTCCACACCATTCATGCTTACATAGACCTCTATTATATTCCCCATTAGATGTCTCTTTTCTAAGGTTAACAGTCCTAGTCTTTTTAATCTCTGCCCATATGAAAGATGTTCTAGTCCCTTAATAATTTTTGTTGCCTTTCTCTGTACTTTTTCCAATTCCAATGTATATATTTTTGAGACAAGGTGACCAGAAGCACACACAATATTCAAGATGTAGGTGTACTATAGATTTATATAGTGGCATTATGATATTTTCTATTTCATTATCTATCCCTTTCCTAATGGCTACTAACATTTTGTTTGCTTTTTTGACTGCTGCTGCATATTGAGCAAATGTTTTCAGAGAACTATCCATAATGACTCCAACATCTCTTTCTTTAGTAGGAACAGCTAATTTAGATCCCATCAATTTGAATGTACAGTTGGGATTAAGTTTTCCAGTATGGATTACTTTGCATTTATCAACATTGAATTTCATATGCCATTTTGTTGTCCAGTCAGACATTTTAGTGAGCTCCCTTTGTAACTATACACTGTCTGCTTTGGACTTAACTATTTTACGTAATTTTGTATCATCTGCAAACTTTGCCACATCACTCTTTGCCCCTTTTTCCTGATCATTTATAAATATGTTGAACCAAACTGGTGCCAGTACAGATACTTACGGAACACCATTATTTACCTCTGTCCACTGTGAAAAGTGACCTTTTTCACGCCTTTTGTTTCCTATCTTTTAATCAGTTACTGATCCATGAGAAGATCGTCCCTTATCCCATGATTACTTAGTTTGCTTAAGAGCCTTTGGTGAGGGACCTTGCCAAAGAAGGCCTCCTCCTCTTTGAATTTACTACTATGCTCTAGGTTATAGAGATCCATTTGAGAATTCCTATAATGCAAGTGCAGTACCATGATAAATTCAAACAGAATGAACAAACAATGGTGGGTGATGTTGACCCAGAAGACTTCTTCCATCACAGCCTACAATGTGAATGTACACATGTGGACTTGATATGGGGATGGGAAGGTGAGCAACCCCATATTCATGTACAATGGTAGAAGGAAACGAGGGAGTAGTATATGTGGGAAGGCAATAAGGTAGTGGTATATATACATGAGGCAGTGGTTTATGAGCAGCTAAGGTTGTATGAGTATGTGAGATCAGGATATCTAGATCTGTGTGCAGAGCAAAGGAGATTCCATAGATAGGCAGAGTAGTGGCTCTTATCTGATGCTCTAAAATATCTCTGGTGGAAGACAGCACGCATTAGACTGGGGAGTATAGGCCCTATTCCTCAAAAATGGTTGTTGGTTAGTGTGTGCTGTGTACTGCATGCTTCTATAGAAAGAAATACACTTAAATGCATGCAAGATTAGCCACAACCTAGCAAAAGTTTGATAGCCTACTTCATTCACTTAAATGTGTACTGTCAGTGATGGGGGAAATATTTAGGTATACATACTGCAAAGTTTATTGTGTTCCTCTGTATATGTTGGCAACTAATATGGGGCGGTTTACCAAATATTTCTTTATATGTTCTTGCCATGGTGGGGACTGGTTTATGACATGCTCTTAAATATGTAATGCTGGAGACTGGTTTGCTGCATGGGCTTGAAATGATGGAAGCAGACTAAATGCATGATTCCATGTGTATTTTGACAATGTAATTGCTTGTTTGATGCATGGTCCTATATTTGTAATGCAGGCACTGGTTTCCTGTCTTCTCCTTTGAGTGTTTTGGGTAGGTGGGGAGCTAGGTATATATTGGAAAGGTTAGGCAGATTTAGTGCCTGCACACATATTAAACTCAAAGCTCCCTTGAGTCAATGGCTCATCAGACTGATGCAGTTAAGGCATGTCAGCCAATGATACAGGAGTAATGTCACCAGTATCAGAGTCAATTGTTTTGACCTGGGTAACCCAATAGATCAGGTACTTATTTTGCAGTTGGGTTGATGAAAGGTGACCTTTCAGTATGACATCAAGCAAGACCTGAACCCACAACCTTCAGAAGTATAGTGGAGCACCTGAACACTCATCTACCATAACACTGTGAGGATTTGTTCTCTCTCTCTATTTTTTATCTTGATGAGCCTAGGGTTTGTTTTTCTTTTGTTTTAGTTCTGTCATAGCCCTAGAAACAGGGCGGGTATTAGTTAAAGGGGGAAATTAGATTATTTTAGGTTAAGTCCTGACTGAACAGGGGAAATTGATAAATTGCAAAATACTTCTTATTCCTGTAAGCTACTGTCCATAGGTACTGGAACTAGTGGTTCTGGGGGGTATGGCAGTACCCCCTGAATTAAAGTGGTTTCCATCATACACAGGGTTTACATTTTGGTTCAATAGCTCTCAGCACCCCCACTATACAAATTGTTCCAGCATCCCTGCTACTGTCACAGTTACAAGACCTTCTCTGGACTCTCTGAGTTCATCCCCTCAGGTCTCAGACCTCAGCCTTTACCTTAGTTGGGGTTGAATCCTGTGATTCTTTCACCTTTAGACTATGTCCTGGGTATAGCACCCTATGTTTTGACTGTGCATACCTAGCAGGTCTGATTGTTTGGGTACCTGCAGGTCTTCACTTTGGAAGTCTGTGGCCAATGAAGAATACAGTAACCCAATGCAGCCTTCTTAAAAAAAAAGTATTGTTGAATCTTAACAGTAAGAACATAGCACTATATAAGAGAAAGGAATTTTAAAAACACCACAAGGTTTACATGCATGCCTATCTTACCTCAGATGCTATGCAATCCCATTTCATCTCAGATCAACAACATTATCTCTCCCTTCCAATGTCTTTGAGGGACAAACTTTTAAGCCACTAATTATTACCACTGGAACAGCTTACCAAAGATCTTGATGCATTCTCCATCACTAACAATTTTTGAATCAAAACTGGATGTTTTTCTAAAAGGAATTTTCTAGGAATTATTTTTGGGGAAGTTCTATGGTCTGTGTTAAACAAGAGGTTAGACTAGATGATCACAATGGTCTGTTCTGACCTTGGAATCTATGAATTTATGAAATCCATACAAAGTTCTTTGATCTCAATTTCATTGGCCTTTTTTGACCCTGCTGCCCTACTCCAGTCCAATGATCTCAGTGCAGTGTTGGAGGTGGAACTTCAAAGCAAACTGCTCTTGCACTGTCCCTCAAATGTTGGTAGATGGGTGACTACCAAAAGCCATTCATTCTTTCCTGCCTATGGACAGCGAAGAACTTCTTGAATTAACACCATGTATTCATATGGCAGACCCCTTAGAAACAAACAATCAGACACACATATAGAACATATTAGAGACAATAATAATATCCTGGGATCAACACTGATACTACAACACTGCAAGCTTAGAGAACATATACATTCATAAAAATTATTATAGGTGAGCTCCAAATATGTCACTGCTACCAATCAAAAATACATTCCAGTGGGGAGTAGTGTTTGTCCTTTGCCTGGAGAGTTTTCTTAGGAATTTAGGCTACAACAAAAAACTCAGAAAACTGTAGATTCTATTAAAATATTAAGGGCTATTGTGACTTTACCTTAAATTCTCAATAGATGGCAGCAAGTAGCTTTGTTGCGCCCAGAAGAAGGCTGGGGAAAAGATTGTGGAAAACAGAAATTTTGGTTTTCCCCCTGGCTTCACAGAATGCACCATTGCCAGCCTCATGCTAAAGCAACATAGATCACTTGCCATGCTGGCACAGCTATTCTGGCCAACACATTTGGGGTGAAGCCCCATACCCCACCAACCTCAATAAAAGGGTGCATAGCAAATCTGTGGAGACTGCCCTTTGCAACTGTGATGCAGGGAGCCAGCCCAGGATGGACCACCACAACCCGGCACTTAACGAGAAGGAGAGAAGTGAAAACATGGCAGTCTTAGAGGTCAGACATTGTGTGTTCAAAAATAGCAGAAAACTGGAAAAAATGTTCCAACACAGACCAATAGTAAAAATCTTGTGCTAACCTGATATACTTAAACTTTCATCACTGTTATTATGAAATACATTTAAAAGTTTGGATGGCTCTTTCTAGAAGAGACATAGTTATAATTTTATTTATGAAACGTATTTGCAAGAAATCTGGAATTTTGCCACCAATACATACTTTATGGGGAAAAAATGAAAGTCACACATGTCAGAAAATGTCTAATATCCCAGTTCTAAAATAAGATTCTGCTTGGGTATACTTCACTTTTGAAATACATGTTTCAAGGAGTTAGATAAGACTTCAGCCTCTGCGAATGGAGGGGACTGCAAGCGTTTTGACAAATTTCCAGTAATCCTAGAAATGCTTTCATATCGTATGCAATGTTTCTTCAAGAGCAGTAAGACCTTCCAGTGGGAACTTGGCCAGTGTTTTATATCGTATGTCAATCATTCATAGCCCTTTGCTAGAGGAGCAGGTGTGAAGAAAATAACTTTCTTGTATTGGTGGTTGGCTGAATATTATGCAAACATTTTCTCTATGGCATTATAAATGTATTTTTTATAAGTTATTTATTAGAGCTGGTAGTTCTCTGTCTGTATTATCATTCCCTCTGCAAAAGTAGCAGACTGCACTCTTTCACTCTTTTGCTCTAGAGTTAAAAATTGATTTTTTTTTTTACAGACTTCTAGACTGTAGTGTAAATGGGCATTCACTTTTTTGTTCCTCTTTAAGTATCACTTCTGAAAGACGGTTTCTGTAGACCTCTATTTAGCCTTGTATTTTCCGTTGTGACCTTTTTTTCATTTTTTTTTAAACTTTGCATTGCCCTGAGTGTCTGCCTCCTCTAGTAACACCACTTCATTGTCATCAGATTCACTTCATGATTCCTTTTTACTGGTAGTTTAGGACGATTGAAGAAACAATCTAGCCTCTTCATGTGGTTGCTGCTTATACACTCAGAAGGGGGAAGAGAACCTGCTTAGCATTGCCTCAACATGTTCCTGCTATGTTTTTCTCTTTGGTAATCACTTTCATAGTAGCTCACTCTGTAGTAATGTCACGAAATTTACCATCTGCAGCATTACCATGGCTCGTCTTTTTTCAGCAATCTGCCTGCTCTAGCCAGTATTGCTTTTTCACAGCATAAACTTTCATATGTTTAGTCATTTTAAAAAATTCAAATTGTTTTTATAGTGTTTTCAAAAAGGGGCACGAAGCAAAATAAAGAATAATGAAAAAGTTACTGAGTAGCTGTATATTTGTGTATATTGTATAAAGATTACCAGGAGTTTTAATGCAATTTTATATTGAAATGAGAAGTTTAGTTATTGCTGTATACTTTTCAAAGTCACTTACTTGTTGAACTAAATTCTGTTATTTTCTATATACTATCATATTCAAATATTTTACAATGCAAAGTTTCTAAACATTATCATAAGTAGTTCACTCTGGGACAA
Source organism: Trachemys scripta elegans (assembly GCF_013100865.1). Lineage (NCBI taxonomy): Eukaryota > Metazoa > Chordata > Testudines > Emydidae > Trachemys > Trachemys scripta. The sequence continues at coordinate 163,169,928 of NC_048300.1, forward strand.
ACTCAGTTATATCAATGTAAATCCACGTAGAATCATAGAATCATAGAATATCAGGTTTGGAAGGGACCTCAGGAGGTCATCTAGTCCAACCCCTTGCTCAAAGCAGGACCAATTCCCAACTAAATCATCCCAGCCAGGGCTTTGTCAAGCCGGACCTTAAAAACCTCTAAGGAAGGAGATTCCACCACCTCCCTAGGAAACCCATTCCAGTGCTTCACCACCCTCCTAATGAAAAAGTTTTTCCTAATATCCAACCTAAACCTCCCCAATTGCAACTTGAGACCATTACTCCTTGTTCTGTCATCAGGTACCACTGAGAACAGTCTAGATCCATCCTCTTTGGAACCCTCTTTCAGGTAGTTGAAAGCAGGTATCAAATCCCCCCCCCCTCATTCTTCTCTTCTGCAGTCTAAACAATCCCAGTTCCCTCAGCCTCTCCTCATAAGTCATGTGCTCCAGACCCCTAATCATTTTTGTTGCCCTCCGCTGGACTCTTTCCAATTTTTCCACATCCTTCTTATAGTGTGGGGCCCAAAACTGGACACAGTACTCCAGATGAGGCTTCACCAATGTCGAATAGAGGGGAACGATCACATCCCTCGATCTGCTGGCAATGCCCTACTTATACAGCCCAGAATGCCGTTAGCCTTCTTGGCAACAAGGGCACACTGTTGACTCATATCCAGCTTCTCGTCCACTGTAACTCCTAAGTCCTTTTCTGCAGAACTGCTTCCTAGCCATTCGGTCCCTAGTCTGTAACAGTGCATGGGATTCTTTCGTCCTAAGTGCAGGACTCTGCACTTGTCCTTGTTGAACCTCATCAGGTTTCTTTTGGCCCAATCCTCTAATTTGTCTAGGTCCCTCTGTATCCTGTCCCTATCCTTTAGTGTATCTACCACTCCTCCCAGTTTAGTGTCATCTGCAAACTTGCCGAGAGTGCAGTTCACGCCATCCTCCAGATCATTAATGAAGATATTGAACAAAACCGACCCCTGGGGTACTCCACTTGAAACCGTCTGCCAACTAGACATGGAGTCGTTGATCACTACCCGTTGAGCCCGACGATCTAGCCAGCTTTCTATCCACCTTATAGTCCATTCATCCAGTCCATACTTCTTTAACTTGCTGGCAAGAATACTGTGGGAGATTGGCTGAGCCTCTGGAGGTTTTTCGCCTTCCTCCGCAGCATGGGGCAGGGATCTCTAGCAGGAGGGTTTCTGCCGATTGAAGTCACCTAAAACAGGATTGGGGACTTCAACAGCAGAGTCCAGGCAGGGGTAGGGACGGTTTTATGGCCTGCAGCATGCAGGGGGTCAGACCAGATGATCATAATGGTCCCTTCTGACCTTAAAGTCTATGAGTCTATGAGTCTATGGGAGACTGTAACAAAAGCTTTGCTAAAGTCAAGGAATAACACATCCACTGCTTTCCCCTCATCCACAAACCCAGTTATCTCCTCATAGAAGGCAATTAGGTTAGTCAGGCATGACATGCCCTTGGTGAATCCATGCTGACTGTTCCTGATCACTTTCCTCTCCTCTAAGTGTTTCAGAAAATCGATTTCTCTAGATCTATACTGAAGTAAATGGAAACCAGAATCTAGTCTATTTTGCTGAACAGTACTCAAGAATACAATACAGTATATTACTATAGCAGTCAATTTAATCTCTTTTAAAAGCATATTCTTACTAACTTCAGTTTATTATTTTATAATGAAAGCCAGAAACCAGTTAAATAGCTTTTGCATATTTTACGTAATCGTTTAAAGTATCCCAGCTTTCATTGGCTGTTCTCAGTGCCTTATTTCTAATGAAAGCGGTGCCAGGGCTCAAGCAATTTTTTACTTCCATAACACAGAGGTGCTGGGGCTCAGCCCTCGCAAGCCCTGCCACAAATCAAGCACTGCCTGTTCTGCTGGATCTGGTTTTCTATCATGTCGTATTTATCAGTTAGACATACAGGCCAAATGTAACCCTGATGATTTCAATGTTGTTGCTGTTTCCTGTTTATCCCAGGACTGAACTTGGTCCATTTTGTTGAGTCCAGCTAAAGGCGACAATAGATTATTGAGCTGCAGTCAACTAAATATATATCAGCTTTTCACTGATTTGATCAAAAGTCCAGGTTTTTTTTTTCTTTTACATGTAACTAATATCCTTGGCAGGGTAAACAATCGTCTGGTTTTGAGATGCCACAAACAACTTTCATTAACTACGGTCTAAACAGTTCAATGAAGCATATATTATCTGTCCCTATGCATTATAATGGAGGAGTTGCTGCCTGAATGGTTTCTACATCTTAATCAACAGATCAATCTCCCCATACTTTTCCAGGTCCAGAACAATTTTCCTGCCTTCATTTCATTGTTCTCTACAATTTAGTTGCAGTCTTGGCTCTTCTTTGTTATCACTTCTGCAAACTGAATGGTGCGGGTATATCATTTAGTGCTCAAATCCCTAATTATTTTATCTTCAGTTGAAGGAACTTGAAAAGTGGACACCTTTAAAATTACAATTCAGTAAATAGTTGACAGATTAAACATAGCACTCCCCCTGAACTATATAATCAGCAAAGACAGAAACACCTAATTCATACCAGAAAAGCCAAAAAAAAAAAAAATCCTATTTTGGTTTGGGTTGAACTGAATGGTATCTGACAAAGAACAAATAACTTTAATAAATGATGACTGACCAGTGGTTAAAAAAAAAAAAAAAGAAGCCAGCCTCACATACTAGCTGTCAAGAGCTGCTCAGATAGGAGGCCATTTTGCAGTGCAACAACAACTTTATTGAATCTATAACCATGGGGGCTGTCTTACATAGTGTCTACACTGAGGGAATTTTAACCAGGCCAGATAAGGGTCTTTAAAGCCCCTGTATTTTTCCACAGCATTATTATATGCCAGTAGATGGAGTTCCTTATAGGTGATAAAAAGCAGGATGTATGTATAGTTATCAACAGCTCTTGTATTTGACAATGGAATAGTGACACTTTTTATGTATTTCTCCTGTAGGTTCTTGTACTGCTTCTCACTCTTGCTGTACCCTCACATAAGATTTAGTCATGTTTTGTGCGCTGAAGTTTTAATTTCTCTCTACAGTATTTAAGTCTTTAGTTCTCTGGAGACTTGGACTTTGTCTAGTTTAAACTATTTTTCTTTCTTCTCTAATTATTTATGATGAAGTCCAGATTAACAATATAAAGGAACAGCTTTAACATTGTATCCTGTAAATGGAGCCTTACATACTTGCCAATACATTACAGTGATAGGAGCCATCCAATGGGACAATATGGCTCTTTTATGAAGGCAACAGGACAGGACATAGCAGATACAAATGAAAGTGGCAAAATAAATAAATTTATAGATTTAAATATTTTAAGGCTAGAAGTAACCATTATGATCACCTAGTCTGATCTCCTGCATAAAAGAGGCCAAAGAACCTCACCAAGTAATTTCTGCATCAAGCCCATAACTTCTGTTTGACCTATAGCATATCTTTTAAAAATACATCTGGCCTTGAGTTACTGTCTTCAAGTGATAGAGAAGTCACCATATCCCTAGGTAAGTTGTTCCAGTGGTTAAATACTGCTTATAAGGTGCACCTTATTTCTAGTCTGAATTTGTCCAGCTTCAGCTGCCAGTTATTGGATCACGTTAGGCCTCTCTCTGCCAGATTAAAGAGCTGTCAGCAACCAGAAAGCTCTTCCTCATCTAGGTACCTATAAATACCTGTTTATACATCTAAAGAGTATGTTTTTCCTCTTTGCTACAGCATAGCACTGGGAGCCCATTGTTAACTGGTTATCTACCATGATCCCTCTGTCTTTTCAGTCTACACAAGGGGAGAAGAAAGGAAAGATATAACAAGGAATAAAAGTCTGAACCAAGTACTACAAATCTGAATCAAGTCCCACAATTACTTTGAAAACATTGACAATGATATTTTATACTCAGATCAATATCACTGAAAATAAATGGTATACTTATCATATGGAATCATCCTCTACAATCATAAAAGCCCTAAATTCAAAAGCTCAAGTTTGTGGGGGCATTTGGGTCCCAAATGCCAAGAGAATCCAGCAATGTATTTTGTGAATAATTCCGTAGAGACTCATACTCGAGTTCAAAGCTTCTGATAGCAAGATTACTAATCTCATTTAGTTTCACTAAATTTTGTTACTCAGTGAACATTATGTCATTTCAGGGATGAATACGGGTATTTGTCTGGCACAAAAGACTCTCACATCCAAAAGAAAGACATATTCCTGTTACAGTTTTTAGTATCTTTTTTCCATTTGATTTTCTTCTTCTTTAGATCAAAAGTGATGAGTAATCAAACTGAAATAACACTGTAGTACCTCATAAAGCAAACCACTTTCTCACACTTCCTTCAAAATGACATTTCTCAAGGTAAGCATACAAGAGATTAACAGGATCATACTGAGCAATCAAAAAGATTGTGCCCTGAAACCCCTTGGATGTTCTCAATGAGGAGACAATTCCCAATCAAGATAGTTCTTACAAAGAGCTCCCCTCTTCACTAATCTGATGTAGCGGTATCTCAGATTTATTTATTGTCAATCTATTCATTCATTCTTAATCACAATAATGCTCTAGTAAACCTAAAGCACACAAATTGAATGGAGTTTTCATTTAATTTCCTAAAATATCATATGTTCCTTACAACTAGATACAAATATTTCCTAAGTCACACTGCCTGGCCTCTTCTCTTAAACTATGAGGCCTTTTGAGAATGCCTGAGGAATCTTCAATTATTCCATGCCCTAGATTTCAATCAAATTTGATGTTACACTGAGACTAAAGGCTATAGAGTACCGATCTCCAATTTTATTGACCTTAGATGGTTATTATACTAATGACATATTCACTGAGAGAATAGCTAACAAAACTGAAAATGTACTCTGATGTCTAACTCTGTACATACTAAAGTAGCTTGCTACTACAGATTATATTGAACACATCACTCCTCCACACTTCTGACATGAGGATGCTACAGCCGGAATGGTTGAGAAGATCAGCACAAACCCAAGACTACCACTATATACAGACCCCTTTGACCACTCAAAGATGCACTTATCATTGCAACAACCTGTTGTGGGCCCCATTTGCCCTGCACAGATTTCTCTGCAATGTCGATGTGGTGTGAAGAATGATGTGTAGCTGATATCAGAAACCAGTCTCTTATTACTGACCTGATCATGCATGTACCTGGTTTTGATTTGCCATGCCACTCATGGGCCCTTCTGAAGTGATTTTGAATGGGCCAGAGTCAATGTGCAGCCAGCCTTTGCACCTGAGGCCAATGAGAGGAATCCACATGCAGTTGCGGCCAAAGACAGATTATGTCACATATCACTGATGATTGCTCTGGTGCCCTATTTCATGGTGGTCTGAGGGCTCTGCACTTCATTGATGAGGCAGCCAAAAATTGGCTTGGCAAGCTCCACATGCGATAAGAAGAAGATGGAATAAAATGATGTGTTCTATTATTTTATTCTCTGGAGGGGGTGATCAGACCCTAGCTGTTAAAAGTGGGAGAGTTTTCTGGAGCCACAATATTTCTGAAGTTTAATCTTCATAGCCATATCAATGTTGTTGGTGACATGACCGCTTTTATTATTTATAAAGGAGTTTTCTAGTTTAAGTGAATCGTCACTGGATAGACACTCTACCCCAAGGCCTTCCATGGAATTATGAACAGTTTTGTCTAGCTTCAATATAAGCAACTCATTACTTTGATGTTATCAACTACCATGATAGTGGACATACCATTGTGACAGTCAGTCTGTTGGCTTGTTCTAAGATGCAGAAAGAATGTTAGCATGTGTAGCAGTAGAAATGGAAAAAACTGAAATAACAGCAGAATCTACTGAGGCATTCACCCTTTTTTTATATATCTCTTTGAAGATCATAGAACTGTACTAAGATATTGGCAATTCATATACTAGCGACACACGAGGAATATGCCTTTTTTATATTGAATGCTGTATATAACAAATGGAGGAAAGACCCATGACTCTGCATGAATAAATTGATTTTCCACTACAATATGCCTACTCCTTTGAATTCCTGTATCCTTCCCTTTATTTCACTGTGGCTAAGATCTGTGTGTGTGTGAGTGTGTGTGTGAGAGATTGAATTCTTCATGAAGACAAATGCAAATGAAGCAATATTTGAGTGAACTTGATACCTTGTGCAGAAAAGTCAATATCCAATATTTTACTTATTGAACAATACTTACAAACACATCTGTAAAGATTTTTGTGTAGTTTAGATATAGGACACAAATTTAGCATTCACAGTTTACAGAAGGCAATATTCACAGTTCATAGTGGCAAGGCAGATATCACCCTAAAGAGCAGTCATAAGCCCTAAAAGTTTTTGTCTAGCCCTGCCCCAATCTTATTTTATTAACACATTAGTCCTCTCATAGCACTAAATGGCTCAGAACTCAAAGGTGAAAGGTTGCTGTACTCACACTGTGCTTAAAGTCTTTTTTCATGGACTCAGTTTTTTTTTTTTTTAATTATATGGAGATATCCTAGCTCCTAGAATTGGAAGGGACTTGAAAGGTCATTGAGCCCAGCCCCCTGCCTTCACTAGCAGGACCAAGAACTGATTTTTTTCCCCCCAGAACCCTAAGTAGCCCCCTCAAGGATTGAATTTACAACCCTGGGTTTAGCAGGCCAATGCTGAAACCACTGAGCTATCCCTCCCCCCATTTTCAGCAATCAACTTTGCTACTTACCTTCTCTCACCATGCCTCTTCCTCCACTCTCTCCTAGTCTACTGGCACACAGTCCATCCCCCCGTGCATGGGCACCACTGCAGCTGATAAATGACTGTTGGCTGGCTGCTTGTCAGGGTGACCTTGAGCACCTGGCTCCTTTTACAGCTGCTTTTCCCCTGTACACCTTTAGTTGGTATTGGTCCTGATTTAGTTGGTGTTGGTCCTGCTATGAGCAGGGGGTTGGACTAGATGACCTCCTGAGATCTCTTCCAACCCTAATCTTCTATGATTCTATGCTTTGTCCATATCAGTCAGGAGAGCTGGCAATTTGTAAATGAGACAATATAAAAGGCATAACAGCAAACCATCCTGATATGGAGAAAAGATAGGAAGATAGTAAGAGACCAATATGATTACATTGGGTGCTCTTAAATAACCTGAACATCAAAAAAAAAAAAAAAATCATACAAAAGTGTAAACAAGGACAAATTGCTAAGGATGAATATAATAGAATAGCACAAGCATATAGGGAGAAAATCAAAAAGGCCATACCACAAAATGAATTACAACTATCAGTGGCCATAAAAAAAAAAAAAAGAACAGGTTCTATAAATTCATACTTTTAGAGAAAGATGAAGGAAAGTGTAGGTTCATTACTTAATGGGGAAGGAGAACTAACAGCAGATGACACAGAGAAGATTGAAGTGGTTAATGCCTATTTTCTTCAGTCTTCAGTAAAAAGGTTAATTGTTACCAGATCTGCATAGACCTGATACTTAACCTGATTAATATTAACAGCAAGGGGAAGGAACTCAAGCCAAAATAGGGAAAGAACAGGTTAAAGAATATTAATATAAGTTAAATGTATTCAAATCAGAAGGGATTGATGAAATTCATGCTGCAGTACTTAAGGAATTTCTGAACCATTAGCAGTTATCTTCAAGAACTTGTGTAGAATGGATGAGGTTCCAGAGGACAGAGAAAGGGTAAAAATAATAACTATCTATAAAAAGGAGAACAAATAGGACCTGGGAAATCACAGACCAATCAGCCTAACTTCAACAACTGGAAAGACAGTGGAACAAATTGTACACAATTTGCAAGAAAAATAACTTGATAAATAATAGCCAACACGAATTTGTGCAGAGCAAATCATGCCAAACCAATCTATTTTCCTTCTTTGATAGGGTAACCAACCTAGTGGATAGGGGGAAAGCAGTTGCATGATATATCTGGACTTAATAAGGTTTTAGACCAATCCCATATGACATTATCATAAGCAAACAAGAAAGATATAGTTTGGATTAAATTATAATAAAGTGAGTGCACAACTGGCTGAAAAACTGTATCCACTTTATTGTATATTGTGGTCATTTGGGTAGAGTCAGCATTAGTTGTGGAGTTTTTTTGAGATAGTCTTTTCAGCGTATTCTATAGGTGTTGGTAAAAGAAGACAAGCAGGAAACATCAGACTAGATTAGACCATACATAAACCTATTTTGAGATATTTATTCTTAGCTTCTTTGGCTTCATCAGGTAAAGAATTTCAGAAACACTAGTTGGTGAACAATGATCCTTGTTTTTGTTCCTTGACATTCAGTGCAAGGTCAATGATTAAACTTATTACTGCTCATGACCTGGTTAAGCATGAAGACCCTAACTTTGCATGTATAATTGAGGTCTGGCTGAATGATATTACAGCACTAATGCTGATTCAGTTACTATTTCCTTGCTTCATTCCTTTTACAATGATGATTTTAGGGATAATGGTTAGTTCTATTTATTTAAACAATGTGTGTCTGGCCTTGTCAATCTTTTAGATGCAGCATTTTAAAAAAAATGTAATGGGAGAAGACAAGACAGACAAAAGGCAAGAGAATCTTTGGTGGCCTCCTCTAAGTCACAGGGCTAGTACAGAACCCAGGCATGACAGCCATCTTGTAAAGTGGTGCTGCAAAGACTGATTATTTTCCATGGAGTCTGCAGGGCAATCATCCTGTGGAGGAGTTCTGAACTGAAGCCAATGTGTTTTCATTAAACAAGGAGACATTAGTCAAGAAAAGGGGCAATATTTTGAAAAGTGACTAAGGAGTGATTAGCAACAGAGGGTCCTGTGGCACCTTTAAGACTAACAGAAGTATTGGGAGCATAAGCTTTCGTGGGTAAGAACCTCACTTGCATCTGAAGAAGTGAGGTTCTTACCCACGAAAGCTTATGCTCCCAATACTTCTGTTAGTCTTAAAGGTGCCACAGGACCCTCTGTTGCTTTTTACAGATTCAGACTAACACGGCTACCCTTCTGATACTTGATTAAGGAGTGATTAAGTCTCATGGAAAGAGAAAGGGGCTTAACTTTCTAAGTGCCTAAGTCTATTTCAAAAATGGGACACAAATAAAAACCTGAAAAAGGCACAAGAATGGTAAGGTCAAGATTTGTTTTCAAATGTGTTTATTTGTTATCGATGTATGGGCTTTTCTACTGCTCTCATCACTGTAGTAACTGGGCACCTTGTCATGTGCACAGGGACGCAGGCCTCTAGGGTGAAGAGGTGAGTAACTGAATACCCTTTATTTCCTGTTACCTTAGTGTTTTTATGCTTTGCCTCCAACACCCCCTAGTAATCTGTCTACACATTGGCTCTAGGCAACCACAATAAACACTAATCTCATATACATTATCAAATTCATCCTGATAGCACCTCACGAATGAGAAATATTAGCCTCGTTTTACAGATGGGGAATTGAGGAATGGACAGATTAAATAACTTGTACAAGGTCACAGAGTGACTACTCTCTGGCTAAGCTACGAACAGAACTCCTGAGTCCTAAGCCAGTGACTCAACCACCAACCCAAATATTTGCAGAAATGTCTCCCCTTCCGCCCCATCCATTATTCAAACTACTCTACAAACAGAGAAACAATGTGAATATGAATAAACAACAGACAATTTCTTTTTAGTCCATTTTTGCAAGTATTTCACAATGGTTACTGTGATGACAAGCACTAATGGTTTATTATATGGTAATGAAAATGATTGGGCCTCATCTCAGCAGAAATCACACCAGATCTTAGGAAGGTCATAGATTTCAACTGGGTCATTCTTGTAACTCCTGCCACTCATACTACTTCCCTCTCAAATCATTCCCCTTATGAGTCTGTTGATTTTGATTTGCTTGATCCTGATGTATGATTTATGAGTCTGTTGATCTGGAGGGTAAAATTCAGCAAGCACTAACAATTGTTGTAAGAGTCAACCATTGACCTTCAGCTTCCCTTTCTGCTAGGATGCACTGCAAATGTTTAATTTTCTTCTGGCAAATATAAGCAAAACTACACTGGTGGAGAATTTGTTTGTTTTTCACTGAATCTGTCAATGCTTTGCTCACAAAGTAATGTTTTTTGCTTGAAGTGTGAAACACAGCATCTAGTTTACACATCTCTGGTGCCCCCTTTTTGTTGGTTTTCCCCTTCTCTTTTAGTTTGGTTTTGCTGAATAGCACTATGAATTACGTTGGCTTAAGTCATCCCCTTCCATAGAGATATCTGCAGGGAGGGGACAACGGATCAAGAAACTCTACATGGTTGACCTTGCAAACTTTCCAAACAATTGTCCCTTGTGTGGCTGTATGGGCCATAGATGGAGTGGATGGAGGAAATTACCAGCTCTGGGGATCTAGAGAACTTCTGGGAAGGAAAGCTCTAGTCCTGTGTAGGCATTAGGGGTAGGATTTTCAAAACCATTCAGCTATGGCCTAAATCAGTGGTGGGCAACCTGCGGCCCGCGGGCCGCATGCGACCCATCACGGTAATCTGATTGTGAGCCACGAGAGAGTTTGTTTATATTGACCATCCGCAGGCACGACCACCCGCAGCTTCCAGTGACTGTGATTCACTGTTTCTGGCCAATGGGAGGTATGGGAATCAGCAGGCTGCAGGGACATACTAGCCACCACTTCCCACATTCCCTGGGAATGGTGAACTGCGGCCACTGGGAGCTGTGGAGGGCTGTGCCTGTGGACAGTCAACATCAGCAAAATGTCTTGTGGGCTGCAATCAGATTACCTTGATGAGCTGCATGCAGCCCATGGGCTGCAGGTTGCCCACCACTGGCCTAAATACTTCATTGATTCCAATTTGTCATTGACTTCAATTTGGAGGAGAAATAGGTCTAGGCTGGACACTTACGAAAATTCCACTCTTGCTGTCCATGTGAAGGACTGACACTACCAGATGTCCCCATTGGTCTCTCTCTCTCTCCATGGGCCACAGCTTTTTAAGGAATCGGCATGGAATTAGAGGGAGAAGGATGATGAAACAGAAGCAATGCTCCCCATTCCACACACATTTAGAGAAGTCTATCCTAATGGAATCCATTCTGCTTGCATAAGAAGGTGAGGTAATCAGGGAATTAATTGTTAAGTCATAAATAATATTTAGTATTAATTCTACTTCATACTGGATATATAACATGCACTAAGGTAGTGCACTATAAGAAAAAGCAGTGATTGATTTTGCTGATATTAATACAACAAATTAAATAAACTCATCTTTCTATTACTAATAATAGTATATCTAGCAAAAACTTAATCCTTTCCCTGCGATAGAAAACACATTTTTGTTGCTATTCAGTAAAACTTAAAAGAACAGTTAATCACTGTTAAAGACCTTTGGACATATTTTGAATAAATAACTGATGTGCAAGATGCTTTAACAATAAAATCCATCTCCAAGAAGATAAAGGATGAGAGTGCAACTAGCTGCACAGTAGTGCAGATCCAGCTTTAAGCATTAAGCATTAAGCATGGCTAGCACTGATAGTGGCACTAATCACCAGGAAGGGAGCTGGGGGGAGGTGGAGCCATGGTCCTGTTCTTGCTTCCCCAGTAGCTCTATATTCAAAAGTGATTATCCGCTGTTTTGATTGGTAAAAGCAGCTAACAATAATGAAAAATAAGAAACATTTGCCTTTAGGTATTGGGTATTTGCCACAAGTACATTTCCAATTGCAAATAACTGCTGCAATGTGTATATAACCGGCTGTCTCCCGCTGTATGATGGGGAATTAGAATTTGTATCAACCACTGGAGGGATTACAAAAGCAGGAACTGAGTCAGTGGGAGTCTTTCTAATGACTTCAACTGGAGATGGATTGGGCCCAATGGTTGCAGTATCTGAAGGGGAAAGAGACTGTAGAATGCAAATAAAAAATAAAAATCCTGTTGATAGGCCACAAAAGGATATGAGTTTAAAGAAGAAACAAGACCATGCTACTATAATGGGTAGGGTTGAGTAAGACTGAACACCAAATCATTTTTGGTTCCCTCTTTATTCCCTCACCCTCACATTTTGTCAGAACGGACAGTGCACTGCAAAATGCCCTTTGTGAAGAAAAAGTGACAGATGCTGGTAGCACACATGAGCTCATTTAAAAGTCATTGACAAATACCGGTGCAAAAACATAGGGCCAACATCTTTGTAACATCTAGTGGGCCTATGCAGTGAGGCAGAAGCAGGAGGAAGAGATGGAGAATTCAGTTGAAGTTTTCAGTAGGTCAGGAAGCCACATTCGTTAGCTGCAGCTACATAATCCCTCTAAAATCCAGGTTACACTACATTTCTTGCATCAAGACACTGTTAAAAATGGCTTTAAAAACTAGTTTCTGCACACATTGTAATGGCTTGCATGGATGGGACAGCTTTGTTAAAGCTGTTTTTAAACACAATATAGCTTAGTGGAGCAGTGAAGTAGTAGCTTCTTTATAGGAAGAGCAAAAGCTTGACTGATGTTACTGTCACACTTAGGTCACCTCATAAAGCTGATCTGGTGCTTTTTTTCAATTGGCTATCTTTCTGTCATCTTGAATTATGAGACTGTCTTCAAACAAAAAGCTAGAGTTTAACCTTGGGTTTTACACATTATGGCACATAGAACACAAAGATTGTGATGTATTAACAAGGGTTTTTTTATAAACTGATATTTTTGTGAGCTAGTTATGTCTCAAACTTCTTAATTCACTTAAAACTGTGATAACGGCTATGTAGTGGGTTAGCGGTGGTCCCTCCTTCTCTGGGTCAGTGGGAGGCCACTCCACCTTACTACATCACTGCGTGTTTCCTAGGGCCAGAGAGTTGAACAATTTAAGGCTCTGACCTGCAGTCCCGACAGAGCAGCAAACAGTTAGGGCCTCTGGCCCGTGGTCCGGGCAGAGCAGCACAAGTCTATGAGGCGAGGCCCAGCCTTCAGTCAGGGTGGGGCAGCAAACAGTTTAAGGCTCTGGTCTACACTCAGGGCAGTGTAGTTAGGGGCTCTGATCCACGATCCAGGCAGAGCAACAAAGGGGTTGGTCATCCTAGCTCTGGCAGAGAGCCTACAAACACAAGTCTCTTGGCCTAGAGTGGGGAGGCTGCCACCCCAGGGGTGAGGTGACAGGGGATAGGGGAGCCCAGGCCCACCCAACTCTTCCAGGCCCCAACCCAGGGCCCTAACAGTGGAGGAGTATTCCACCACTGGGTCAGTGGGAAATCCAGCCACAACACACTGACCGGGTCTCCAGCAGCAGCGCAGCTAGACTGGGGTCAACTGCCCCAGGCCACTTCCTCCCCTCCCGTTGATGTGTATTTGGATCCATGGGTGACTGCAGGGTTGAAGGCTAGTGGCAGTCCCAGTGACTCCTCAGTGCCTTGGTCAGTGGGTGGCTTCAGCAGCTCTGGCCAGTCCTCAGCTCGGCAGAGGTCCGCTATGGTCTCCCAGCTTGTGAGTGGGCAGGAGGCTTCTGTATCCTTCAGCGGCTGCAGCCCAACTGAGCTTCAGAACCCTCCCTTTATAGTTTCTGTCCTGCCTCCTGACTGCTGGTGGGGGGAAAGCATGGCCTGGCTTCACCCACCTTGGTTCAGAGAGTGGTCCCTCTCCCTCTGGCTCAGTGGGAGGCCATTCACTACCTTACCCTAGGCCTGTGCATCTCTCCTTCTTACTATAGGCTGAAGGGAGTAAAACCCAGCCCATCTGGTGTGTCAGGACTCTGAATAGCCCAACAAAGCAGATTCAAGGTTCCAGGAATCAGGAGGTTTCACTCTGAGGACAAAGCCAGGGAGTAATCATTGTCCATAGCATGATCCTTGGTAGACAAACAAATTTCATAGCAAAAATCTGTTTGAGATTATATGCTACTTTAAGCAGCATTAATTCCTTTCCCATTCCTTTGATCTGCTCTAATGGGCATACAACATATGCACAGGGCCTGGGGATGAAAATCTATGGCCACAGTGCACTGCAAAAAAAAACATGCTATCAGGGGAAAGTTGTGGTAGGGGAGCAGTATGGAGCATCCAAGAATCTAAAATGGAACCTGGTTTCTCAGTGGCGCATAAGGCACTGCTGGCATGCCAGGCATCCACTCCTGCCTCATCTATGAGGTCTGCAACCAGCCCTTGGTGACCACTACTTATCATGCTGACCAATATTGTCTCATTGTTTCCTTTTGTTCCTTCACCTATATGTCTCCACCAGTTGTCTGCAGGGGACATTTTTTTCTTTTGTTGGTATGGTGCCTACATAAAGGGGTCCTGGTCTATAAATAATAAGAATGAGAAAACAGTGCAAGGATAATTTCATGATTTTAGCATTTCTGCTGTTTTTTTTCCACAGAGTGGGTATTCTGGTTCATTGCTCTTATCTGACTGCACATAATAGGAGAAAAATGCCAATATATTTACCTAAGAAAAATATTGTGCAGTTTGTTATATAAAAGAGTTTCCATGTACTCTAAAATATATACTTATTAAAACCCCATTTGGAATACTTATCCTTTTTATAAATGTTTTCTCATGTCTTAGCTATTCATTGCTGTTTTCTTTCTTGATTTCAACAAGAGAAAACATGTCTTCCACCTTAATTGTATCTGGGAACAGCTAGAGTCATCAGGCTATCCTTATGCTCAGGGTCAAGAAGTAGGAAATGTATATGATTGAATACAGTGTGTACATTTTTATTTGGATTTCCAAAAGTGCCAACAAGAATAGGTGCTGGGCACTTAACTCCCTAAGGTGCCTCTGAAAACTCTCACCTTTAAGTGTCAAGATACATTTCTAGTCTTTTGGTTTTATGTCTCAAGGATATAGTTTGATGTTAGGTCCTTCTTTTCTTGGTCAGAATCAGTATTTAGTGAGATAAAATACAAGACTGAAGAAACCTAAAATACAACATCAGAGCAGAAGATGACATTGATGAATGGAGTAAATTTTTAATACTGTACTGCAGGGCCAGCTGTACAGAGCATTTCTCTAGGATAACTCAACCTCTCTATTAGTTTTTTTTTTTCCCTTGGATCTCTATGATGTATAAAACCTCTGCCACTTAAATGTCATTGTTTTTTCTGGTTTCGTTTGCCCCTTGCTGCATTCCCTATGCTTCAAATATGCAGCAATGTCCATTTTCAGAAAGCACTGAGACACCTCAGTGCTATTTTCCAAGCAGATGCCTTAGTGCTTCCAGGAAGAAAATATTTTTTTTATCCAAACATTACTTTTCAAGGTGCAGGTTTTTTGCTTCATTTTTAGTCACAAAGATAGGTTCTCTCCTTTTCTGTCTATTCTCTGAATACACTATTCCACATTATCAATGATGCTATTTATTTTTCAGACATCATTTCACTCTTATCTTTTTGGAGAGGTCATTGGTGGTGGCAGCTTATCATTTCTTGCAAGAATTTGTTTGCACAATTTCTAGTGGAGTGTCCGTCTTCTGAAAATTTCAGGGGAGGGTCTTCCACACACAGTTTTCAAAAATGGTGCAGACAGTCTTGTTTGTCAAATGCATGTCTGGTTCAAGGGCATTAGCTTTCTTCAGGGGCTACTCAGGGCTACTCAGGGAGACCAGGGCTTTAAAAAGCCCGCTTTTTTAAAAAGACCAGGGGAGCTAGTGAACAGGAGTGGCTAACAGGGAGTTTTGCGAGGGAGTTCTCCAGGGGGAGTGTGAGCAGGGCCTAGAATTCAACATTCTTTAAACTTAAAAGCCAAAAAGCACCCCCTTGATACAAACAAAACAACAACAAAGGAATTAGCTGCAGGAGTAAAAAGAGAATGCAGGCAGAAGGCCACCAACAGAGTGGGGGCTACCCAATTACACCCAATGCAGCATGTAGGATTACCTGCCCTATGGGCGGGTGGCGTATGTGTGCATTCAGTGCAAGGAGCTCCTGGCCCTCAAAGACCATGTACGGGCTTTAGAGACCAGAGTGGCTGAACTGGAGGATCTGAGGGAAATAGAGAGGTACATAGATGAGACTTTCCGGGACACAGTAGAATGGTCCCACATCCGGTCTGACAGCCTCTGCGCTGTTGAGGAGGATGAAAGTCCCAGGGAAGGAGAGCATCTAACTGGAGCAGAGGGAAATAATCTCATGTTGGGACCCTCCTTCCAGATGATGTTGTGGTATCCTCTCGCACTGAGGATACCTCTCCGGGGGAGGGAAGTCCAGCTATTAGAAAGAGACAGGTATTAGTAATGGGTGATTCGATCATTAGAAACATAGATTGCTAGGTTTGCGATGACCGGGAGAAACATATGGTGACTTGCCTGCCTGGTGTGAAGGTTGCGGATCTCTCAAGATATCTAGATAGACTTATGTGTAGTGCTGGGGAGGAGCCGGTGGTCGTGGTACATGTAGGTACCAATGACATAGGGAAGGATAGAAGAGAGGTCAAATTTAGGGCTGCTAGGTAAGAGACTGAAGTCCAGACCTCCATGATAGCATTCTCTGAGATGCTCCCAATTCCACATGCAGGGCCAGTTAGACAGGCAGAACTGCATAGTCTCAATGCGTGGATAAAATGATGGTGTAGGGAGGAGGGGTTTAGATTTAGTAGAAACTGGGGCAACTTTTGGGAAAGGGGGAGCCTATACAGGAAGTATGGGCTCCACCTAAACCAAAATGGAACCAGATTGCTGGCACTTAACATTAAAAAGGTCACAGAACAGTCACCCTATGTGTAATTCAAGAGTGGCTAGACATAGCACTCTGCTATATATTTGGGGGTAACTTGCATGCTAGAGTCTAGGGTGAGTGGCAGAGTGGTAGTTCACAGCAAAAACAGACATAGTGTACACCAGACTGGAGAATTAAGGGGGCACAATGATCCAACAGTCCAGATTGTACCCTGGGGGATGTCACAATGCTGCAGCGAGCAGCGTGAAATGCACAGCCTGTTGTACTGAATGAGATGTGAACTTCATAGACTGGTGCAGTGATTTTAAGTCTGGTGGCTAGAAGCAGTCCAAGAAAAGGTTGCAGTTTTGTTATGTTCTGTTTGCTAATTTCAGGGAAAGGGAGTAGGAACAGAAAGATATAAAAATGGGTGATAAGGAAACAAAGTTAAAGCGGCCAAATTAAAGGCTGAGGAAAGAGAAAAAAATTGCCAACTTCAATTAAGAGAAGCAGAATTTAAGATAAAATTGAAAAAGTTGGAGATAAAAAAGGAAAAGGAAGCACATAAGAGGGCTTTGGAACTGAAACAGCAAGAAACTGAAGCCCGGAAGCAAACCAAAGAGACTGCAGAGGCAGAGGCTGCCAGAAGATCAATGGTGCATAAAAGTGCCATAGAGCTAAAAGAAGGGGAAATTTGGACCCAGAAGCAAGTCAAGGAGGCAGCACATAAGGGTGCCTTGGAGCTGAAACAAATAGAGACAGCAGCAAAAGCCAAGGAAGCAGAAACCCAGAAAGTAGCCATGGAGGAGAAGGAAAGAGTGAGTGGAAACACCAACTG
Organism: Trachemys scripta elegans; assembly: GCF_013100865.1. Taxonomy (NCBI): domain Eukaryota; kingdom Metazoa; phylum Chordata; order Testudines; family Emydidae; genus Trachemys; species Trachemys scripta. The sequence continues at coordinate 163,187,442 of NC_048300.1, forward strand.
GATTTCATAGAGAAGCAGAAGCAGAACCCAGGAACACCAGTGATTCCCATCTCTCCAAGAGTCTCTGAGTGTGACCTTATGCCCCATTTTCTTAGAATAGAATAGAATAGAATAGAAATATTGTTAGAATATGAACATGGCATAATTAAGATATATTTTATGCAAGATGAGTCATGTGAGGTATCATTGGAAAGGTAATGATTTACTGAATGTGATTATCCAATTTGTATGCATGTATCATTTCTATATCTGAAGTTAGAAATGTAATGTAATAATTACAACTGTGTTTTCACCTGGGGAATGCCCACTAGACAGTATTCAAAAGCCTGGATGGGCCATCAGGAATGACAATAGGTCTTTGAAGATACTAATCTCCCTCCTTCTTGAGAAGTTTCCTGGGATGCTACTTTGACACTGCATGGTTATGTGATCATGTCACCTGATACAAGATACCATCTTGAAATGCTGATACTTTTCCATGGGAAGGGGGTGGGGGTCAACCTGGGAAACAAAGGATTCCCACCATATGCAAATCTTATTTAAGGCTGGGGAGTGAGATAATCTAGTCTCTTCTCCACTGCCTCCCTGCCCAAGAAGGAAGACTGCTCAAAACACCTGAAGAAACCAAGGAACAAAGCTGGGAGAGGCAGAGGCTGAGCCCAGGCAAGAAAGGTCAGCCTGTAATGGGTATACCTAGAGATTTAATCTGCAGGTAGTGCAGTTTACCTTCAAGAAACTCTGCAACCTGCATAGAACAAGGTTGAGAAATTACTATTTGTAGCCCATTTCTTGAATGTATTAAGCCTAGTTTGTGTATTTTGTTTTATTTGCTCAGTACTCTGCTTTGTTCTGTTTGCTATCCCTTATAATCACTTAAAATTTACCTTTTGTAGTTAATGAATTTGTTTTTTGTTTATTCTAAAACCCAGTTTGTGAGATTCATAACTGGGAGGGGGGGGATCTGTTCATATCTTCCTCCACATTGAGGATTGGGGTGCATTTCATAAGCTTTGCTGGCAAGTGGGAGTTTATGAAAGTAACCCCTTCCAAAAGGCAGAGTTTCACCAATTCCTGACAAAGCTGATTGGACTTTGCGCCTCTCTGTCTGTTTAGCTAATATATCCCAGTTGTATTGCTGGTCAGATTCTGAACTGACAAACCCCTGATGTCAGGGAGAAATGCATGACAGGCCTTGTGAACTGCACAAATTTTGAGTACATTGATAAGTATGGTTGCTTCTTGTTCTTACTATAATGCTTAAGTTCATCAATTCCCCAGGTGAGCACCTCATCCTCTCAAAGATGCATCAGTGATAATCATCTTAGATAAAGGAGAATGAGAGAATGGAATGCCTCCATATTCATTGTTCTGATTCATCCACCACTCCAAAGATGCCAGGACAGCTGCAGGTACATGAACCAATATGTCTGAGGGATGCTTGAATGGTCAATAGGCTGACTTTAGCTACCCTTTCAAGCTGCACAGGCAAAGCATAGTATATTAGGTCACATAGTGCCCTTTAGCCTAGTAACCTTACACAGAACTAAACTGTGGTAGTGTATATGATTTGAGAGAAGTACCCAACTGATGAATGGCCCAAAATCTTTCCAGGGACAGATAGGTGGTTGCATTCACAGAGTTGAGTAGAATCCCAGTGAATATGTTTTTCTGTGTTGGAACGAATATAATTTCCCTTTGTTAACTATGAGACCAGGTGATTGACCAGGCAAGGAATGTATTGGAAAACATAGAGAACTTGTTGTACAGATCTGCCTCAAACAAACCAATCATCCAGATAAGGGAAGACATGGATCCCTGTTGCTTTTCGGTAGGCTGCCACTACCTCTGTGTATTTGGTGAATACTGACAGGGCCAACGACAGGCCAAAGGGAAGTACTGTGTTCTGATAATGTTGGCCTATTATCACAAATCTTAGAAACTTCTTGTGACTCAGCAAAACTGCCACATGGAAGTCAGCATCCTGCAAACTGAGGGAGGCAAACTATTGCGATCTAGGGAAGAAATAATCAATGCTGGATAAATCATACAGAATCTTACATATCTGAGGAACTTATTAAGATTTTGAAGATCTAGAATATGTTCCAGAGCCCACTTTGACTTGGGAATCAGAAAGCATTATAAATAAAACCCCCTTCCCTGATGCTGAGGAGGAACTTCATCTACAGGTCCTAGATGGATTAGAGTCTGAAGCTCTTGAAGAGGTACCAGCACACGATTGGGGTCCCTGAAGAGGGATGATGAAGGTGGATGATAATTGGGAATAGAACAAAACTGAATAGAATATCCCAGTCCCAAAGTGCTTAGTGCATTTGTCTGTCATAATGGATTCCCAAGCACAGAGGAAAGGGGATCATCTGTCTCCAAACATGGATGGGGGAGTTGGAGGGTAGATTGCTGATAACTGTATTGCTCTCCTCAAGCAGGAAGTTAAATGGATTGCTTCCCTGTGGCTGACTAAGGACAAACTGCTGGCATAGAGTTGCAATTAGACAATCTCCTATGTTGAGATGTATGTCTCTTCTTGAAAATGCTGTCTGCCTTCATGAGTAAAATGGCTGCCTATAATACTGCTGTTGCTGTTATTGAGGCCTATATTGTTATCTCCTGGGAGCTGGAGTAGACATTCTTAAGTAGTGAAGAGTGGCTCTAGAATCCTTAAATGAATGTAAGGTCTCATCCATTTTATCAGAAAATAAGGATTGACCATCAAAAGGAAGACCTTTATTAGTATAAATGTCTGTAGTTATGCCTGAGTTTTGCAATTAGGATGCTTTCCTCATTGTTACTATAGATGCCATCATTCTGGAACAAGCATCACTTATATCAAGCACAGACTGGAGAGAAGTTTAGGCCACCATGCGACCTTCTGCAAAAAAAGCTTTAAATTTCTCCTGCAAGTCCTCAGACAACTTTTCAGTAAACTTTGACATTACATCTTAATTTACAAGGTCATATTTAGTTAAAGCACCTGCTGATTTGATATGCTCATTTGCAGAGAGGAGGTGAAATATATTTTTCTCCCAGAAAATAAAGTCTGTTGTGTTATTTCTCTTTGGAGTTGACTTAAGTCTTCCCTGTTGCAATCTCTTATTGGAAGATGGAACTATTAGTGAGTTTGGTGCAGAATGAGAATAAAAACACTCACATCCTTGCATTGGGACATGATAGCATTTGTTTGTGCACTTAGCTGTAGAGGCCAAAGAGGTTGGTATATGCCATAAAGTCTTGGCTTGTTCTAATAGTGCCTCATTAATAGGGGGTAATCTCCCCAGGGAGGAAAACTGGAGAATGTCTAAGAGCTTTTGCATATTTACTTGTACAAGCTCTATCTGAATGTCCAAAGATATAGCCATTCTTCTTTGAAGCTCCTGATGAGATTTAAAACCATCAGGAACTGAGAAGATGTGTCCAGGATTATAGAATAATCTGGCAGGAAGGAGGAAAGGTTAATAGGAAATGACAGATTCTCCTATGATAAAAACTGTCTCCTTGGGTTATGATTCCTCCCAATTCACAGGCTGCTCTGGAGGAACAGTGTCTTTTCCCAGCTCCAAAGCAGAAGCCTCTAGTAGCTTTGTCACTGGGTACTCTGGAGATCTCCTAGCATGGGCCAGTGATGAAGATCTGTGGGAATAAGAGACACCTCGGGGTTTCCAAAACAGCCACTGGGGAAGAGCACAGGGCATAGGAGGCCAATAGGAAGTTAACCACAATGATCTGTCCCAGCTGTCATAAGGTCTATCCCACACTTGGGACTGAGAAGTCCTTTTTGGAGGAGGTCTAGATGACCTCCTAGAAAGTCTGTTCCTTGGTGGAGACAGTAAGCCACTAGATTCACCAAGCCCAACTGCAAGAAATCATGAGAATAATCAGTAGGCAATGGGGGTACAAAGCCTGATTGGGCTACTAGGTGCCCTGAATGATTGAGCCCACTCTGAAGAGGTCATAGTTAATACAAAAATAGGTACTGATATCAGTACTATAAAGGCCTCATGAGAAGCTGATGATATAGAGTCTCAAGACAGACCCCATACTCAGTACCTGGGTAGAAATTAGAGCTGATACTGAAGAAGATGCTTGCTGCCAGTGGTTAAGAAAAGTCCAAGACCAATAGAGAGGCTAAAGTTCTCGCTGCTGCCAACACAGTATGCATAGGTGCTGAAGTGAGTACTGGTGAAGGAGAGCAGAAGAGACTATCATGATATCAGATATCATGATATCCTGCTTTGAGTAGGGGGCTGGACTAGATGACCTCGTGAGGTCTCTTCCAACCCTAATCTTCTATGATCATCTAGTCTGGCATTCTGCACATTGCAGGCCACAGATCCTCCCCTATCCACTCCTATAAAAGACCCATACGCTCTGGCTGAGATACTGAAGTCGTCAAATCATGATTTAAATACTTAACATTACAGCGAATAGACCATTTACTCTAGTTTAAATCTGCAAGTGACCCATGCCCCATGCTGCAGAGGAAGGCAACCCCCCCCCCCCCCGAAAAAAAACAAAACAAAAATCAGGGTCTCTGCCAAAGACCCTGACATGCTTTTTGTCAGGTACTGGTGTTGGCACAACCAAAAGTCTCTAAACCAGAGCTGACAAAAGTGCCAAGCCCAGCACCAAAGAAGGTGCTGACAGAGTAATTGTCTCCTGATCCACAGAAAAGTCTGGAACAGACAGACAAAGCAAATCCTTTGCCAATGACTCATGGTATCAAAACAGAGCCTGTTGATATTGTATTCAATGGCCATCCCATAGGTGGTGCTGGAGTTGGCTGTACAGTTCTGAGGTCCTCCTGACATGGTACCAGGCCAATAACAGATCTACCGTGGGTACCAGAGGAATCCCCAAAATATTTTACTGTAGGCTGATGATACCCCCAGAGTCTTTTATTAAGAAGAACTTTTCTTCAACATTGACTGATCTTGATTGTCTAATGGTCTTGACTAGTGTGCCTTGTAGTGGGAAGCATCTGGAGAAGGATAACGACCCCTCTTCCCCCACAGAGAAGAATCAGAGTTCAGGGGTCATTCAGAGACAAATGCAGACATGGTCTCTGCTGGCAAAAGGAAATCTGAATGCTACCCTGGGGGGCCTGGATCTAAGGTAGGCCTCATCACCTGCTCCAATAGGTGGTGTTTGAGGCATAGGTCTATGGAAATTTGCACTCTCTTTTTGAAAGAATGGCAGATATTGTACCAGTCCTCAATAGCGCCCTCAATAAAGGTACAAAAGGCTGTATGTGTGAGGATAGCTATTCTGAATAGACACCCCACACAGCAGGTAGTGTTTAAAGCCTGGAGACTGCTGCATACCAACAGTGCTTAGCACCAAGAGTAACTTAAACATCATAAAATAAAATAAAGAAAACAGGTTCTAAATTGGTAACTATTTACAGATAAAAGGAAAGCTAAACTAGCTAATTACGCACGTGAAAAAAAAATATGTGGTAAACCACATATGGAGCTGACTGAGGCCACATATGGTATGAAGGAATGGAGGGGGGTTGGAGTAGAAGCACCTCTATAGCCTCAATGGGGACCATGAGGATGTGCAGGGCACATGTGCTGCGCAAGTGCGTACTACTGCAAAAAACTCTCCAGCATGCTTGGCAGGCACACACCTGTGTAGAATATACGTGTGAGACCACTTGAAGAAGAATTGGTATTGGAGTGGGGGCATCTCTTCACCTGTCCATGCCTATGTTTCTGTTAACACTATTTGGGGCAGGAGGTTGAGGAGAGAGTGACTAGTAACTGTTGGGCTTGTTAAACTGATAGTATCTGTCCCTGACTGGTGTTGCCCAGAAAAAATGGTGGAGTATCGCCCTGTGAGACATTACCATGGGAAAAAATGCATATTACATCCCTTACTGTTTCCAATTGCCTTACCCAAGCAAACACAAATATTTACTAGGCTTGTCTAGGAGATTTCTAGATTTTCCTGGTCCCAGACTGAGAGATTTCTGCATGAGTCAGCCTATTGTCCAATATGATATCACGAGACAAGACTCTGCTCAAATACATTCACCAAGCGGGATCTTATCTACTATTAACCACACTGTTGGAGTTTGTATATAGTGCATGGTTGTTACATGGGGGGTCAGAAGTATTCAGTGGGTCCCTTGTTTGTCATTGACATTGTCCAGTTACCTAATCTCTGTGACATTGCATCTGTGGGATTGCTTTACCTGGATAGTGAATATTGGGGGGGGGGGGGCGGGGGGCGAGGGCTCTGCCTCCTTGGCATCACCAGGGTTGCCAGATATTATGCTATGATGTTCTACATGTTACTATAGATTGTTCAATTTCTTTTTAATGTCTACTAAAAACCTGCCACCCCGACTGCATTTGCATCTTTGAGAATCAGAACACACAGCTGTTGCTTATGGGTTGAAGAGATGTTAGGGGACTGTGTACCAGTAAAAAGAAGAAGAAAGGAGTACTTGTGGCACCTTAGAGACTGTGTACCAGTAGCACATCATGATAGTGACATCTCACTGATGTTGACATCTATTTCAGCTGTTGCAAAATTAGGTTCTCTCTTCTCTGACTCTAATTTGAAAAGAAGCAATGCTGCTGGGCAAAACCAAAATGTTGGTGGACTGAAGTGAAAATAGAGACTATTTAGAAGAGGAAGCAAATGATAGGGCAGAGATAAAAGGAAAGATAAAGGAAGTGATACATTCTTCCTACAATAAAAGAATTAATTAAATGCAGCAGAGTGGGCAGGACAGATAATAGTAAGATTAACTCCTAGGCCTTGTCTACACTACGAGAGTAGTTCGATTTTACTTAAATCGAATTTTTGGAATCGATATTGCAAAGTCGAACGTGTGTGTCCACACTAAGGACAGTAATTCGACTTTGTGAGTCCACACTAACGGGGAAAGCGTCGACATTGGAAGCGGTGCACTGAGGGCAGCTATCCCACAGTTCCCGGAGTCCCCGCCGCCCATTGGAATTCTGGGTGGAGCCGCAAATGCCTTCTGGGTAAAAAAAAAAGGGGCCAGGGTGCTTTTGGGTAACTGTCGTCATCCATCCATCACTCCCGCCCTCCCTCCCTCCCTGAAAGCGCCGGCGGGAAATCATTTCGCGCACTTTTCCAGTCATTGACAGCGCGGACGCCACAGCACTGTGAGCATGGAGCCCGCTGCAACCATCGCTGCAGTTGTGGCCGCTCTCAACGCCTCGCAGCTTATCATACAGGTTGCCCTAAGGCAGATGCAGAAAAGTCAGGCGAGGAGGCTACGTCAACGCGGTGATGGCCTGAAGTCTGAGAGTAGCACAGACCTCTCAGAAAGCAGGGGACCCAGCGCCGAGGACATCACGGTGGCAATGGGTCATGTTGATGCTGTGAAACGGCGATTCTGGGCACGGGAAACAAGCACTGAGTGGTGGGACCGCATAGTGCTGCAGGTCTGGGATGAATCACAGTGGCTGCGAAACTTCCGCATGCGGAAGGGAACTTTCCTTGAACTTTGTGAGTTGCTGTCCCCTGCCCTGAAGCGCAATGACACCCGGATGCGAGCAGCCCTGACTGTCCAGAAGCGAGTGGCCATAGCCCTCTGGAAGCTTGCAACGCCAGACAGCTACCGGTCAGTCGCGAACCAGTTTGGGGTGGGCAAATCTACCGTGGGGGTTGTTGTGATGCAAGTAGCCAAGGCAATCGTTGATGTACTGCTGCCAAAGGTAGTGACCCTGGGAAACTTGGAGGCGATCATAGATGGCTTCGCAGCGATGGGATTCCCAAACTGCGGTGGGGCCATAGATGGAACTCACATCCCTATCCTGGCACCGGAACACCAGGCCAGCCAGTACATTAACAGAAAGGGCTACTTTTCCATGGTGCTGCAAGCACTGGTGGACCACAGGGGACGTTTTACCAACATCTACGTGGGATGGCCGGGCAAGGTTCATGACGCTCATGTTTTCAGGAACTCTGGTCTGTTTAGACGGCTGCAGCAAGGTATTTACTTCCCGGACCACAAAATAACTGTTGGGGATGTGGAGATGCCTATAGTCATCCTTGGGGACCCAGCCTACCCGCTAATGCCCTGGCTCATGAAGCCCTATACAGGTGCCCTGGACACTGAAAAAGAACTCTTCAACTACCGGCTGAGCAGGTGCAGAATGGTGGTGGAGTGTGCTTTTGGACGTCTCAAGGGGAGATGGAGAAGCTTGCTGACTCGCTGTGATCTTAGCGAAACCAATATCCCCATTGTTATAGCAGCTTGCTGTGTGCTCCACAATCTCTGTGAGAGCAAGGGGGAGACCTTTATGGCGGGGTGGGAGGTTGAGGAAAATAGCCTGGCTGCTGATTACTCACAGCCAGACAGCCGGGCGATTAGAAGAGACCAGCGGGAAGCGCTGTGCATCCGGGAGGCTTTGAAAGCAAAGTTCCTGAGTGAGCAGGGTAACCTGTGACTTTAAAGTTTGTGTACAGAGAAGCCGAACCTGCCCCCGTTTCTTTACCCAGTTCATGTTGACTATCCTATCCAGTTACATACCCCCTTCACCCCACTTCCAACACACGTTTCAAAATAAAAATAGTTCTATTTTGTTAAAGCACACCGTTTTCTTTAATACTGTTTTCGCGGGAATTTTTTAAAACTGGGACGCAGACTGTGGTGCGGAGCGGGTGTAGTGTAGTCGCGCGAATGCAGCTTCTAAACTCAAGGACTGACAGGCTCCGCTGCGGTGGGATGGTTGTTTCAACGGAGCCTGTCACCCCTCCTGATAGGGACTGTGTGTATGGGGGGTCTATGTGACTTTGTGGCAGGGGGAGGACGGTTACAGATCCCCTGCTGTGTGGCTCTGTGATCCTGCCTAAGGACCGCCGCTTAAGATCTCTAACTGCCCTCCCCTGCCACAAAGTCACACAGCAACCCACCCCCCACCACATAACATGAAAACAACCTCCCAGATTAACCAGGGTAAGTAGTCACTGCATCACTGCACTATGTATGTGCCCTGCTGCTGTGCCTGCCCCCGACTATGTACCCTGCCAAAGGTGACTGTCCTGTCCAATTACCAACCCCCTTTCCCCCCCTCCTCCAAAAGAACATGATGGAAACAGTAGTTAACAGAAACATATTTTTTATTATCAACTACACATGGAACTGGGAAGTGAAACTTGGACGGGGGCTTGTGTCAGGCGGGAAGGAAAGAACTTGTCAAACTTTGGGGAATGAGAGCCTTCTGCTGCTCGAGCTCTCTGCAGGGGTGGAGTGAGAGTTAGCAGGGACTCTGCCGCCTCTCCTTCTGTGCACTTTGGGTGAGGGGAGTATGGGACTTGGTGGCGGGGGAGGGCGGTTAGAGATGGACTGCAGCGGGGCTCTGTCCTCCTGCCTCCGTTCCTGCAGAACATCCACAAGGCGCCGGAGCGTGTCCGTTTGCTCCCTCAGTAGTCCAAGCAGGGTTTGAGTCGCCTGCTGGTCTTCCTGACGCCACCTCTCCTCCCGATCCATGTTGGCTTGGTGCATTCGGGTCAAGTTCTCCCGCCACTGGGTCTGCTGTGCTGCCTGGGCTCTGGAGCAGGCTATAAGCTCTGAGAACATGTCCTCCCATGTCCTCTTCTTCTTATGCCTAATCCTCCCTAGTCTCTGGGAGTGTGATGACAGGCTAGGTTGTGAGACAGTCGCAGATGGGGCTGTGGGAATGGGAAAAAGGGAGTGAATTCCTCAGAAAGATAAATGTAGTTGTGAACAAAGAACATAGTCTTTCTCTGTGAACAGGACCATGCACAGCACCTATCACATGCGCACTCAGCACAAGGTCAAATTCTCGGCCTTCGCATTCAGTGTCTGGGGTTTTGCAGAGCACATTTGAGAACCGTGTCAGGACAACGGAATTGCTCTTGCACGCAGACATGGTAAGCCGTAGATTCGTGGCAGCTTAAAACTTTAATATTAGCAATGGCCTCATTTCACATTGAAATCAATGTCGGTCCCTGCTGCCAGCAATCCGGCAAGCAGGAAGTCTGCTCCTGTGCCACACCCTCGCGGCTGTCCCCGGGAACGATCCCTTTCGGCTGCCCCTCTCCCGCCTCCACCGCGTGGCTGCAAACCAGCGGTTACAGTTCTGTAAAGTACTAACATTCCCCTACCTCATTCAAAGCAGGTCATCATGAGCGACATCACCCTCATGAGGATCTCTGAGAGCGACAGACAGAGAATGCTCCGGGAAAGCCTCCAAAGACCAGGGCCGTATGCCGCCATGCTGTGCCAAGCAATGATTCCGGAGTACTTGCTAGTCTCGTGGCGCGGCAACGTGTCCTACTACGGAGGACCCAATAAGGCCGCTCTCCCCAAGAACCTAATGCAGCGGATTTCAAATTACCTGCAGGAGAGTTTCCTTGAGATGTCCCAGGAGGATTTCTGCTCCATCCCCGGACATATAGACCGCATCTTACTGTAGCTGCAGTAGCAGGGACTAAACAGTAGAGCGGCTTGGGCAGGACAATCATGCAAAACCGGACATTGCTAGATTTTTTTTCAATAGTTGCACTGCCCATGACTGAACCGTAAAGTTAATCAAACTAATCATGAGAAACCCATTTTTTAAATTGTTAATATTCATGTTCTGTTACAAATAAATGTTTAGATGTTTACAACACTTACTGGATGATCCTTCACCAGATTCTGTGTCCGGGGTAACGGCTGGGGAGGGTTGGTAGGGGATCTCTGTAAGGGTGATGAAGAGATCCTGGCTGTCGGGGAAATCAGCGTTGTGAGCGCTGTCGACTGCCTCGTCCTCCTCATCTCCTTCCTCATCTTCCCCGTCCGCTAACATGTCCGAGGATCCGGCCGTGGACACTATCCCATCCTCAGAGTCCACAGTCAGTGGTGGGGTAGTGGTGGCGGCCGCACCGAGGATGGAATGCAGTGCCTCGTAGAAACGGGATGTCTGGGGATGGGATCCGGAGCGTCCGTTTGCCTCTTTGGTCTTCTGGTAGCCTTGCCTCAGCTCCTTGATTTTCACGCGGCACTGCGTTACATCCCGGCTGTATCCTCTCTCTGCCATGTCTTTAGAGATCTTCTCGTAGATCTTTGCATTCCGTCTTTTGGATCGCAGCTCGGAAAGCACGGACTCATCGCCCCACACAGCGATGAGATCCAAGACTTCCCGATCAGTCCATGCTGGGGCCCTCTTTCTATTCTGAGATTGCACTGCCATCAGTGCTGGAGAGCTCTGCATCGTTGCCAGTGCTGCTGAGCTCGCCACGATGTCCAGACAGGAAATGAGATTCAAACTGGCCAGACAGGAAAAGGAATTCAAATTCAAATTTTCCCGGGGCTTTTCCTGTGTGGCAGTTCAGAACATCCGAGCTCTTACTGCTGTCCAGAGCGTCAACAGAGTGGTGCACTGTGGGATAGCTCCTGGAGCTATTAGCGTCGATTTCCATCCACACCTAGCCTAATTCGACATGGCCATGTCGAATTTAGCGCTACTCCCCTCGTCGGGGAGGAGTACAGAAGTCGAATTAAAGAGACCTCTATGTCGAACTAAATACCTTCGCGGTGTGGACGGGTGCAGGGTTAATTCGATGTAACGGCGCTAACTTCGACATAAACGCCTAGTGTAGACCAGGCCCTAGATTCTTAACATGACAATGCATATGTTAGAAATAAGATTAACTGAAAAGAATTAGACTGAGATACATTTATTATTATTTGTAATAGCCGTGGCTCTTAGAAAAGAGTTATTTTCTTTTTGTTCTAGGCATATGTTGGAACTCATTTTTAGGACTAAACTTTTTTGTAATTCAAAATGTTTTTACTCAAGTTACATAGATTCAAAATCATTTCATTGGAAACTTTTAAGAATATCTGATACCCAAACTAAAAGTATTCTTAACTTTAAGGAATTGCTCTAGTGCTTTTGAAGTCATTGACTAGAATTCTGTCCTCATTCACTTCAAATACAATAGTATAATTCCATTAACTTTAGTAGAATTACTCTAGACTTACACCAGTTTAACTAAGATCAGAATTTGTCCCAATGGATCTCATTTGATAGGAATACAGTTGGCCCTAATTTATCTGATTGCTGTGATACTTCACAGATATCAAGGCCTGATTCTCCACTACTTTTTGCTACGAAGGCAAAGTGAGTGGAAACACTACTAAATTAGACACCCACTTTGCATAGCTGTAAATATCTACACAAGGGACAAAGCAGTGGTGAATCACACTCCATGTTTTTAATAAACATAATAGTACACCTCTTAATTTTCTACCTCTGACCATTACTGACTATATTTTGTCTAGGCATTCACAATTCTTTTACACGTGTGCCATTAAAAACACAATCATGCATTAACACTTAATTAAAATATGCAAACATGAATAAATTCCTTGTGTACTTTGCTAAATGCTTTTATATTGACTAATATATAGCTGAGCATATTATTTGCATTTCAAATAACTTTTGTAGTACTTACTAATAGTTTGTTATTGCCTGTGTATCTGTCCACAAACAATAGCTAATTCCCTAATCTATTAATACATACTCCAGTTCTATGACTGCTTTACCATGTAATTGCTCATTAAAGTCAGTAAATATTAACAAAAGTCTGTTTTACTTTGCTAAATACTTTGTCAATACACTATTTTGAACTTCAGAATGTTTCCCCATATTACATTTCATAGACTTTTACTCTGGGATATAAAACTTTTAAAAAATGTAACTATTGATTTCTTTCTGAACAACAACTTGTTTAGATTTTTCAGAAAAACCTGTAAAAACTTGGGGAAAAAAGTATCTTGATTTCACAATTACTAGCACGTCCCATCAGTGGGTATAGCAGTGGTTTATACATCAACCTTACTTTTTACTCAGCATGTTCTGACGATCGCAAGGCTTTGGCTTACTCTATTTCTATAGCTTATTGCAAAGTCAAGCCTGTTCCTTGAAAATGCTTTATCTCCAGTTCTCAGGTTCTTAGTTCTAAGCTGTTTTGGAAAAGCATAGCTGTCATGAAGGATGGTGATGTAGTTATCGATGTAGCTGGATTATGCTCCACTGATAGCTTTTTAGATCTTAAGCCACTGGAGGGCTCATTTTTTGGAAGATCTTATCTGTGGGTGTATGGTAATCAGAAGCTCATTGTTTATAACAAAAAGGTGGATCTGGAACTCTTACTTTCTCCTTTTCCCTTTCACTGAGTCTTTCCACATCTTTTAATCCATTAATGTAGATAATTTGTCACTGTCAACCCTCATTTCCACCTCTTCCATTGACCCAGTAATTCAATCCCTTCACTTTACTCTTTCCTCCACCTCTCTTTCTCACTGCAACGTCTCTCGTGCCAGCCTTCAGTCCTGGCTCACCAACATCCCTTCCTCTGATCCTGTTCCCATTAGTCTAGTGAAAGTCCATGACAACTTGAAATTCCTTCATTATGAATTGTCCTATCCTCCTCCACTTTGGGAATTTTTGTGATCAAGCAACATTATTTCTTAACTCTCCTTGAGTTGCATAAAATCCCAGCCACTTATGAATCTTTTTTAAAGCTGTCCTCTGCCCCACATAAATGCATGCCCATTTCTTCAAAGAGAAAAATCAACAAGATCCAATGTGCTGTCTCCCAACACTCCTTTTCCTTTCTCCCTCTCTTTTATATTATCTCTTCCTCCCATTACCAACACAGAGGTTTCTTAGAGTTAGATCCAATTCCACCCAGAAACCATTCAATTGGATTCCTGATCTCAAGTGATCTGTAGGGAAACAAAAACTCATCTGAAGCATATTTAGCAGCTGAGATAGCTAACCCAGAATCCTATTCAAACTGGACACCAAATGTTTTCCCTATACTCAGCAGAAAATTAATTCCTATCTATAATTCTCTTCTGAAGATAAAAAGTTGTGATATATTCACAGTCCAACTGTTCCACCAATACACAGAGTTATCAGATCTCAAGGAGAAGTTCATGAATTCAAATACAAAGTATTAAAATGATTTTTTTAAGTTCATTAATAGTTCAAAGAAGTAAAATCATATACTGAGTTAAGGTATATTCAGCTTATATCAATAAACCCTCAAACTCTAAGAGACACACAACAAGGCTTTAAATACATGGTCAGTAATTAATAACAAAAGTTATAAACATTTAAAGAAACTAGTTTTTTAGCTTGGAATTCAGGCTGTAACTACTTTTATTAGACAGAAAATTAAAATGATCAAGGAGTAGCTTTAAGATGTCATTCTATTCTTGAAGGAACATTTCTGGGTCCCTTGGAATGCTTCAAGGATATTGTTCTTTCCAACTGTAATAAATTTGTAGTCAAGAAAACATGCTAGTTTGAAGTTCATTTTTACACAGTTCTGTATTCACAAGACCCACCTGTAACCTGTTCATGAAATCAGTCTATAGATTCTGCATGATATAAAATACAGAATATTGCTTACTCATATGAGTAAAACATAGTTTAAGAAGGTTTGGCCTTTCATACAAGTTTCATGTCCACTAGATTTGTTTGCATTTTCTATAGTTTTAATAAAGACCTTAATAAGCCGAATTCACTGGAGAGCTCATCCCCACTCAACCGCAGTTTGACTGATTCTGCTGCTATTTTCACTACAAATACGATTGGCTTTTTTAATCCAAAACTGAAAAGAATTTGAGAGATTAGGTCTGAAATGTAAAGCACTTTCCCAAACAATGTCGATCCATCTCAGGGAATCTGGTTGTTTTTCAGAGGATGACTTTTTATGTAGAAGCATTCCGTTTTTTCATGTTATGGCTATCAAGAAACCCCAACTATTTATTTTACAGACAGGATTTAAAACACGTTCAGTATCTCAGCATTTTATCAGACACTTCAACAGTATGGCTGGCTTCTCTTTCAAGTACTCTGATTGATATGGTTATCAGGCTTATGTAATTGTGCAAGAAAACATTAAACACTCAGAAACAAAGTGGCAATTGTCATCAGCATGTCTGTGTTCCTGGTCAGAGATAAATTTCCAGTTCAGATGTTGTATTACTTCTTAGGCTTGTCACAGAAAATTGGACTTAAAGCTTTTCAGTTCTTCAGAAGTTAGTCAATAGCTGGAGAAAGTGACGGCTATCCGCTTAGAACATGACAGATCTTTGTGTGCTATCTGGTTTCTAATTGTAGTATTTTTGCCTATTTTTGTTCTACAAAATCAAAGCATTCTTTTAGATCTTAAAACCCCATTGCTGAGGTGGAAAACATTTTGCTGGTTAACCTTTCCAAATCATAGAAGAGAACCTTGCATATATGAAATACATAACCATTTCATTTTGGGGGAGGGATAACGCAGTGGTTTGAGCATTGGCCTACTAAACCCAGGGTTATGAGTTCAATCTTTGATGGGGCAAAATCAGTACTTGGTCCCGCTAATAAAGGCAGGGGGCTAGACTCAATAACCTTTCAAGGTCCCTTCCAGTCCTAGGAGATAGGATATCTCCATTTAATTTATATAGGGTTGGGCTGAGTAACATTCAAAATGGTGAATATGGAATTATGCTTTCTCTAGTTAACTGACACTACCTAGATTGTAATTTTTTGGGGAGGGGAAGAGGTGTCTTACCTCATGCCTCTACCTCAGACCTTGCCTCATGTCAGATTTTTGCACAATGTGGAGCTGATGTCAGGTTTGGTGGTAAGGTGCAACCAAAATCCAAAACAACCAACAGAAGAAGTGTATGCAGTGGTATTATCCAATTTTAAAGAATTCTATGAATGAATCTGCAAAAATTGCACCTGCATTTTTGTCTGTAGTAGTCCTTCATATATTACTTGACCTTTTGAAAAAATACCTTAGCAGAAAGGAAACAATTTCATGGTTTTTTTACATGACACATCACTTGTGGTTCAAAATGGCTTGTTCTTTATCTTTTCTAAGACAAATTCACAGGAATGGGGAGCCAACACATTTTCCAGAAATGTGCTGGAAGGCTGACAGACCTCCTAGGGCAGAATGAAACTTGTGGCATCTTGTCTGTGATGCATGGTTGTTGTGGTAATAGTGAGGCACAGGTCTTCTGGTGGAAGTAGAGATGGTGTGACACTTTTCATTTCCTTGCTTTTGAGGTTGTGTTACATATGTTGTGTTCAGCAGCCTTAATGGATACACAAAACACTACTGTGTATAAGATTATTACTAGATTCTTCTTTCCATTAACTGAAAAGCTAGAAGTTTATCCTTTCTAATGGTGTGAAGCGCTCATTTCTAACCTTGTGAGAACAGAGAACAGAGGCCTTGAAGTCACCAGTGGCCTAGAGCTAAATTCTCCCAAGTGTAATTTTGGAGCATAAATCCCACATTTGATAGAAAAAAAGAAAAAAAAACATCTGACAGTGGGAATGGATTAGTGAGCAGAACACGGAGGAATTTCATGATTGATTGATTGAGTACTTCACATCAGAACCACCACCACATGTGCAGTGCATGTGTGTATCAGAGAGACCTGGGAAAGTTTCCCCTGTACTGTCTGTTTTACATATATACAGGCAGAGCATTTTCTGTGTAGATAGGCAATCTGGATTGTAAACATTTGCGTAGTCTTACTTTTTCAAATATAAAATGTTATTCACGTTGTTGTTTTTATCATCTAGAACCTGGTATGAAAATAGCAATCAGGTTGCCTAAATGGCCTCTACTGGTGACGTACTGGCCAAAACAAACCAAAAAAAAAGTTATTTTTAAATAATTGCAATAATTAGAGTTAAACATAATGCCTCTAATAAGCATCAAGATTTCAAAAGATATTTAAAAATAAGACTGGTTTGACAGCTATATTAGAGCAGGGAATTAGCCTGAAAA
This sequence comes from Trachemys scripta elegans, assembly GCF_013100865.1. NCBI lineage: Eukaryota > Metazoa > Chordata > Testudines > Emydidae > Trachemys > Trachemys scripta. Next base: position 163,204,260 of record NC_048300.1, read on the forward strand.
GAACAAAGGGTCACACAATGGGATATATTTGCTGTTGAATACTAACACCAATTAACACCTGCTAACTTCTGTGAATAAGCTTGGAGAGGGCAGACATTCAAATGGAGGTGTGGCATAATCCATTGTTTGAAATGAAGAGCACTGAATTTGTTCCCTTTTGATCATCCAGATTAAGCCAGTGCACCCACCATTTGTTATCTGTGTGAAGGGCAGTTCTCCCTGAAGTCCTCCTTTTTGGAGCCTTATGCTTTTATTACTGATCTTCACCAAACTAACTCGTAAATGTCACATCATGTATTCCCTCTAGCTGGGTAAACAGAATACACAATCATCAGTGCGACTGAAGAAGAGCATTAAAATCAAAGTGCCCCATACTAGTGTACTATATCTCTGACACTGATTCATCACATCTTTTTTTATTGTGACCCGTACCGAATGGGGCTGCTATTGAAGTACACCAGCCGCGCTCAGATACTCGCTAGCATCCCAGGGATACAAAAACTCAGAGCATATTTTATAATACATATATTCTAAGGGATTGAATCTTTATTAACATTATTTTATTCCTGCCCCCTCTGTGACCAAATCAAAGATGTTAAATCCTCACTTTATAAAGTAATTTATTGCAATTAATGGCTGTTCTATCAGCCCAGTGGCTTACCATTTCTACTTAAGGCCCCAGTCTGGCTTTCTCTGAGTTGGAGTTTTGGAACGCATACAATTCAGGAATAGGTCCTAAATGAAATGATTATGGATTTAACCATTGAACAAAAATATAGCTAACCTTTGCCTACATCAGAACTGAAAGAGCTGAAATTCCTTTTAAATGTAAAATTAACAAGTTCAACAGACTCCCAAACACCATTTGAATTGTTAACTGCAGCTAGCAGTATTAGGACACAGATAGGAGAATCTATTCCATTTTACTGCCTTGATTTAGAGATCAAAGACATTGTGAATTCTGAGATCAAAGGCAATGGCTTCAGTATGCACCTTTCTGGGCACAGGGAGGGGAGGTTGCCACAGAGAGGGAACCAGCACATCACTGAGCCAGCCCCACTTAATCTTCTAAAGCTCATCACCTTAGAAATGGTTTCAGAGTAGCAGCCGTGTTCATCTGTATCCGCAAAAAGAACAGGAGTACTTGTGGCACCTTAGAGACTAACAAATTTATTAGAGCATAAGCTTTTGTGGGCTACAGCCCACTTCTTCGGAACAAGTACTCCTGTTCTTTTTGCACCTTAGAAACGTAAGCTGCAATTAAAATATAACTTTAATTGTCAAACATTCAACATTCTCAAACCTTTTCAGTGTTACCGGATCACTTTTTTATTTCTGTAGATTTTTCCTGAAGTAAAACTGGGCTGTCTTTCATTAAAAGAGGGAATCTCAAACAGTTAAATATCTTCAAGAAAAGATGGAGGTTATGAATCAGATTAATTGATTCAATATTTATATTTGAGTGATTTAGTGACATTAAGAACTCCTTTCAATGAAGTAAAATTACCCAACAAAGGTTTAACTAAAGCCCCATTCAGCTAGTGGCTAGAGAATCAGTTTAAGTTATCATCAGCCATTTTCCATCTGAATGAATTGTCTGACAAAATCCCTTATCTAATATTTAATATATTAACACCTTTTGGATGGGATAGCCAACAGTAAATCTCTGGGCAAAATTTTGTTCCTAAATCTAGTGGAGGTTGTCTATGAAACCAAATGTATTCAAATACCACAATATTTAACCATTAAATCACTGGCTAATCCCCAGGCTGTGGGGAAGGGAGGTTATATCCTAAGGATTTTTAGGAAACCTCTAGGGAACATTTTGTTAAGAAAGGGGAGGATTTCTTATTCTTCAAGGTGGAATCTTCACATTCCCACTGTTTGTTGGAGCAGAAGTTAGGATGTCATGTGGTCCACAAACACATTGTTTCCTTTCTTTCTAAAGTTAGCTGCCAGCAAAGAGATTTTTGCCACATGCTCAGAGAAACTTTCTTGTTTTTTATCCAAATGTCTCCTCTGAATTTCTTGTTGTGACTTAGGCATTAGTTAGGCTGTTTTTGAGCTGTTGAACTGTTTAAATTCCTGGGTCATCTCAGTTCCAGGTCATCATGTTTTATTCAGAGTTTGTCTACACAGCAAGCAGGAGGTGTGATTGCAGGATGTGTAGATATTTCCAAACTAGCTAGCTCAAACAACAATAGCAGTCAGGCTGTGGAATGAAGGCATGAGATAGCTGCCTGAGTACCCAGGGTCCTGGGTGGGGTTATATTTACTAGCCTAGCTAGTGCCACCGCACCTTCACTGCTATCGTTATTCAAATTGGCTAGATTAAAACTAGCTAGATTAAAACACCTGACTGCAGTGTAGAAACGTGGTCAGAATCAAAGAATGCATTTAAGAATCATGTTTCATGCTCCTCCATCTACGTAGAAGGAAGATCCTGCTGCCTGATGTGCCTTGGGGATGGCCATTCCCATGTAGTAGTCATTTGAAGCATTTACACCTTAGACCTGAAAGGCCTTCCTCATGGCTCAGATCCACTGATCTCTCCTTGTGTCAAGCTCCAACTATGTATAGAGGCAGAGTAAGCCTTCAATGACTTTGAGTCCCTCCAAAGCAGGGAAAGCAAAAGCGTTCATTGTCAGGACAAGGCATTAGTTTACAGTTCTAGTGTTGCTCCATTGCCAAAAAGGCTGTTTTATTCATCTGAAAAAATATGAGGAGTCCTTGTGGCAGCTTAGAGACTAACAAATTTATTTGGGAATAAGCTTTCGTGGGCTAAATCCCACTTCATCAGATGCATGGAAAATACAGTAGGCAGGTATAAATATACAGCACATGAAAAGATAGAAGTTGCCTTACCAAGTGGGGGCAGGGGGTCAGTGCTCTCTTATAACCTGTTTTCCTGTGAATGTACACTCTACAAAGGGCACTGATCAAGAAGATTCTGATCAAGTCTGGATTGCTGAGGATGCACACTATAAGAGGGAATATGCAGAAGAAAAACACCCCAGAACCACAGTTATTGTTAGGCAACATTTCATATTGACTTCCAGGAGACCCTGGATGCAGTTAGCTCCAGTTGGCTCTCCTCTCCCAAGCTTGGCCTCCCTCTAAGCCCCATTTCTTACTACACCTCTACCTCGATATAAAGCTGTCCTCCAGAGCCAAAAAATCTTACAGTATTCTGTATCTAATCTAGTAGATATAGTATACGTGCTTATACTTGGCTAAGGTAGGCAGAGTGAAAAGTTGGCCTTACTGGGCAGAGTCAAGGGATGTCTCTCTATCAACTTCACTTCCAAAGTGGCTGGTATGTCAAGGTTTGCTGACATATTTGAGATAAGATCAGGAGACGGCTCCAAAAGTGAGAGCAGGTCTCATCAGAAAGAATAAAGGGAAAGGGAAAAGCAAAGATGGAAGAGAGCCTTGTGCTGAAGAGGTGGAAGAGAAGCAGAAGAACAGGAAGTGAGTTTACTTGATCCTTTTTCCTCACTTTAACAATCTTCAGGAAAAAAATATTCTGTGGCCTGAAAAATGTTGAAGATTTTTATTGCAACTTTTAATACCACAGCATGTTGGATGATGATAAACAGATATTTGTCTGTTTTAAAACTGAGTTTTAATTTACGGCAAAAATATATTTTAATGCAAAATATTTGACATTAACATGTCCACAGGACTTCAAAATTTCAGCATAATCCTGGGTGCTCATTTCCATGGACATCAAGATTTTAAAATTATGTTTTAAAATCCTTTTTAAGAAAATAAGATAATATTGGAAAGTAAAAGTTTCTGCCAATGTTAAGACTGATCTGAATCCCACCTCTATACTTTTTCACAAGATCTCTCTCGCTCTTCCTCTTGAAAGTTAAGGAGCTTTTCGAACTCATTTAGAGTCTTTGCTTCAATCACTTTTCTCATGAAGTTATTCCATTTATGACCATACAAGTGAAAGTTTTGCTAGTGTCATATTTATGCTTAGTGTTGTAATTTTTAAAGATTACGTTTCCAAAGTGAATATGAAATACTGTATTTATCCTTGTTAACTCTAGCAATCCTTTTCAAATATCCATTAAGATTTTTCTTTATATTGTGCATAATTCCTGCCTGCATTTATAAGATGCACACCCAACCATCTCAAAATATAGACACAGTACTTAAAAGTTAAAGGGATAAATTATAATGTAAACTTAATTTTCTAAGCTTATTCATTACATTGTGAACTAGATGTGCATTAACACTGAGGGATCAATGAGATATAACTCTATAGAATGCATACAGCTTTCTGAAACAGCTTCCTTCAATCTGGAAATTTGCAAATATGTTCAGAAGCCACCAAGGGACTGGTGGAGCTGAGTATAAATGGCAAGACTATAAAAGACATGAGCATTAACTGATCACACTTTGTCTAGGGAGTAATATTTTGCCATGGTTTGAAAATTTACTATTTGTTCTTATAAATGCTTTACAGATTGCCAGGGTGAATTCTTTTCTTTCCTTGTTAATAGTTATGACAGTTTTTGCTGGAAACTAGATGTGAAATAAATGTGAACAGACTCCACTCTGATTTCTTTCAACCTGCCCCCTTTGGGGACTCTAACACTGCTATCCACCTAGAGTATCTTGGAGTACAAGATGATAAAGTTTCTGCCTGACTCCTGACCACAAGCAGAGAAGACTCCTTAATTATCACAATGTTTAAAATGTACACCTTATTACCAGTTTGAATTTGTCTAACTTCAATGTCCATCCATCAGTTTGTCTTAGGTCTTTACTAAATTAAAAAGAGTTCACTACCACATCTGAAGAGAAGCAGAGGGAGGAGGAGGGATAGCTCAGTGGTTGAGCATTGGCCTGCTAAACCCAGGGTTGTGAGTTCAATCCTTGAGGGAGCCACTTAGGGATCTGGGGCAAAATCAGTATTTGGTCCTGCTACTGAAGGCAGGGGGCTGGACTCACTGAGGGTACCTCTCCTCTCAATCCCAATTGTATGGACCACCTTCTCTACCCTTTGTGAGGACATAACATCTCTGTAGCCACTGCAGCAATTATTTGCATAACAAAAACTTTCTACACAATATAACAGCAGGAAGCAGAGAGGTGGGCTAGCACTCTGTAACTAGCCACCCTCCACAGATCAACAGCTAGTGTTCTCTGGATTACATTTGAGAACCACCAACCCAGGGGGGAAAAGCCATGCAGTGAACCCACTCAGGCAACTATTTTCAAACATACTAGAACATTGTGAGTTTGAAAGTTCAAATCAAAATTTTACATTACTGCATTCAAGATCAATGAAGAGAAACTGAAAGCAAAAGCAGAGAAGGTAGAGAGAAAATAATCCACTTAAAACAGAGTAACGGGCAGAGTGAAAATCAAATACAGAGACAGCGATAAAAGCAGGAAAGAGGGAGATGAGAAAAATTCTAATGAAAAAATAAATTTGTTAGGCCTGCTTCTCCACTACATTATTCAAGCCATAGGCCAGTGCAAATCCATTGATTCCAATGGTGTAAAACTGGAGTAACATCCAAAAGTGTATGCAGCATATAGGACATGAATAACCCCTGGGGGAAAAAACGTATATCAGAGTGGGGAGAAGGGTGAGGTGCCAGGGATAGAGAAAGAGCCACAAAATGTAATTTATTTAGCAAATTGAAATCTATTGCTCAAGAAAAACATAAAACCTTGTACTCCACTTATCCCTGGAAGTTGGATTGCTGAAGTAACTTAGTCCACCAGCTATGTCCCATTAATTCACCCCTTTCTAAGTTAAACAAAAGTGTAACACACAAAACAGCCCCCACACTGGACCTTCAGCATAAGGTGGTTCTTCCACCCCTTGTGTCAAGGTTTTTTTGCACCACCTTCCTCAGTGGTCTTGTAGTATGACTAAGGATCTCCCTTTTCACTGGGTTCTAACCCACAGACCCTATAAGAAGCAGGGGAGGTCCACCCACTCTTCCTCCTGCTTTACTTCTCTTACCACTTCCTACCTTGGCCTATCTCTTAGTCTGTCCCACAGTCCATTGTTGGGGTGTCTCTGCATCTATCTCTAGGCCACTTCCCTGGGTCCACAACCAAAAGCCTCCCAGAACTTCCTTCCATCCACCTGGCTTATTGTAAAAAAAAAAAAAAAAATCTTCCACTTCCCTGCAGGTCTCCCTATCTACTGAGCTGAGCAAACTGCCTTTTGGATAGCCTAGCACCTGGAGAGGCAGCTAGCTAGGCACTCACTGGTGGACAAACTTCCATTAAAAGTGCCACCCCACACACTGTGACACTCATCTGTTCTTGGTGCCAGTGTGAAGAGGGCTTGAAAGAGGAAAACAATTCACCTTTCTTTTGTAGTATTGGTTTCAAATTTCAATTTGACATTTTTTTTTGTAAAAAAATATGAATTTTGATAATCTCCTGTGGGCTCCCTGCCCCAAAAAAGTAAATGAAAAAACGTTTCATGTTTTACTCAGCCACAGAATGGGTCAAAAAAAAGTTTAAATTTTGAAAAAAAACAAAAACTTAAAAAATGTGTACTTTTTAAAAAAAAACTGTTTTTTCAATCATTTCTACTCTTTTGCTGCAGTCACTTGAGTCATGTGAGTGGAGAAGGGGGAACATGTTTGTGCCTAATATTGCAATCATATGCAATATCTTTGGGGATTGTGTTCTACTCCATGGGGGAGCTTTACCACAACTCCTGCAGAAACTAAAAATATTTGAAGAGGGTTATTAATGCAGAATCCCAAGACTGGTTATGCAGATACCCAGAAGCTGTGACTTGTTTTGCCTGTTCCAGGAAGCCTGGGAAGAAAGTCTTTTGGGGATATAGAAGCTGAGTTATGAACGGACTCAGCATCTTCTTCTTGATTCAACAAATGGACATGATTTTTGGCCCAAGGGAGGACCCAGCCCTACGGAAGGGTGGAATGACTTTCACATGTCAAACTCCCCCATGTGGACAATGGGAGACTCCCATACATTTAGTGCACATTTAAAACTCTCGGTTTTAGATGTTTTCTCTCTCTGCTTTTGTACTTAAATAAGTATACTCTGCTTTGAAAGAGCTATGTGGTCACTGGTAAACCACTGTCATTGTCCTTAGAGAATAACTAAAGAGCAGGGGTCTGGATGTTTGTTAGACCAGCTTGGGGAAAATCATAGTGAAATTCAAGGGGACTGCAGCCTAAAACTCCTGGTTAGAAGGCAGTGGGACACAAGTCCTTGCCCAGTCAGGGGTGGCAGCTGACAGTCTAAGAACTAGCAATGCAACAGAAGAGCTGGACTTGGCAGCCACTAGGGCAGTAGCCGTGGTACTTTCATCACCAGTCAGAGGAGGGAAGTGAAAAAAGTGCTGCTGAGTGCCACTATCCCTTAGATGTGGAACTTTGTGTATTCCACATTTTTATCCTAACTTGTATAATTAAAGATGTAAATTTAGGAAATGTTATTCAGACACTATTTTAAACACATTTAAGATTGTAAGAACAAGTTTGAGACACTTACTCATGCCAAATAATACCTTACGCTCTGAGTAAACCCGCTGAATTCAGTGAAAATACTTATGGAGTAAGATAATATTCAGTGTGAGGAAGGGAAACACAATGTGTATTACAGAATAGTTATGACATTTAATATTCTAGCATTTTCATATTCTAGAGTCTGATCCTTCAAAACTCCTGATGTCTTTACCGGTGTAAGATTGCAAACTTATTTCTCCTGTAGTGGCAGTATATTAATGTTAAACAACCTATTACTACCTACTTCCCTTTTTTGTATGATGTATATTGTAGTTGTCAGTATGATGAATGGCTATCCTGCCCTTTTTAATTCAGTATAAATAATATTTGTGCAGTATAGGTTAATTAAAACTATACTTATATTAGAGGTCTCTCATAATTATTGTATGAGAAAAATCATTAAAAATGAATGCTGTCAATATGTACCATAGACATACATAACATTTTAGTTATGGGGGCACCTGCAGGTCCACTTGTTCCATTCTCTTACACTTGGCTAGTTAATCTGTAAATGGACAAAAGCAAATGCAACTCTTGATGCCAAACACCCAGTCTCCTTCTGACTTCTGTCTACAGATATGCTGAAATATTCAAAGGTGGCTAGGGGATCTGAATGCCCAGTACTCATTAATTTTAATATGGATGTACAAATCCATTAGGCTGCTTTGAAAACATCAGGCATAATACAAATAAAATCATATGTTAAATTGAGATTTCTGTGTCTATTCCAGTACTTAACTTGGTCAAACTTTTCCTCCAGGGAGGCTGTCTGATTATCCTATTAAAATAAGCATAAAAAGTTATTTTAAAACACCAGGTGAGGAAATATTTTGAAAGCCCTGTGACATTCTACACTCCAAAGCACCTCATATTTGCCATAATGATGTAATTATGATATATTTTGTACAAGTATGCCTTGTGAGGTATCATTCTAAAAGTCTTGATCTGTTAAACATTTATATCTGGTTAGATTGTATGTGTTATTGTATGTTAAGTGATGAAGTTTTGCCATGTATAGGTTACTGAAAGATGTTGTAAAGTATAAGACACCAACAACTAGCCTTTCAGATACAACAATGAAGAAGCTAGAGAGTGACAACCTGTCACTTATTTTTGTGTAAAAACAAGCAGAACCTATAAAGAACTTCTTATAAATTCAGCTCATCTTGGTATGAATTGTTCAAACACTGGTAAGTCTATGCATTTCTAAGGTATGTTCCAGCAAAGGATTAGTAAGGCAACAACAATATAAAAGCTTATGAAATAGGAATTTACCACATTTACAAACAATTTTAATTCTGCAAATCCACAACATTTTGCAGATCAACCTTGCATGTCTGAGGGAGTCAAAACTCCCCTTGAAGAAACTGGGGACATTTGCCCAAGTAAAGAAGGGCAGCAGTGTCCAGCCATTGATTAATGACCCTTTGGAAGAAAGATATGAGATAATCAGTCTACCTGGTTTTGCAGTGGTTAGTCTATTTCTGAGATTTGGGAAATAAGTTCTGACTCAAAAATGTTCCTATCCTTAACATAATATTTTCAGGACAGTGAGCAGGATATTTAACATAACCTGGCTTTCTGGAGAATGACGCTGCCTTATTTTCATATTGGAATGTCGACAGCTAAAGATATATGTGGCGGGAGGAGAGAGGAATGGAATTTTTTTCTATAGAATATTTAATATTAAAAAGTAAAGAGGGAAAAAAGGCAGAGGGTGGTGGAAAATGGAGATACGTACAGTTGTTCTAATCTATATAACAGTATATTGTAACACAGAGCAAATGGGACAATAGTTTATTATTGGGGGTGTTGGTGGCTGCCAGAAACTGAGGGCTGGTCTACACTGGGGGAGGGGGGTGGAATCGATTTAAGATATGCAACTTCAGCTACATGAATAGCGAGGCTGAAGTCGAAGTATCTTAGATCGACTTACCTGGGGTCCACATGGCGCGGGATCGACGGCCGTGGATCCCCCGTCAACTCCGCTACCGCCGCTCGCTGCGGTGGAGTTCCGGAGTCGATAGGGAACACGTTCGGGTATCGATATATCGCGTCTTAATGAGATGCAATATATCGATCCCCAATAAATCGATCGCTACCCGCCGATACGGTGGGTAGTGAAGATGTACCCTTAATCTACAAGCAATCACAAACATTGCTGAAACTGTTGAGCATGCTAGTCAACTTCCATTTAGGTTAAACAAGATAGCTGAAACAACAGAAGTCACCACCCAAAACACTGGACTGCATGGGAAGCCATGAGCAAGAACTAACTCAGGGAGAATAAAAGGGACTGACTGCGAACACAGGGGCTGGAACATTGATTTGTGGAGCTGTGTGTGTCTATGTGTCTGAAGCAAATAGGTCCTGAAAGCCAGGACAAAGTGAGCAGGAAGCCAGAATAGCACTGGTAAGCATGGTCCTTGGAGAGGAAACCGAGAGAGAGAGAGAGCTTCCTTTGGGACCAGTACTGGCTTGGATCTGTGATCAAGAAAACTGCCTCTTGTTGTTTGTTCCTACTGTGTTCACAGACACAGGATTTGGTGTACACTCTAGTTAATACACAGAATTGTTCCTGTCAAGGCTGTATCCCCACTTTGAACTTTAGGGTACAAATGTAGGGGCCTGCATGAAAACTTCTAAGCTTAACTACCAGCTTAGCTCTGGTCCCGCTGCCACCATTCCCAATGGATTCCCTCCCTGGGAAGCCTTGAGAAACCTTTCACCAATTCCCTGGTGAATACAGATCCAAACCCCTTGGATCTTAAAACAAGGAGAAATTAACCATTCCCCTCTTTCTTCCCACCAACTCCTGGTGAATACAGTTCCAACCCCCCTGGGATCTAAAACAAGGAGAAATTAACCATTCCCCCTCCTTCCTCCCACCAACTCCTGGTGAATCCAGATCCAAACCCCTGGGATCTTAAAACAAGGAAAAATCAATCAGGTTCTAAAAAGAAGGCTTTTAATTAAAGAAAAAGGTAAAAATCATCTCTGTAAAATCAGTATGGAAATTAACCTTACAGGGTAATCAAACTTAAAGAGCTCAGAGGACTCCCCTCTAGTCTTAGGTTCAAAGTACAGCAAACAAAGATAAACACTCTAGTAAAAGGTACATTTAAAAGTTGAGAAAACAAAGGAAAACTAACACGCCTTGCCTTACTATTTACTTACAAGTTTGAAATAGGAGAGACTTGTTTAGAAAGATGTGGAGAACGTGGATTGATGTCTGGTCCCTCTCAGTCCCGGGAGCGAACGCACTCCTAAACAAAGAACACAAACAAAAGCCTTTCCCCCCCCCCCCAAGATTTGAAAGTATCTTGTCCCCTTATTGGTCCTTTGGGTCAGATGCCAGTCAGGTTACCTGAGCTTCTTAACCCTTTACAGGACAAAGGATTTTGTAGTCTCCGGCCAGGAGGGATTTTATAGTACTGTACATAGGACAGCTGTTACCCTTCCCTTTATAGTTATGACAGTTCCAAAAAATACCTAATTCATATTACCAATTTTCCCTTTTAGCAAAAACAACTTAGCAAGGCCCTGAATACTGGCTAACTGCTCAGGCTAAGGGTGAACGTTATTACTGCATTAAGGCCCAGAACCTACAAGCACTTAAGCAAGTGAGTGACTTTATTCATGTGAGTTATCCCACCATGTTCATAAAATTTCTCATGTGCCTATGATTTTGTATGATTGGTGCCTAAGTCTGCAAAACTGCCATGTGACAATATTGAAACCAGATGTGGAATTCCATCTTTTCCCTGTCTTGTGCTCTGCTTGCAGATGTGTTCTACATAAGAATTGGTATGGCATAATATTTAAGGATAGGATGCTATCCAAATCTTATAACGCAAAATCTTCATTTAAATACTTAAAAGCTTTCTGATGTGTCATTTATGAGATATTAAAAGATGTGCTGATGGCAGGTTGACATCATTCCACCACTAATGAAGAAGTCAAAGGGATTGAATCAGATAAAGTTTTGGTATAAGGAACATTTAGAAATGCTCAGGATACCTGAAAAAAAATGTGACTAAGTTATCTGAGATCAGCTATGTCTCTGTTTTAACATATCCTTTTTCTATTTAAAAATGTATTAACAGAAATGACAGAGCTATATCCTGTGCACAGAAGTATTGATTCATCTCCATAAAAGGCTATCGTGTGCTTTAATATATACTGCTTCTATTCTCAAATTAGTTTAGTTAACTAATTAATATTTATTAATCTGGACCCATTAATCATCTTCAAACAAATGCAAGACAGGATTAGAAGCTTGTCTGTTGACAAAAGCTAAAGAGACGTGAATCTCTCTTATGAATTTACTTATTGAAAGTATACTTTCTTTTAATCCTGAAGCAACAGGTTTTCAGAACTCATTTGTTTTATGTAGCCACAAAAGTTTTAATTGTCAAGGTATAATTTTTTATCTGCCACTTCTGTGAGAAAGGCAGGACCAATAATAATATAGCAGGTAGAGGGTTTGAACATCTGTATCTATATTTGTGTGTTCCGATAGTTTTGTGAGCATACTTATTTTTAAAATGTATTGTTTATTTGTTACTTTGTGGTAACAAAAGAGCTTTAATTTATTTTTAATATCATGTTTTGTAAGAGAGAGTCGTCCTGTATCACCGAGCTACTTTTGCAAATAAGAAATCACAAAATCAATGTTGCTAATCTTGCTTTGACAATGTTTTGCCACATAGTTTACATTTCCTCTTAGTAGTGAGAGTTTTGTGTAAAACAGTATACTCTTTCTGCAGAATAAGGAATTTACAAATGTAACTCTTATTAGGGTTTCTGAGAATCATAAGTAAATACCCCATCAGTTATGTGAAAACAGATCCAATAACATTTACATTTTATTCTGATGTCTGCATTGTATTCAGTAATGGGTGTCCAATGAGCTCCAGGATTGTAAACTGAAGGACTTCCCTTGTGACAGAGTAATTTTAGAACACAGGAATTCCCAACTATATGTAATCAATAATTTGTATACCCTCTTGCAGCAGTTAAAATATAGACTTTTAAAGTACTGGTACGAGACCTCTTTATTCTGTAAAGATTGAAAGTGGGGATGTTGGAATAAAAGAATAATCAGCATAATGTAGGGCAGTGCTACAGAAAGCAACTGTGTCAGATATACTATGCATAGTCAGTGGATTAACAATTCTAACCTCCTGGGGTTAAACTGCTCAGGTTCTTAAGAAAGGAAAAGTGGAAACACAAATCCCTAGATAATTGAGTCTCTGATATTAAAGAGTCCATTTAACTTTAACTTTATATATTTATATATTTCTGATCTCTCAATGTCTCCTGGAACTCTGAGTGGTCATTGGAAGTCTACAGTAAGGTATAAGCAAGTAGTGAGTCTTAAACCAGGTTAACCCTCTTTCAGCAGTCTCTGTTTTCCTCTCCTATAAGTCTAACAGGACTGAAGAAATCGGCAAATGTGTTACAATTTACCTAAAGTCTTCAATTATTAATAGCTTATTCACATTACCTTTCCCTTAACTATAACAGAAATATGATGCCCCCAAACGCATATAACAAGTGCTTTCAGAGAGCTCCCAGTTCATCTGTGCCCTTTTGCAGCATCTCTGATCATGTAGAGCATTATAGTTATCAGATTCCAGTATGAAACAACTGGAAGTTAAGGGCAATTCCTCTTAGTGGAAAGCCATAGGCTACTGCAACTACCAGAGATCAGGATTAGAAAATGTATTCTGTCAGGGATGGTTCAAAATGTACCTCTTTGTTCATGTACTCATTTGTTTTCCTTTGTATTAGTTTTCTATGTTGCTTTGGTTAGGAACAAACACTAGTCCATCCAAGAACATTTGAAATTATAGCAGTCACTTATGTATGTATCTCTGTAAAAAAATAATTCAATAAAGTGATGTGAACTGAATCTTGTTTCTTCTTTTATTACAATTAGTCTTTCTCAGCACCTGAAGATGTTCTAAATTGCCTTTCAGAACAAAGGGAAAGGAAAAGGTTCCTGCCCTGAAGACCTGACAAGCCAATATTACATTCATAACAAAGGAAATTACCACTCAGGGGACAAAAAGGGGGAGGGAGGGAGGGGCGCGGTGGAAGGGCATGGGTTTGATTAAGAGAGAGAGAGGGAGAAAAAATTGCATGCATTTGATTTTACCCCTCTACTTCCAAATTTTTTACATCTTCTCACATTATGAGCTCTTTGGGGCTGGGACCAGGACCTGTATGTGTTTGTGCAGCACATAACACAATGAGGCCTTAACCCAAATTGGGGCCTCTGGGTTTTTTGCAATATAAATGTTCAGTAAATGTATGTTTAGCACTTTTTCCTGCAGGTCTCAGTGATGGCAGAGCAGGATGGAACACACAGTCACTTTTCTCAATCTTTTGCCAGTACATTTCTCTCTTTCTTTAACATTACTCTGCAGAACATTGGGGTACAAAGGTTTGAGTATTTACACAATGTCTTTCAAGGAAGAAGATGCTTTAAAAAAAAAAATACTGAGCTGCCTTGCTGGCTGAAGAGCTTTGGAGCAATGTGGGCCTTCAGTGAGCTCTGTAATTTTAGACTACATAATGATAAATGTTATTTGTACTAGAAACATAGAACATAGGAATTGCCATACTAAATCAGATCTGAGGTCCATCTCGTCCAGTATCCTGGCTCTGACAGTGGCCAGTACTAGACACTTCAGAGGAGGGTGTAAGAATCTTTCGGATAATCTACCCTCAATGTTTGGTCTGTGTGAGTGATGTTGCAACTACATGTATAATCTTTTGGGGACCATATTATATTTTATGTTGAAAGCATGAAAACCATAAAAAGCCTTTATATTGAGATGTGCTACATAGTATGAGCTGTAGAATATTCATAGATCTTGTATCAGTTCAGATGATGTGTATTTGTGTGTTCCTGGTTCACGCGGGGGGAGTATTCTGCTGAATCTGGAATCACTAGAGGGAGATTCTGAAGGCTGGCTCTGTAAATTCCCCAGCCTTTGAAGCCTGACCCTTTGGGAAACAGAGGCAAGGACTGGTTTTATTTGTTTTCTGGGGCTGATGGACAAAGTAGGACTTTTCGAATACAAGACTTGCTAAGAGACTCAAGGCCTTCTTTCTGAAGGAGCAAAACTGTCAAGTCCTTCTGTTCCAGGTAAGGCCACAATCCTTGCTGAAGGCTTGGAAGGGATGTTGGCCTATCAGACTCACCATGCTGAAGATGAGTGATTTCTGGTACGCTTACTAATAAGCATGCAGGAACTTATTATTTTTATGTTTTCTCTGTAATGCTTTTGCCCTAATGTATTTTGCATTGGAAGAGCTGTGTGCTCACTCGTAAAAACACTGACTTTGTCCTTAATAAGAAAGCAATGCATAGGTGCTGGCCTTTGGCGGACTGGCTGCTGGAGCAGTGGGCTGTGCAGTCTTAAAAACCCATGGTCTGGAAAGAAAGAAACGTAGGTCTCTATCCAATAGAGAGGACAGCTGGGACCTCACACCTTAAGTGGATGCCCTCAAGGGGGGAATACAAGTGCAGTTACCCTGAAGCTGTGCCAATCTTATCCTAATCTCCAATAGTTAGAGATTGTTTTAAGACCTGAAACATGAGGTTAATATCCCTGTTGACCAGTTATTTTCCTCACTACCCAGAATGCACAGATTCAGACTCGAGCTGAAGAAGTATGTTGTTTATTTGCTTCAGTGAGCGATCAGTACAATGAAACAGGCACAGCATAGGGTTAAATGCATGTGCACACCCACATTCATGTGCTCTCCTTAAATACATTGTTACAAAGTTATTATGTATTATATAAACATTTTCCTGTCTAACGATGTTTAGTTTACTAACTCAGTTGTTTACCTGATTGAATTGCTGCCCCCACCCCCATTTTCTGCCTACCAGATTGGGAGGGGGGAGATTGGGGCTTCTGCCCTGCAGCAGGGTGGTGGGGATAGGTGTTTCTGCCAGAAGCATCTGTTGTCTGCTGAGAGTTGGGGGGCATAATTAAAGGTTTCCCCTCATCAACATCTTGAATCACACACACACCCAGGCACACAACCCCTTACCCTCAGAGGCCCCTCCCTGCAGCTCCCAGATGTTAGCTCTGCATGGAGAGGTGGCAGCAAACAGCTGGAAGATGCAGGGAGGGGCTGCTGCTTCAGTTCCGTGGGGAGAGGCAACAACAAAAGCAGTGGCTCTCCCTACAGCTCCCAGCTGTTTTCCTCTGCTTCTCCCGCAACTATCAGCTTGTCAGCTTCAGCAGCTGCTCTGCAGGGATGGGGCCAACAGCCCCATGGGCCCCCCAGACACATCACCTCTGGCTTCTGCCCAGGGGGAGGGAAGGTTTTGGAGCTTAAGCTCTGTGGGGTGAGCCTGCTAGGACTTGGGGCTTCAGTAGGTGTGGAGTTGAACCACTGAACCCTGGCAGGTGCTTCCTATGGGGCTGAATCCACAAGTCCTGGAAGATGCACCCGGCTCTCCAAATTTTGGGCATTGGCTCCTGGGAGCCGCATATGACAATGCTCACAGCTCCTCTGGTGCAGCTGAACCACCTGCAGCCCCATCCCCAGCCCTGCTCCCAGCCCTGCCACGCAGCTGTCTGCATCTCCTGACTGGAGGTGTGTGCTCTGCTTGAACATAAGAGCGCGACCAGGGACAGCTGCCAGTGAGCCTGGTGCCTACCCCAGTGGGCGAGGCTGGGATGGTACAGCTGTGCCGAAGGAGCTGCAGGCATGTGGTGCTATCTCCTGGGAGCAGCGGCCCCATGTTCTGCTCCTTTCACTGCTGTGTTTCCTGGGACAGCCCTGCAGTTCTGCGGATACTGATTTATATCCACGGATATAAATTTGTATCTGCGCAGGGCTTTATAAATTTTTCCACCCCTGCTCTATATTAATGTCCAATCCCTTTCTGAATTCTACTAAGTTCCTTGCCCCAGTTAATTCTTGTGACAATGAGTTCCACAGTCTAATTATGTGTGAATAAATATTTTCTTATCAGTTTTGAAGTTTCCACCTTTTAATTTTATTGAATATCCCCTTGTTCTTGGGCAGCACCTGGCTCTTGCTTTTCTAGTAGCACCTAGAGACCACAAACACCATTAGACATTGTACAGTCACATACTAAGATAGTACCTGTAAACCTTACCTTTCCAAATAGACAAGACCAGCTGTGGGTGGCAGAAATGAATAAAACATACAAGTAGTAGCTTGAGAACTGGGGCAGAGAGAGATTAAATGAATTGCCCAAGGAAGTCTGTGGCTAGGAACAAAACTAAGATCTCCTGGAACCCAGCCTACTGCTTTAATCACAAGAATATTCTTACTTCCAAACACAGAGCTCTGAAATAGAATCTCTCTCTTTCTTTTTGAGTGCACTGTTATTTGTATAATAATTGTACCTACAGACCTTAATCAAAAATTGGGGCCAATTGTGTTAGCCTAAATACAAAAGAAGTAACAAAAGAATGTAATCGCTGGTTGACAATGAGAACACTGTGGGGTTTTTTTTGCATGAGATGGTGGTTCCACTTCATCTCAGATTTGGTTAACGAACAAGCAGAACCTGCAGAGCCCCAGAGTCTGGAAATGACTCTGGGCAATTTCCCTTTTTTGATTTTCTCTTTTTTGTTTGTTTGTTTTTGTTTTACATTTTTTAAGACCGAGCAATGTTACAGACTAATCGCTTATGGCAGTCGGCTAATGAGTTGAAACTTCTCTGAGATACAGGACACACAAAGGAAATGTGTGAAAAATTGAAATGACAAGGTTGTTAAGGTAGCTCTATCGTTGTTATGTACTGAGGAAGCTTATTATGAGGGGGTGAAATGAAAACTTCATAAGTGTCTCTAGAAAAGAAAGACATCTTATTTATTAACTTCACATTATGTAAATTTGCTGTTGCTGTGTTGTAATGGAAATGAAATGAGTGGCAAAAAGCACCCAACTTCCCAATATGATTAGCTCTGGCCAGTCAAGAAAACTAAAAAGCATTTTTAAAAATTTGTCTTTTCTTGTTAACTTTGTAACTTTATAAATGATCATTTAAATCAAAATATTCTGCACACTGAGTCCCCTGGGAAAGTTCTAACAGTGCTTTGCAATCACTGCCAGACTGCTTTTTGGTGCAATGTTTTGCTTATTCTGACATATAGGCTCTCTCTCACATTCCCTTTGCGTGCATCCTATATCTCAGAGAAGTTTCAACTCATTAGCTGACTGCCATAAGCTATTAATCTGTAACGTTGCTCAGTCTTAAAAAATGTAAAACAAAATAAAAAGAAGCGGGGGGGGGGGGGGGGGGGAATCACAAAAGAGAAATTGCCTAAAGTCACTTCCCGACTCAGACTCTGCAGGTTCTGCTCGTTCATTAACCAAATCTGAGCTGAAGGGGAACCAGCATCTCTTGCAAACATGCACATAGACACATGAAGCATCAGACACAAAAGAAATAGACAAATATAAAAATATTTTACCTACCAATCATTCTATCAGACAGGAATCAAGCTGCTTATCCACACAATGAAGCCCACTCAGTGGAAGTTAAGTGCTTAAATACATTTGAAATCCTCACTCAGTGACTACCTGCACCTTTAGGTATCTACCTTTAAAAATCTGGCTCCAGTTTAGTATGCTAGATGCTGTACAAACATGTGACAAAAAGACAGTCCCTGCCCTTGAGAATTTACAAATGTAAGTAAATCAGTTGTCTTATATTCTTATAGGTTTTTGCTTTTTCCTGTGCAGTTTTGGGCAGTTGCCCAGACCTGTTAGCTGTAATGCCTGAAACTTGGAATATGAGGGAATAGCAAGCTAATATTCTGCCATTATTTAATAATGGGGTGACCTGAGTACTTATAGACTTGTTTGCCTGACATCAGTCTCAGACAAAAATCATGGAACAGCTGATATGGGATGCAATCAGTAACGTATTAACATATTAAACTTCTGTATTTGAAATGACTAGTACCACACAACATTTTTAATTAAAACAATTATCACTTTACAAAATCAGTGTAACACATACTGAAATGGATTAAAAACTGATTAACAAAGATCTCAAAAAGTAATTGTACATCGTTAATCATCACTGAATGGGGATATTTCTAGTATGTTTTAATCCTGATACTGTAACAAGGATTTTTAGAGAGAGAGGAATGGTCTAATGGTATTTGTGGCTGTGAACCAGGAACTCCTGAGTTGTAATCCTTATTAATGACATTGCCTTGCTCCATGGCCTTAAAGATTTAGATATACTCAGGTTCTTAAAAAGTTATGCATGTCTTTAAGTACTTCACTGAACTGGGGTATAAGTTAGCTGAAAGAAGAGAAATAACAAGTAGAAAGTATGTGTGGAGTTAAAATCTCACACATTTTATAATCCACACTTCATTTTTCCCCCTCACAGTTGCACTAGGCATGCATAATCAATCAAACATGCTTTTTGGAGGGTGTCTGTGTCCCAGCTGGAACCAGTGAAATAATATTTCTTGAATAATTCATGCAACAATCTTCGCAATCTTTTTTTAGCTAAAATATCTGACAATTTTTTCATTATTCACCCATTTTATAGAGCAGGTCGAATAATCTGTGCATATGTGGCCTATCAATTATTTAATGAATTTTGCAGCATTTTTCAAACATAACATTCTATTAATAATATTAATTGAAAAATGTATGTGACAATATTTTTTCAATAAAATTGTTGTCATTATTCACCCCTTTCACAGAGCTAGTGAAATCATTTGTGAACATATTTGGTATAAAAATTATTAAATTATTTTTCATTTTTTCCCCAAACAAAATGATCTATGAAAACTTCTTCCATCGTTCACTCAGTGCTGATCCAAAACTCAATAGAGTCAATAGCTTTTCGTTAGATTTCACTGGGCTTTGGATCAGGCCCTTAGTCTATGCAGAACAGGAATCCAGCCAGAGAGACTGCTGTGTAGCTCTGAAGTGCATAACTTATTCCATTATCTGGTGCTAATTCATGTGCAGATCTGACATCAGAATGGAGGATATGTCCGTAGTAGAGGTAGCTCTAGGAAGTGGTTGTATTCATTTCTCATTTGAGCAACAACCACACATAATGCTAATAGGAAAGATAAATTATTCAACAAGCTTAAATTTTAAATTACTATATTGTTTCAACAACTAGTAACCCAAAGGCTCTGATGATTAGAACAACTTTTCCAGATAAATGTATAGAATGTGGGAGCAAGACAACTAATCATCAGTCTGCCTTGGATACATTTAAAGATTTCAAGATGTGTAAGATTCTTAACTGTTTGCACTGTACAATGGTTCCTACAGAAGCCTGAGAAGCCTGTGAGACACACTAATGCCATTATTTTTCTGCAAAGGCTTGCAGAATTTTAACAGCATCATTTTTGCTATTCAACAGTCAATATGCATTCATTCTTATATTCTCTGACTGTGATTTTGATAGGTTTCACTTGCCAAAGTTACACAGGCTTATGCATTTTTCTTATGTTAATGAATGGAAAAACCTCAGAATTTTAAAATATTTTACCAAAAAAAAATAGAAAAAGACAAAAACATAGTAGAAATTGTTATACACTACAAGTTTAGATTTTAAAAGGTTTATTAAAAAACAAAAAACAATGCAGACTCTAAATGATATATATGCAAATTCATTTAACAATTTGAGCCTGTGATGGAAGGTATTGTATGAACTGCAGCAGTGCTTTTATAGCACAGAAATTGCTACTGGTCATATTATTATCATCTGTACATAACTCAACAATCAGGAAAATTAGACTAATCAGCTCAAACATTGCATTGAGAAATAATATTAATAGTTCTTTTGAGCAGGGCATATATCTTCTGTTGTGTTTAGATAGCATTCGGCACAATGTGGGCACCACTGGAAAGACACAATAAATAATTATAATAGACTTTAGCATGCTTTCCAAACATTACTTAATTACTCCTCATAACTTATAAAGTTGGTAGGTAAATTATATGATCCTTATTTTAGAGATAAAGAAATTAACAAGATGTTAAATGACTTAGTCCAAAGCCACAGAAGAAATCGGTTTCAGAGTTAGAAATCTGGGGTTTCTGGCTCTCCTTCATATGCTCATACTTCTAGATCATGCCTCAAATTCAGACCACTCCCCACACACAGTGCCTGAGTTGGTGGGGAAGGAGTATAAGTGGGGATGTAATAACTTCATATCTCTCACTGCCAGTTGAAAAAAGAAGATGATGAGAATGGAAGAACTAAGAGAAGATGGGTAGAAGGGGGAACATATTGTCACTTTTTACCTCAACTCTAATATTGGAGAATTACTAAGAAAAAAACCCAAACGGGGGGATTCCTGTCTTGTTTTAGGTAAAATGGAAAGTGTCTGCCCTACCAGCCCAAAGAGCAGGGCAGGCTAAAGAGAAAATAGCAGAGCCTCCTCTAGCTACCATTTCCATCCATCTTCTCCTCAGATGGCTATGTTTTATTTTTGTGTTTGTTAGCATGCTTAATTCACTTTTTTAAATGGTTGTGTAATCAATTTAAATAAATATGAATAGATAAGAACATTTCTTTTTCCAGGTGATCTGAGGTGAAGTGACAGATTGGGGCCACACTTTGGTCGAGGTAACAGCAAGGACAACAGCCAAGTAAGGTCAGTAGGAAATTCAGGACTTCTTCTCTGTAAAGCACTATACATAATTATGATGCCCTAGAAATAGGTGGCCTGTATAAGCCCTTCAATGATGCATCATTTGCATAACTGCCTTGTTACCCTTAGTTATCCTCTCCTTGCTGCTGGGAGAAGTCCTCTAATTTCAATATGAGATACATTTGTGTTTTCCCAATTATTAATATGAATAATCATGATATAGTCACTCCCCTGCCTCCCCTCCCATGGCCTATATCAGGCACCGTGGTGGTTTTAGGCCATCTTGTGAAGGTGTGTAGTATACTAGGTCTCTATATGTTCAGCATGCATATGTAAGGTTGTTCCTGGGTTGTGGTCTCTTGTGGAAGAATGGAGTAATGGACTGAGGCATGGCTCTGTGTGACCACAAACGATATGTTATATTTTGATCAAAACTCTGTTGAAATGGCTAGGAAGAGCTGTTTACAGCAGCTAATTGGCAGATGGGGTCACCAACAAAAGGTGATTGTACAACTGCTTGAATAGCAATGAAAGTATGTGAAATATATATATTTAATAAACAGCTTGACTATATATGTTAGTTGTATATCGTATGTCTCATATTTGCTATTTGTGAACTGTGAATAACAGAGGCAGGTTCAAAGTCCTTCCCTTTGGCATCTCTGATGCATATGAATATATTTGAGGCAGCTGAAAGGAACCCATTGCCTGCAGGGAGGGATTCAGAGAGTCCTTATGATCTTTCAGGGAAGGATCTCACAGCCTTGAAAATAATCCTCCAGGGATCGATCCAGCAAGGGAATTCACATATTCTTCACAATATTACAGAATGGAAGCTGTTCACATATAGGGACATTTTTTAAATTATGCTCCTGATCAACCCTCTGATAACAAAATAGTATGCACAATGAAGGGAAAGGTAAGGAACAATTTTATCTTCTAAATTCTAAAGTGTGATTAGACAACATGGTAGAAAAACAAGATTTTAAATAAGAAAATATCTTAACTATGTTCTTTTAAGAAAATTCCTAAAATAAGTGTATGAAATTCTGGCCCCATTGAAGTAAACAGCAAGATTTCCACTAATCTCATTCTGATGTCTTTAATATCACCCTGTTTTCTTTGTTTAATGGTCCTATGGTGACGTTGCACTCCATATGTTTTATGAAAATATGCTTATGAGTGTGAATATGATGTAACTGGAAGATGCTTTATGCTTTATCTCTTGTAAGATATCATAACAAAGGTTATAAGCTACTGAATATATTCCTCCTATTTGTATGCATGTATCATTCTTGTATCTGAAGCTAGAATTATGAAGTATAACTCTGAGGTCCTATTGTAATTATGCAAAGTGTGGGCCATTAATGGTGGTTGAGAATGTTGATGTCTCCCATTGATCCAGACAATTGGTTATAAATGGTTTATTTACCTGCAAACCTTCCTGCCTTCCTGTGGGCCAACCCAGGAAGAATGGAGACTAGGGATCTTACAGTGATATGAGACCATGTCACATGATGCTGGAATCTATTTTAATCCTTGTACTTTTCCATTGATGAGGTGGGGATAAGCACAGAAAAAAGTATAAAAGGGGGTGGAGCAGGACAAAGGGGGCTACCAGTCATGAGAAAACTCCTGCTTACTACCTGAGATGCCTGTTGGAACTAACAAGGACTGTACCAAGGGAAAGGATTGGGCCCAGATTAGGAAGTCGTCTAGTCCGAGAAAGAAGCTTATTGGAACATCTTTGAGGGTGAGATATTACCTATAATCAGTTTCTTAATATATTAGGCTTAGACTTGTGTGTTGTATTTCATTTTGCTTTGTGACTTACTTTGTTGTCTGTTATTACTTGAAACCACTTAAATCCTACTTTTTATACTTAATAAAATCACTTTTGTTTATTAATAAACCCAGAATAAGTGATTAATAACTGGGGGAGCAAGAGCTGTGCATATCTATCAGTGTTATAGAAGGTGGACAATTTATGAGTTTATCCTGTATAAGCTTTATACAGAGTAAAACAGATTTATTTGGGGTTTGGATCCCATTGGGAACTGGGTGTCTGGGTGCTGGAGACAGGTAGCCTGCTGAGCTGTTTACAGTTAGAGGCTGCAGCTTTAGGGGCATGGCCCAGACCCTGGGTCTCTGTTGCAGCAGGCTAGCATGTCTGTAGGGCCATTAATAATTAGTTAATGATCTGGAGGGCCAAATCAGGAAGGCCAAATCACACTTGGAGTTGCAGCTAGCAAGAGATGTTAAGAGTAACAAGAAGGGTTTCTTCAGGTATGTTAGCAACAAGAAGAAAGTCAAGGAAAGTGTGGGCCCCTTACTGAATGAGGGAGGCAACCTAGTGACCAAGGAGGTGGAAAAAGCTAATGTACTCAATGCTTTTTTTGCCTTTGTCTTCACAAACAAGGTCAGCTCCCAGACTGCTGCACTGGGCAGCACAATATGGGGAGAAGGTGACCAGCCCTCTGTGGAGAAAGAAGTGGTTCGGGACTATTTAGAAAAACTGGACGTGCAAAAGTTCATGGAGCCAGATGCGCTGCATCTGACCGTGCTAAAGGAGTTGGTGGATGAGATTGCAGAGCCATTAGCCATTATTTTTGAAAACTCATGGCGATCGGGGGAGGTCCCAGATGACTGGAAAAAGGCTAATGTAGTGCCCATCTTTAAAAAAGGGAAGGAGGAGGATCCGGGGAACTACAGGCCAGTCAGCCTCACCTCAGTCCCTGGAAAAATCATGGAGCAGATCCTCAAGGAATCAATTATGAAACACTTAGAGGAGAGGAAAGTGATCAGGAACAGTCAGCATGGATTCACCAAGGGGAAGTCGTGCCTGACTAACCTAATTGCCTTCTATGATGAGATAACTGGCTCTGTGGATGAGGGGAAAGCAGTGGATGTGTTATTCCTTGACTTTAGCAAAGCTTTTGATACGGTTGTGACGTTATTGATATAATCTGGGACCATATAGATCATTGTTGCAACCAAGGTCCTGTGGTGGCACGCAAATCTTGTATAAAGGGGGTCAAATGGGGTGTCTAAGACAAGGTTATGGTTTGCTGGTTATGATTATGCGGTCTATATGTGTGTATCACTTTTGTAGTTGAAGTTAGGAATATTGGCTCTGTACTGTCTGTATTCCAAACTTATGCTATGCTTCTGGGTGACATCCCAGACAGACTGGTGTTAGCTCTGCCTAGCCTGCTTGATGGCCCATTAAGGACCATCAGCTATACAATGGACCCATTGAGAGAAGGCAGATACGCCTTGTAACTCAGCGAAGTATGCAGGGACTGGCCCATGTGACTCCAGACTCCATTTTGCGGTAATTTTCCACAGTTAGAACAAAGAGGTGTTCTTACACCTGGAAAAGACTATATAAGGCTGATGCCTCATCTCCATCTTGTCTTCAATCCTGCTTCATACCTCTGGAGGAACTTTGCTACAAGCTGAAGCTTCGAACAAAGGACTGAGGACCCATCCCAGCGGGGGATGTGTTCCAGAGACTTGATTTGAACCTGCAGTTTATTCCATCGCTGCTGCAAGCCTGAACCAAGAACTTTGCCATTACTGTATGTAATTGATTCCATTTAACCAATTCTAACTCTCATCTCTATCTTTTTCCTTTTATGAATAAACCTTTAGATTTTAGATTCTAAAGGATTGGCAACAGCGTGATTTGTGGGTAAGATCTGATTTGTATATTGACCTAGGTCTGGGGCTTGATCCTTTGGGATCAGGAGAACCTTTTTCTTTTACTGGGGTATTGGTTTTCATAACCATTTGTCCCCATAACGAGTGGCACTGGTGGGAATACTGGGAAACTGGAGTGTCTAAGGAGATTGCTTGTGAGACTTGCGGTTAGCCAGTGGGGTGAGACCGAAGTCCTCTTAGTCTGGCTGGTTTGGTTTGCCTTAGAGGTGGAAAAAACCCTAGCCTTGGGCTGTAACTGCCCTATTTGAGCAATTTGTCCTGAGTTGGCACTCTCAGTTGGGTTCCGCCAGAACCGCATTGTCACAACGGTCTCCCACAGTATTCTTGCCAGCAAGTTAAAGAAGTATGGGCTGGATGAATGGACTGTAAGGTCGATAGAAAGCTGGCTAGATCATCGAGCTCAACGGGTAGTGATCAATGGCTCCATGTCTAGTTGGCAGCCGGTTTCAAGCGGAGTGCCCCAAAGGTTGGTTCTCGGGCCGGTTTTGTTTAATATCTTTATTAATGATCTGGAGGATGGTGTGGACTGCACTCTCAGCAAGTTTGCAGATGACACTAAACTAGGAGGCGTGGTAGATACACTAGAGGGGGGGATCGGATACAGAGGGACCTAGACAAATTAGAGGATTGGGCCAAAAAAAAAAAAACCTGATGAGGTTCAACAAGGACAAGTGCAGAGTCCTGCACTTAGGACGGAAGAATCCCATGCACTGCTACAGACTAGGGACCGAATGGCTAGGTAGCAGTTCTGCGGAAAAGGACCTAGGGGTCACAGTGGACAAGAAGCTGGATATGAGTCAACAGTGTGCTCTTGTTGCCAAGAAGGCTAATGACATTTTGAGCTGTATAAGTAGGGGCATTGCCAGCAGATCGAGGAACGTGATCATTCCCCTTTATTCGACATTGGTGAGGCCTCATCTGGAATACTGTGTCCAGTTTTGGTCCCCACACTACAAGAAGGATGTGGAAAAATTGGAAAGAGTCCAGCGGAGGGGCAACAAAAATGATTAGGGGTCTGGAGCACATGACTTATGAGGAGAGGCTGAGGGAACTGGGATTGTTTAGTATGCAGAAGAGAAGAATGAGGGGGGATTTGATAGCTGCTTTCAACTACCTGAAAGGGGGTTCCAAAGAAGATGGATCTAGACTGTTCTCAGTGGTACCAGATGATAGAACAAGGAGTAACGGTCTCAAGTTGCAGTGGGGGAGGTTTAGGTTGGCTATTAGGAAAAAACTTTTTAACTAGGAGGGTGGTGAAGCACTGGAATGGGTTACCTAGGGATCTCTTTGACCGAACCCATCACACCTATGCCTTACTGTAGATTTTTTAAAAAATATTTATTAAACTTTCAATCATTTTTTCTTATAACATAAAACAAAAAATGTACTAGGTGTCAATATCTAAAATAAGTCAAAATTGTTGTATGTGATCCTCTCCTTTACAGCTGGCTCTATTATACCAGCCTTCATGCCTTTAGGGTGGGGGATTTACTTTTCCAATGTAGCAAAATAATATCTCACAACCAGCCAGCCCCTTTGGTACAGTGGTGATAATCTCCATTTGCTGGGTATATGGCCCAGTATGCAGGTACCTGCTTTGAGGTTGAGGGTGAAGTTTCTAGAATCATGTTAATTCTGATTTTATTACCCATCCAAGAAGTCTGAAGAAATAGGGCACAATGAAAACATACGTCTAAGCACTTCTCCTTCCCCTCACTGCCAGCATCTATTACTGGGGATAGCTTTAATTTTGTAAAGTTTTTGGAGTGACCAATGCATCCTAAAGATCATTTTTTGTTGAATGAGACATAATTCGAAGTTTAAGATTAAAGACACAATCTCTCATATTGCTGTGTTTCACTATGGTGAAGAGTTATTTATTACCACTTCTTTGTTCCATTTTTGCCTCATTACATCTTTGGTGGTTCATTAGGACCTCACATAGTATAGCTGCTAGTCTGAGGAAATAATATAGCTCTCTACAAAATTTGAGGACTTCTGGCACTTCAGATACTGGAAGGGCCTCGGCCAAATTCCAAGGTGACTGATATGACTATGTTGCCATATTGCAATGCTTGGTAGATTATATAGCGGTTGAAAAGGAGTATATGGTGTGACCTGGTCCTCAGTTGTTAATGGGGAGATATATATATACTATGGTACATTCCATCGGATTTTTCCCTATTATCATCTTCCCCCTCATTTTAGCATTGGATGACACCAGCTTGGGGCCACTAAATGAGATGAAGGGTGGAATTTGTGTTTGCATGCTAAATATACCAATATCTGATGGGCTCAATGGATGGTAGGGATTAGGTCTTCTTCATATGTACACTATCCAGAGCCTCATATGGTTGAGAAGGGAGGGTCCCAGAGCTTGGGCTGCAGCCTGAGCCCAGAAGTCTACACTGCCATTAGACAGCCCCACAGCCCACACCCTGGGAGTTGAGTCAGCTGGCAGAGGCCATTACAGGTTTTTATTTGCAGTGTAGACATACCCTCAGTTTCCTTTTTCTTATGCCCAGTGATGAGGGTCCTAGAGCCCAGGCTACAGCCGAAGCTGGAATGCCTACATTGCAATTTTGTAGCTCTTCAACCCAATAAATTAATAGGGAGCAGGTTTAAAACAAACAAAAGGAAGTATTTCTTCACACAATGCACAGTCAACCTGTGGAACTCTTTGCCAGAGGTTATTGTGAAGGCCAAGACTATAACGGGGTTCAAAAAAAGAACTAGATAAATTCATGGAGGATAGGTCCATCGATGGCTATTTGCCAGGATGGTCAGGGATGGTGTCCCTAGCCTCCGTTTGCCAGAAGTTGGGAATGGATCAAATGATGATTACCTGTTCTGTTCATTCTCTCTGGGGTACCTTTGCATTGGCCACTGTCGGAAGACAGGATACTGGATCTGACCCAGGATACCTTTGGTCTGACCCAGTAGGGCTGTTATGTTCTAACCCCTTGAGACAAAGTCAGCTGACATGGTCCAGCTGCAGCTGTTTTACTGCAGTCTAGACATACCCTCAGGGTCCCCTGCTGGAATCTATTCACTCCCAACAGTCCCTGTATTGTTTCTCGCCCTAAGTATCTCCCCCTCCCCTGCCACTTCTCTACAGCATCCTGCTGCTTTTTATATGAGAATTAGCACCTCAATACCCAGCTGTTTTTACTAATAAAAACCTACCCCTACCCTAGGTGTGGCCAGCAGAGCTAATTTTGCAGTGCTGGCCAGCTCCAGGCCCCTGGTCCTTACAGGTGAAGGCATTTTATTATTTGTGATACCATATTCCCATTACATGGCCTGGCTTATTATAAAGGGCATTATGGTATTGGTTCAGATTTGGGACTCTAAATTCCCCAGTTCAACTACTGGCTGAAGTCTTTTGAAGGAGATGACAGGTGGCTCCCTGTTCCCCATAAACATTTGTAGGGATCTCATTGATTTTCTGAAAATATTGTTTGGGTATTTGGAGAGGGAGTCTGAGCACATCTGTTTATCTGTGTAGCATGTTCATTTTTACCAGGTTTGTTTTTTCCCCAGAGGGCAAGGGAGATAGCTTCCCATTTACCAGGTCCATGGTGATTTGTGTGATAATTAGGTCTAAATTGATTTTAACTATTTCCCCTAAATCTCCAGAGATTAGTATTTCTGGATATTTCACTGCCACCAGCTGTCATTGGAAATCCCACTGACTAAGCAAGAGCTAGTATGTGAATTTAGTCAGCCATAACATCTCAGACTTGTTTCAGTTAATCTTTTTAATTAATAATTTGTGAGTAAACCTTTGTGGAGTAGAAAGAAGAATCAGTGTATTGGTCATATTGTTCTATATGACCAAGCTTAATAGCTGTTATACCTGCACACGCCAGCAGCTTCAACACTGTGTAAAAGGGGGAGGGGAATAGCAAGCCCTGTTCCTCTCTCTAATGAGAATGGGTCTGAAATACAGTTATTAGTGATCACCTGGGAGTAGGGTTAATGTAAAGCAATTTAATCCAGTTGATAAAGTGATCACTGCATCCCATTCTTTCAAGAAATGTAAAGAGATGCAACTTTATTGAAGACTTTTCCAGCACTTAGTGATAATTCTATCAAAGGTTCTTTCCAGTGTTGTGAAATTGCAATTGTATCAATGAATTACCCGGGGTTGTCGGTCCCTTGCCTAGATTTCATAACTCTGATTATTTTATATATAATTTGAGTAACAATTCCCCCTCCCCGGACTTTGGCAAGAACCTTCACATTACAATTTATCAGTGAAATGGGCCTATAACTTTTACAGTTAGCAGGATCTTTCCCTGGCTTGGATATAATTACCCTTTGCATTGTGGGAGGTAGGTAAGGGGCCACTCATTTTAGTCTCATGGAACAAATATCTCACAGGCTCCTTGTATGTTCAAAGACTTTTTTGTGTGTGTAAAACTCAATTTGAAATCTCTCATTGCCTGATGATTTACCATGCTTTGTTTCTTTCATAGCCAGGTCTATTTCCTGGGGGATGAGAATGGACTCCAAGAATTCCTTCCAGGCTTCTGCTATGTATTACAATGAAGCTCCAACAAGGGGCTGCTTGTTCCTACCACATTCAGAGCAAGAGGACAGTGTACAGTCTTTGTAAATAAACAGGATTGCACCAAATGTTATATCTGACTCATATCATCCATTTCTCCTTCCAATGGAAACAATCCTGCAAAGCCCCAAATACTGGCTAACCACTTAGGCCAAAGGGACAACACTGGGTATAGAGCATAACCCAGGCAACAGTTCATGGAAGTAAAAGATACAGCACAGTTAACTGATAGCTAATGGAGAAATTTATTAGACATGTTGAAGAGGCCTGCTATGGCTAATATCAAAGGTAGCCTCAAGTGTAGAAATCCCTATGGAAAAGTTAGAGGCAATAGGTTAAATTCTGGCCCTACTGTAGTCAGTAGCAGAACTGCTATTGAGATAAAGAGGGATAAAATTTAACCTATTATTCCAGTTGGTATGAAATTTCTATTTAAGGAATAATGACTGATGCAGTGGGCATATCGTACCACTTAGCACTAAAACAAACCCCCACCTCTGCAACTGTGTAGGATTCTCAATCATTGGAACAGGTATGTACAAGATGGGGTAATGGATTTTAGGGGGATTATATAGATGGCATGCATACTCCGAGCAGTGCAGAGTTTAGCTATGAAGAGGTTCTCTGTAGGACAACTTGTGGGGAGGTAGTAGAGAAGGTCCTGAGTTGACTGGGGTAGGGGTAAGCAGATTGCCAACCTCGAAAGTTCAAAAAAAATTTCACAAGTCAAAAGATCATGATATTAGAAAATGGTGTGTTTTTGGTTTGGCTTTTATACTCCTTCTATCCACCAGGGCTTGTGTGTCCAATCTGCAGGTTTGCTCTGCTCTTGACCTTTTCATCTCCAGCGCCCAGTCCAACATAGTCAGGCTTGATGCTGGGCTGAGGATTTGGTGTTTAATTAATACAGTCTGGAGGAGTTGAGGATCTGAGGGTAAACTGTGTTGACGGGTTGTAAAAAGGAAATGAATGGCCAGAAGACGAATGTCTTAGTCTGAGACCTGTTGTTGAAAAGACAGCTTTTGTTAGCTGTTGTTGCTTCATCTGCTATCCTGAGTCCATGAGACAACCTGTCTGTATAATAGAATTCAGTCTGCATTACACAAACTTTTTACTTTTGTGTAGCGTACATGGGTTTGGGTTTGTTTGTTTTTCCAGACTACAAATGTCAAATATTTGTTATTCACGTAGTGCAAAGCATCATAAAGTCACATTACAATGAACAGGAAACACTGGGGATTCATTAGGCAGCAATCTTCCTTCTTCATTCTGCAGTCTTCACACAGCTTTGAAAAGTGTGTCATACTGCATCGTGGCTAGTCAGCCACATTGCTGATCCACACTCCCCTTAGGTGACCCCTGGCACCTGGCATCAATTGCTGCAAAAAAGACTTACTGCAGTAAATCTTCCTCTGTTCATCTGACCCATCCATCCTGCAAACACAAGCTTCATCCCATCATCTTTATATCAGATATCATTGTCATTATGCTATAAATTCAGATGATTACCTCTTCATTAGTCATGTGCAAGGTCTAGCTAACATTCAGTAGTCACCTGTAACATTTCAATTCAAAGATAGAAGCCTCAATGTCCTGTTTTCTTATCAATAACTTACATGCTTATAGCAAGATGCTAAAGACAAGAGATTGCATCAATTTCTTTTTATTACTTCACATTTTCATTTTAGACTTTGTCTCTCCAAATATGGTTGAATGACTCTAGACCAGGAATCTCAAGTCAATTCCATTTCAGATTTTTAGCGTCCCTTGAAGTCATGCTACCCAGGTTTTTGACATGCTTAACACACCACAATGCCTCCTCAGATTTGGGCAGGAATCTTTGTCTTTTCAAGAAATGTAGATGTCATCATTGTTTGTCTTTTCATGTGATATCTTTACATCTGACTTTTCTGCTTCCACCACTACACCTTCCAGCAATTTTTGCACCTCATCTTGAGACAATCCAAATCAGGTCAATATCATCGAAGCACAGAGTACTGATTTTTTATCCACTGATGGGAACATCTTCATGTAGGTTTCCATCAGTGGCTCTTAAGATTTCTTCAGGATAACAGTTGAAGTGAAGCATAAGCTTTTGTGGGTGAATGCCCACTTCGTTGGATGCATCCGACGAAGTGGGCATTCACCCATGAAAGCTTAAGCTCCAATACATCTATTAGTCTTAAAGGTGCCACAGGACTCTGTTGCTTTTTACAGATCCAGACTAACATGGCTACCCCTCCAATAGCTGAAATCAAACCAACTATTTTGCTCATGTTCCACAGACACATAAGGTATCAGCCTTATTACATTTTCACTAACTCCAACCAATCACAGGATTGCCCGAAGAGGTTTGTGCCATATGCTGTCAAATACCTTAGTAAAATCCATGCAGACATGGAACACCTTCCCATCATTCTCCAGCACTGTCTCACATAACATATGCATATTGAATATTTGCACCACTGTACATCTTTTGGGTCTAAATCCAGCTTTTCTTAGTCAGCAAGAACTTTAGTCAAGTTCTCTATCTTGAGTGCAATTCTCTTCAGGAAAATGCACAGCAGTGTTTTGCTAGGATGTATCAATAATGAGGTTGTGAGGTAATTTCCACAAACAGCCACATCCCCCTTTAAAAAAAAAAACACAAACAAACAAACAAAAAAAACCCACGAACCATCAGGTACTATGTCCAAATCTTGACCATCTTCCACACTCACAAATCACATTGGCAAGCTTATGGCATGCCTGAAGAGTGACTATCACTTTTAATTAGTTCTGCTTGTATATTATACACTCCAGGGGTTTTATTGCTTTTCAGTATTCATATCAATCTTCAACTTCAATTGTAGGAAGAGGTTGATTGGGATAAGTTGAGCTTCTCACAGAGATCTTCTTTGCCCCTTTCATTTCCAACTTTGAATTAGTTTCACTCATACTATACAGCTCTTGGCAATACCTACACAAAATGTTGGGTAAAATGATATTCTACCTGTGAGAGAGAATCCTTTCAAAATAATATTGATGGCCTAGTACCATGTTTCTCAAACTGGGGTCTGTGGACCCATGGGGTTCCATGAGGGTACTCACGGGGGTCCACAGGCCCCACTGGTCAACTCCTCCCCCTCCCAGTGCCTTCTGCAAGCCAGGGAATAGTTGTTCCCCGGCATGCAGGAGGCACTGAGAGGGAGGAGGGATGGGGGCATGGAAGAGGAGGGGCAGGGGTGGGAAGAGTTGGGGTAGGGCCTTAGGAGAAGGGGTGGAGTGGAGTGGGGGGCTTGAGGGTCCATGGCAAAATTTTAAATCAAAATGGGGGTCCTTGGGTTACTAAAGTTTGAGCACCGCTGCTCTAGTAGGCCTTCATAGTGACATTTGCAGGGGGGAGGGGGAAGAGGAGAAAGTTCTGTGTATCAATACACAGTTCAAGCCAGTCTTCTTTTGCCCCTTTAATCAATGCAATCTTCCTTCATTGAAAACTCAATCTTCTCCATGAACAAAGGAGTCTTATTTAAATCAGTTTCCACAGGGTTCATCCACAGTCTCTGTAATGCAGCAAGAGATGTGCTCTATTTGATCTACACTACCTATGAAGGGGTCAGTAGCTTGCAGTATTGTTCAATCATCTTTAATTCCATTTGCATTTCATAGACTCTCAATTGGTCACTGATATAACGGAGTCTGAAAGTACTTGCCAGTCAATTCTTGCTTTGCAGTTTGATTTTTATGTTGGCTATTACTAACTATGATCAGATCCTATGTTGACCTTCTTGAAGGATTGACGCCCAGTCATACCAGAACACCACCTTTTTGAGATCATTATGAAGTCAGTCTGGCTCTGAGTCTGCAAATCAGGCAATGTCCAAGTCCATCACTTGATGGTGTATGCTTGAACAAAGTATTCATTAATACTAAGTCATTCTCAGGCACAAATTGCATAAAATCACAGCCCTCTGATGTTTGTCTAGCCATATGCAAACTTCCCAATACAGCTGCCACATTCTGAATAACTTAAGACCAATACATGTGTTCCAGTGACCTTGTAGAAAAGAGGTCTCTGTGGGTAACAGCTGCTAACTCCTTCTTGATGTATCCATAGTATTTCTCAATCTCTTCATCCTCAGTCACTAGTTGGGATATAGCACTGGAAAAGTTACATTATAGGGGTGAGCTGCCAATCAGAGTGTCATCATCCTGCTGATGACCAGTTTGTAGGCTATTTGCATAGGGGATGACCTGCTTCCTAATCAGCAGTGCTATCCCATGCTGTCTTATTCTTCCATCACCCTAGGTCAGCATGTATCCTTCCTCAATAACCATCATTCCATTCCAAATGCATCTGGACTCACCCAAACCAATCACATCTCACTTATACAATGACAATCACTTTGCATTATCTGGAAGTAACCTGTTTTCATGGGACAGCACACAGAAAGTTCAATGGTGTATACTTGGTTGGCCAATGTAATCAGCTCAGAATTCAGTCACGTCTTATTGAATGAAAGAACAGGAGTACTTGTGGCACCTTAGAGACTAACAAATTTATTAGAGCATAAGCTTTCGTGGACTACAGCCCACTTCTTCGGATGCATATAGAGTGAAATAAATATTGAGGAGATATATATACACACATACAGAGAGCATAAACAGGTGGGAGTTGTCTTACCAACTCTGAGAGGCCAATTAAGTAAGAGAAAAAAAAACTTTTGTCTTATTGAATGCGCTCTAGAATTATCTGGTGAAAATAAACTGGTTCCCTCATTGCCATGTCACCATGGATGCTACCAGCATTATTGTCCATAACCATTCATCTCTAGCATCCATTTGCCAGTATCATCTAAGAATAATCATTTGTTCTGAGGGGTGGGGCACCCCAGTTTTGAGTTTCCTTGTCACTGGTGACTTCCTGACAAGTATGAAGAACCCTGCCTGCCCTGCATGGTCTGATTTCTTTTAGAGGGCATCAGACACACCTTTCACAACTCCACTAGGTAGAAAGCCCTCCATTGCATGAAGGCAGGTGAAGGGGAGTTTGGTTGTTAGAGGTGGTTGGTTTTGCAGGTCATTTTGTAGGAATTGGATCTCCTCACCATCCTTATCCTGGCTAAAACAGCCCTTTTAAGAGGCTAAAATAGTATGTAGGACAATTTTTTTTTCCAGGGGTTCTAAGGATTGGGCAGACTTTCTCCTAGTAGATTAAAAAAAGTACATTAAATAGAAGGGCAAAGATTAGAATAGTCTGCACTTACTTTCATACAACAGTATGGATAGCCTGGTAAATGGCAACAAGTAGTTATTCTACAAATACTCAGCATTGACATCACAAAAGGATGCATTTTGTTAGTTTTAAGACTAAGAACTTATCAAGAAAGCACTTCAGGCTATAGAACACTATATAAATGTAAGAGTTTTTACAATAACATTCAGAGACAAATAGTTTCTTAGTAGTAAATCTATTTTATAAACAAGGACACAAATTGGAAATATTGCAGAAGCCCTATAGAAGTAATTAATTAAATAAAACCACCTACTTGTTTTGCTTTGTTTTACTATATATCAGATAAAAGAAAACAAGGCTATAATAATGCACTACAAAACATGAAATATTACTTCTAAAAGACAAAAGGTCTACTGCATCTGTTCCTCTGTAAAGATTTAGTAGTAATAGATTTCTGAATATTGGATTGAAATCATTAATTTTAATGGTTTAAAAAAAGATTAAATTTTTATAAGAATTGATTTGACTACCAATCATTAATAGTATAAGCTTACCCACTTTCACTGGATTACTCACTACCAAGGTCAAAGATTAAATATAGTTGAATTTTGCTGTAATTGTGCCTGACTACTTCATCCCCAATCAAGTGAAAAGTTACATTGTTGGTTGTTTTTTTATTACCACAATTGTGGAAGACCTTTTAAACTAGAATCAGTTTCTATTTGAAAAACAAACCAACATGTTGTTTAATTACTTCAGAAAGAAGAATAGAGGAACCCAACAATACAAAAGGAAATTACATGAATTAAACAGATGTAAATGAAGGCAGGGAAGAGAAAAGTTACAAAAAAAAAAGAAGCAAATTGCCAAAAAAAATGAAGCTTGTAAATTTGCAACAGGTAAAAATGAAAAACCAAGCAAATCAAAATAAGGCATTTAAAAGGAGAATGATTTTAACTATCTAGTAGCTAATTTGCCTCTGAAGCACTTTACTCCTTAGATAGGTTGAGAGTAGGGCTCAGTTCACATAAGTTTGCATATTGCATGATGTCAATCAGACAATCAAGAATCAACATTCTTGATGTTCCACACAGAAAATATTAAAGGAGTTGCATAAAGAATTAGGCTATGTCTACACTGCACTTTTGTTGATCGGGGTATGAAAAAACCCCACATCGCAACCAACAAAAGTTTTTATGACAAAAAGTATTGGTGTGCACAGTGCTATGTCGACAGCAGACACTCTCCCACTGACAAAGCAACTGCCCCTCAATGGAAGTGGTTTTATTTTTCCAAACGGACGGCTCTCTCTTGCCGGCGAAGAGCAGCTACACTGCATAGCTTGCAGCTGCACAGCTGTAACAGCACAGCTGTGCTGCTCTCAAATATGCAGTGTAGACATAGCCTTAGATTTAAAAAGAAAAATGTGACCAACAACTTATCTGAATTCACAACATCTTCAGATCTTCTAAAGAATAAGAGAAACAAAGATATTCTTACTAAAATAATCCTGCAAATCCCTCCACAAACATGTATAAAGCAAGTTAGGAAAATGAAAATAGGAAGAAATGCTATGATTTTTAATTTATTATCTTGCAAGTTTGAATGGCTTGAGTATTATTTAATTCAATGCCTTTGTTACATTAAAATACAATAAGTATTATAAAAATAATCAACTTCAGCCCTTGCATATTGCTTTCCATCTTCATATCCCTGTAGAAACATTAATTATTAAAGCTGGGTGAAATTTTTCAGATGAGTCTTTACTCAAAAAAAAATGCAGTTTTGGGTTAAAATTTTTTTTGTGAATTTGACACAAATTCGCTGAAGTGTTTTAGTCATTTTTGGGGGGAGAGGTGGGGCTAGATTCACAAAGGGATGAATGCCTTATCTACACTACAGCGTTAGGTTGATGTAAGGCAGTTTACATTGTCTTAATCCTGTAAGTGTTTACACTACAATGGCACTCCCACTGCTGTAAATCAATCACTACATCAACCTAATAACTCCACCTCTGTGAGAAGCATAAACGTAGGTCAATATAGTTAGGGAGATGAAGGGTCTGTGTAGACACCGAGTTACTTATATTGCCTGTTAGCTGAGAGTCAGGAGCCCAGGCTCAGGCTCTCCTCCTCCCTGCCAATCCCATACCAGGAGGCAGCCAGGTTTGGGCTCCCCTTCCCCTCAATCCCTCACGAGGAGGGAACTTGGGTCTGGCTCTCATTCCTCCCTCAATACCTAAGTGGGAGATAACAGTGGGGCTCCAGGCTGTCAGCCCCAGCAGCAGAGCAGGGAGGATCCAACATTTAGTGCCCCACAATGCCCCATTTCAGTTGATGGAAGTGCTCCCAGTGAGCATGCACACCGCTGACAGAAGGAGCTAGCGTGAACATGAAAAACCTAACTTAGGTCAACTTAATTTTGTAGTGTATACAAGGCCTTAGAAACTATTCACAAAAGTGGAGGATGAGGCAATGCCCCTAGGCAGAGTCCCCATTCTGGCTGATTCAGAGCTGAAACTTCAATTTGGGTTTTCTACATGGCATGGGAGTGCCCTAATCACTGGACTATGAGGTATTTAGGGGGAGAAGGAAAAGGGTTCTCTTGTTCAAGCTGATCTACTTCATATAAACACAAATATTATTTGGACTAGAGAGAGTGAGAAAGACAAAGAATGACTGTATAACCTGGTGGCTATATGGGGACTTACCAGGGAAGGGAGGGACATGTCTAATGGTTCCTGTCAAATAAATAATTATTCATTAAAGTTGGAACAGATTTAACAGGAGAAACTGAACAAAAGTGACACAGAAATGCTTCATAGCCCACTGGTTAGGGCACTCGCCTGCAATATAGGAGACAAGTTCAAATCCTTCCTCTGAATTGGGCAAAGCAGGGATTTGAACCTGGGTCTCCCAAGCCCAGCTGAGTGTTCTAACCTCATTCTAGGCTCTCCATCACAG
Organism: Trachemys scripta elegans; assembly: GCF_013100865.1. Taxonomy (NCBI): domain Eukaryota; kingdom Metazoa; phylum Chordata; order Testudines; family Emydidae; genus Trachemys; species Trachemys scripta. The sequence continues at coordinate 163,241,906 of NC_048300.1, forward strand.
TTTCTGCATCCCACTTTCCTTACCTAGCCTTCACCAGTTCCTACCTACATCTCCTTGTCTGCCATTTCCTTGTTCAATCAGTTACCACTTCTCCTAGCTCATCATCCAATATGCCTCTCTCCCTCACCCTGGCCTGCATGCAGTTTCACAGTAACTGCACCTGTATTCCTTCTCTATGGTCCCCTGAGGGCACTCTTTTAAGGTTCCTGGCTCCCAGCCTTCTCCTATCTTGGGTGAAGACCTGTGTCTCTCCTCCTAACTGGGGTTTTAAGGCTGCACAGCTCTCTGTCTGTACTGTCATATCCCCAGCAAGCCAGACTGCTGGAAGTCCAGTGCCTGTGCTTTACTTTCTTGCCAACAGATATGAACACTGTATTGCCCACATTTATGAGTCATCACACAACTCCTTATAAGCAAGCACACTTATTCTTAAGGTAAAAGAATTACAGAACAAAAGCATAGTTAGGACAATAAAAAGCTCCTATGCAAATACTAGACGTTTCCAAGAGGAAACGCACCAGTCTTATGGGGCCCTAGCAGCCCAAAGTGTTTCCAAACCTTCCACAAAGATGGGGGCTCTCTGAGGATGGAAAGTCCTGTCTGTTTGATGGATAAAAAGAAGATCCTGAGTCAGTTTAAGCCCAGCCTTTTTATACCATGGTTCCTTTCTTTGTCTGTTGGTCTCTGGAAAACAGAGTTTGAACCACTATATGCAAACCATCCCAGTGGGTGGTACCTCTCTGGAGGTGTTTACAACCTAAGAGATTCATCTTAATCACCATCCCTACCCCCCATACACACAGGCACACACTGTTTTTGGTTCCTGGCAGTGCTCCTCCCTGGTGGAGTTGCATATAATTTTTGGCCACAGTGATACATAAACTTAATGCAGATATAGTCCTCAAAGACATTTCATGGGATTGTGATATCTGTGACACCACAATAACAATCTCCTAGCTTAGCTTTCCAAATCTACTTCCCCACTCCAACTTCCAGTTTCTCTCTCCCTCCCCTTTCAGCTTCCAGTGTCACACACCCCAGCTCCTTATCCCAATCTACTGCATCCTTCCCTAGATCCAGCTCTAGCAGAGAAACTTTCCATCTTCCTTTTCCATGCTGCCTGGGAGCCAGCAGGGGAAGCATTCAGAGCATAGGAAAAAGCCTGCCTGCTCCAGCTCAGGAGAACTGGGAACTGGCCTGGTACAGAGTATGTCAAAGCTGCAATTCCCAAGAAACTCCTGCTCAGATCTGACTAAACACGCTCAGTGAAATTAGCTTGTAAAAATCTAAGAATTGTGATTTTTCAAAGACTTGCAACTAGAGGGGAGTGAAATTGTGTGCAAGAAACCTTTTTCATTTTTTTTTTTTGGTGCAGATTTAAATTGAGCAAAACAATTTGTTATTAGAGGTCAGTTTCAGTGACTTTTTTGATATCTTGTACACACACCCTCAAAACGTCAAATCTCTTTGTTTTGGCATTTCGGATTCAATTATTTTTGTAACATTTTGTTTCAGCAATACATTTCTTTTTAGAATATCCCTCAGTTTTATATTAAACATATACATGCACACCAACTTGAGAATGTTTAAAAGCCCCCAAAATCAAAAAGAAATATTAGAAAGAAAGAGCGGGGGGTTGACATTTTGGTTCACCTAGATTTCAAAATATTTTAAGTTCAGGTGATCCCAAAACTAATTTTATTTTTGATTTTTTTCAGACCTACACTTACAAACTAAATATCCAGTTATTGACAGAGCCCTACTTACAAGATAGTCGGATTAAGGTGGATTTTTTCCAAAAAGCACCTCCCTGATAAAAACAGCACATCCTTTGCTATTTCAAGTCCCTGCTCCAAAGCCTGGAAGCACTCAAACTTTTCAAATAGAGGCCATGTAATGAAACAGGTCTTCTCCCTAGTTTGCTACACCCACAGTCTCCATTAGGTAGTTTTATTGTCCAAACTTCAAAACAAATAAATCTTTCTTCAGCTCACTCTCACATCTTCCTCCCAGGCTGTTCCTGCTTCCCATAGCTTCCTGGCTCTTGCACTCACTGTTAAGCACATGCTGTCTCAGGCAGTCCTCCCTCACTGATATGTGCTCTAACCCTTTATAACCCTGCCCTCTTAATTGTCCCAACTGGGAGCACCTGCTGGCCCTGCTTTAGTTACAAACCACCAGAATTTTCTAACATGGGCAAGACCATGTATTTCCCCTAGGGTCGTGCCTGGAAATGACTGAAATGCTTTGAATGAATTATTTTGGAAAAAAGGGAGCCTATGGCAGACATTTGGCAGGGAACATTTCAGATCAAACAGTTACAGTTTGGCAAAGTTTTAGGCAACTCAAAACATGGCTCTATAATGGGAAGTGTTGAGCAAACTTAATAACAGGAGGTGCTACCAGCCCTATTTACAATATATTCTAAATCAAAGCATAATCCCTAGTATACCTTTTTTTTGCTCCCTGAAGGCAGATTGTGGCTCTGATACTATTTGCACTGAGATGTGGTGACAAGATGTCTGCTTCCATCCTACTGTGTGTGAGGCAGACATACAGTGTTTCATGAGTAATAGAGAAGTTCCCATACCCTCCTTGCACTTGTCCAGTGAGGCAGGCTGGTGCAGAAGGCTCACTCTGGCTTACCTTCCTCTCCCATTCAGGCAGTCTAGAGAGCACCCAACACTGACTGCAGTCTGAGGGGTTTAATTTCATTTCAAAGTGATGCTGTCAAATGGCAGTAAAGCTGTCCTCTCAGAAGTTCGTTTCCCTTCCTCCTTGTTACTTTGTGCTCTAATGTCAGAATCTCTGAAGTTGCTAAAGCTAATTTTAGCAAAAGGTTTTCTTAATCTTTATGAACTCAAACAATTTGTGAAAGACACTTCTCTCCTTCCCCTCAGAATATACAGTTCTCTGCCGTTGTAAGAAGAAGTTGGTTTGGTATTAAAAACTGTTAAGGCCTGATTTTCATCTACTGAGAGGTCTCTTTACACCACTCTAGCAGTGTTGTAACAGGGCCTTAAACTGGGTATAACTTTAATTAACTCCAGCATTAAGGCCACGTTACACAGCCAGCAGCCTAAGCCTTAGTGTAAATGAGAATCAGGACTTCAATGTTGAGTGGTAGTGAGTGGAGAAGCAGTATGGCAACTGTATATTTGTTTTTTTAAGTCTAATTAGAAATGCTTTGATGTCTGTCTCATGTTTTTGACCTATTAAGCAGAACTAGTCATTGCCAATCAGAACTAAGTTCACTCGTAGCTGGATAAATCCCTTTTCTTTCTTATCAGGAGGCCAGTGATGTGCAGACCAACATGTGTAAATTGGAAATCCTTTTCCTTTATAGAAAAAGCAGTGTAGCCAACGAAATAGAGTCTAACACAAGAAAAGTTTTTCTACTTTTTTTTTCTTGTTACTGGAATGAAAACCTTATCTAGTGTTTAAATATTACAATTGTTAGAAATGTATCTTGTTAGAGTGATAATGAAGTCTGTACATCATATTTCTTTAATACCGCATGTGCAAGATAACTAAAAGAAGAAAATAATTGTCTGGTCAGAAGCTGTGAATCTGTGGAGAGGAGGGACCATTATATGTAGAATACTACATTTTAACTGTAAACATCTTTCATTTGTCTGCTATAGAACTAGAAACAGGCTTGGGCATCTACATTTTGAATTTGCAGCCAATAAGAATATGGTGTATTTAATGTTTTGCCACATTTCCCCTGCTCATTTCTGATGTTTTCAAGATAAAATATTAAAAATAATAAGTTCATTTTACTATTTTAAGAATTCTTGCTCTGCATCTAGGACTGTGAGGGGTAATAGGAAGGGAGTAATCAGGAATACAATAAAACCCATACAAATCCCAGATTTATTAACAAAACAAACATAAACAAATAAATGCAATTAACCAGCAAACATTTAAACAGTTCTTTTTTCATTTTGATAGATTACAAAGTCCAACACTATGCCAAGTTTTAGTTGGATCTTTCAAAACAGGATAGACATTTTAAATGCAACTATTATATATACATCAAGCACTTTGCCAGCCCCAAACTTGCAAAATTAAAAGAAGACGACAGTAAACCAGACACCTAGCATTGCCAAACCAGATGTCAGGCTTCATGGTAAACCAGCAATTTGTATTGCCAGTGTACATTTAGGAGTGTGTGGTAAATCAGGCCCCAGCATTGCCATTACAGCTCACAATAATCTGGATTCTACTGTTAGTTTGGGCTTTAGGGACTGCTTTCCTGCATGCTGTTGTAGCAGAAATATACACAAGAACATACAGGAAATAGACTCTAATGAATAATGATGATGATGATGATGATGAAAATATATACAAAGGCTCATGACAGAGGGACCTCCAAAAGTTTGGAAACTGGTTCAGATGAGCATTCAGAAAAGAGTAGATGCTTAAAATCCTACTAATCCTCCATAACCCTATCCCAGGCAAGCCCAGCAAGAGCACACACCCCATCAGTTGTTCTCTGGGGGACAGCCCTGTGGCCTGCTACTCTTACTTCTTCTGTTCATCTTCCCCTGTTATATCCTCTCTCTCACCCAGGCCACATGCCTTCCTTTCCTCCAGGCCTGTCTCTCCACATCTACTCAGGTTCCCCCAGGACCCTCCCTCCCACGAAAATGGGTATCTCCTCACTGTCCACAGGGCCATATCCTGCAGTGTAATGAGTCCCTTCAATATTCCCACAGCAGTCAGTAGTAGTTGACTGTGCTCTCTGTCTCAAGGAAGGCGCTCAGTACCTTGCAGGATCCACAATATTGCCAACAGCAAATGTTCAAAACTCATGAATTAGGCACACAAAAAATGTTACAAATTATTTTTATTTGCCTTTCAGTTTTTGCATTTTTAGGTATACTCAAGTCATATTTTCAAGCTTTTCTCTGCAACTGTGAGGGCTAGAAAACATTTTTTTAAGTGAAAGCTGATATTTTTTTTCACATAATCACTTATCTCCAGGAGCTGTGCCATTACATCAAACACCAAATATCATGATATTTGAGATAAAGTTATGACTGTTGGCAACATGGGATCAGGCTCTGCTCCATCCCACCTCATCCCAGTACTTCTCTCCCTTGAAACCAAGTGACCATTCAACCCTGATTTCTTTTATGAAATGTACCGAAGCTGTGAAGTTTGATTCCGGGTCTGAACTTCCCCAGAGTGCAGACTGTGGAGTTTGGGTCCAATGCTTGAACCCCAAAAGGATCAGAAACTAGAGGTTCATTAACATTTGGCCCTGTCCTCGAAAAAGGTGAACTGGTGGTAGTGAGGGGAGGGGTTTGGTTTTTTATCATTTCCTCCTACGTAAGAAATGTTTTGGTATTTTGCCACAAAGGTTATGTTTTATTAAGGCATTACATTGTACTGTGACATGACATGACATTACAGCTTGACTGCTTTATGTCAAACTGTAGTGATGCATTGTCAACATATTTGGATGCAACCACCACATCATTGGAATACAGCTAATCATCAGATGTAGAAGTGAAGAAAAATGCTGTTTTTTTTTCAACTCATTTAAATAAAGGAAAAAGAATGCATGTCACTGGAAATGTTCAAAATCACAAGAGACTACAATGGAAAAAAGGTAAGATGAGAAATTCTTCAAACAAAATCTTTTTCACAGCATTGCTTAGATTAACATAAAAAGTAGTATTAAGAATCCTAGCTCAGAAAAGAAATAAAGTATGAAATAAAATATGAAAAACCAAATTTTATCTGTTTGTTATTTCTAGTCGAAATCTGGTCATTGGAATAAATTGAGAGTGGCTTAGTCATCTCAGGTTTACAGAGCATATCGAGTTATTATTGGCTTTTTTCATAAATCTAGCTACTGGGTTTTAAAAATGAAATAAAATAAAGCAAAGGTTGATCGTCATTTTTAAGCATTATGAAGGGATTATCATACATGGAAATGTTGTCCCAAAACACCATAAAATTCATATCTAAGTTCAATTTTTATGAGCATGTTACTGAATTGTAATTATTATTATTATAACTAATTATTAATATGCTCAAGAGGTAAAACATAAGGGATTGTCAACTTTATTTTTAACAAAAGCGTATAACCTTCTTCAATGGGAATTACTCTTAAAAACCAATTATATCAGCCCATTTCCTCTAACTGTCAAATCTATTTAAGTACGTACGCGACCTCCATCACAATAGCACCCCAACTGCTCAGGATACCTGTGATTGAGGTAGAAATAAAATCCTGAACTGTTCAGTGCTTTAATGACAAGACTTCCTCCCTTGCAAGTACAGATCAGGCTTAGGCTATGGTTCAAGGTTCTGATTCAAGATATGATCAAGGCTAAAATTTGGGCTAGTCAACAGTACCAACATTTCATGAGCTGTTTCCACAAGAGTTTGTCTCAAAATGGCAGAAATCTTAGAAGATGAACTAATCTCGTGAGATTTCTGAATTCTAGAATAGTGGAAATATCACAGGATCAATGGTCCTTGCAAGATTCCTTGCACATCCAAATTGGAACCAGAAAATAGATCTCTCTTAGTTTTGAAACTGACCTAGGGTTAATACCATGCTCCCGTCAAAAAATTGCCATGGCTCATATGTGATGTTTTTGTTTACCTCTGATCCTAACACAGCTAGAAATAAACTATCAATTTCTTCTGCATAGACAGAAGCCACTTGTAAGCTTCTTATCCTGAATAGGGGAGTTCTCCTATTTATCTTAATGCCATTTTCTGAAAGAGCATTCCAACTGAGAAGTTGACATGGTTAACATCTGACAAGATAAACACATACAATTGTAAACACATACAATTAGTATAACCTCTAATTCTCTAACAATACAGGTTTGCATTTCAAAGCCCTAGTCTATTTAACATGAATATGTTAGTTATTGATAAGGAATAGCCCTAATTATCATTTATATGCTTTCTGTCTATTACTATATCTGTTGATTCAGAGATCAAAAGGGAATATTAACATTTAGATTAAACTTGGGTGTAATTTGATTGTCTATATTTCTCTTTGAATTTTGTAGTAAACTGTCTATGAACTGCTTAATGGATAATGGATAATTACCTTATGCAGATATATGCAACTAGTTACCTGTGTATACATAGGAAATAGGTAATTTTACTTCAAAGATACTATTCTTCACCCAAGGAATACTTGCTGTCAAGAGACTATCATAGCCTGCCAGTGATCTAGATCAGTGGTTCTCAAAGCTGGTCTGCCACTTTTTTCAGGGAAAGCCCCTGGCGGGCCGGGCCGGTTTGTTTACCTGCAGCTTCCGCAGGTTTGGCCGATTGCGGCTCCCACTGGTGGCGGTTCACCGCTCCAGGCCAATGGGGGCTGCGGGAAGCGGTGCGGGCCGAGGGATGTGCTGGCCACCCTTCCTGCAGCACCTGTTGGCCTAGAGCAGCGAATCATGGCCAGTGGGAGCTGTGATCGGCCAAATCTGCGGACGCGGCAGGTAAACAAACCGGCCCAGCCCCACAGGGGTTTTCTCTGAACAAGCGGCGGACCAGCTTTGAGAACCACTGATCTAGATAAAGAAATATTGGGCCCCAATCCTTTCTTCTTAGATCTGCTTTTGAGGATTTCTTCCTCTAACACAGCAGAAGTGTCTTTGCCGACATTTATTTGGAATGTGTGACCTCCTGAACTGGATTGGAAGTGAAATATAGTACAGTACTTGCTTCTCTGAGATCCACTTTATACACCCACTGGATGCTGTAAATATTCCTGGATCTTAGTACACAGAATCTTGTCAAAGTCTGAGTAGTGGCAGACTTAATATTTCTGACAAGAACTGAAAAGGAGATTGTATTTGATTATGAAGTCCAACAAAAGTTGTGTTAATCTCCTCCACATCCCAGCTACCCCTTTTTTTCCTTTTGTTTAAAGTCACAAGAAAACTTTGGCAGCTATAATGAGGATTTTATAATTAGCAAAAAAATCTTGTCTAAATCCCTTCAAATTTGATAAAAATTCTTCTCTGGTTCCGGATATAAACTACAAATTTTAGGGCTATATTGATATATTTTGTTGATTTTAGGAGTGGACCGAACTCAGGTTGTTTATTGGAAACCCAGTTACAACATTAACGATGGAGAGAGTACCATCACGCCATATTGTGTACTATTTGTCTCTCTGTTTAAATGAGATGGTAATTATCATGTAAAAACTCTGTGACAGAATTCTGAAATGTACTTAGTTTAAGTGTTTGTTCATCTGTTTGTTTTTTTAATAGAAATCAAACCCTTTATGGAAAGTTGCTTCTTTAAAACCAACATGTCCCTTATACCATGAAGATATAGAATGCTAATTAGCTTCTGAAACTGTTTAGAATGATTCAATTAGACCTCTCTTATTTCCCACTGCTGGTTACACTTTTTATTTCCTTTTTTTTACAAAACAGCAACACTGACATCCAGTGTCTAGTTACATTAATTGCAATTGAGTAGTCCCTACGGATATTCCTTGTGTAAATCCTATATCTTTACATATTTTCCATGTCTTCTTAAATGTGACCGTGTCATGACAAGCTGGTAGAGAAGCCATCTAAGAGCAATCTTCACTGAAAGAACAAACCAAGAAGATAAACACAATAAATAATGCTATAAACATGAAATTATTTGTATTCTGAAATTATCAGTCTTCATCATTACCAAGAGGGATCCACTGAAGTAGTTATAGAAAGAATATATATTTAAATCAAAAGTACGTTTTCCTTTAATTGACACACTTAATATATATAGTTTGCTAATTTAGGGCTTTTGTTCTGACCCTGCAAACATTTACATATTTTTAACCATACTACTGGGAACAGTTGTTAAGTGTTTGCAGTACATAACATTTGCAAAATTGGGGCCTTATTATTGTGTTTCCATGCAGATGCATAAGGAAGGATGTGGTGGAAGAAGCCTTATTTTTCTCACATCTCCTGCACAGGAGCTAGTCTCAGTCCCTGTCTACATTAAGAAAATTTGCACTGGTATAAAGGCATTGATGTGGTTATCTGGATGCAGATCCCTATTCTAGATATAATGCATTGGCACTAAACAGGGATTGCACAAGTGCAGCTTAATTAGGTAACTTTAATAGATTCATAGAGTTTAAAGCCAGAGGAGACCATTAGATAATCTTATCTGACCTCCTTTATATTCTAGGCTATTAAATTTCACTCAGTTATCCCTGTATGGAGCCCCATAACTTGTGTTTGGCTAAAGTATATCCACCAGCAATGCATTCAGTCCAGTCATCAAGAGATGGAGAATCCACAACTTCCCTTATTAGTTTGTTTCAATTAATCCCTTGGAAGGGAGATGAAGAAGAGGAAAGTCTGACTAATCTTCTTGAAGATCCTTTTGGTCCCACAAGTGAGAGAAGGCAGCAAATAATGGAGGTGAACCACAGGATACATGACTGGTGTTAAGTTAAAGGTTTTGGTTTTGTGGAACATTGGGCCACATTTTAGTGGAAGAGAGAAGTGTATGAATGGAGTGGCCTGCATTGTACAGGATGAGAGGGCTAATCTTATCAGTGGAGACTAGCAGGGACAGCCAGGAGGTAGTTAAACTAATAATGCAAGGGGAAGTTTAGAACCCAAATTCAATGCAACTCAGATTCTACACATTGTGAACAAATTGAACTGACACGACAAACAACGTGAAGTGAAGGAATTGTTCAGTTGCTTATATAGCTATGCTAGGAATCTGGGAAATATGCAAGAGGAATGGAAATTTACACTGATGAGAAGAAAAATGATATATCTGGCATTATTGAAACCTGATGGGATGTTTTACATGATTGCATTGTTAAAATCACGGGTTATAATCTGTTCAGTAAGGATAGAGTGGTTAAAAGAGATGTATGGAGGGTGCGGGGGGTAAAGACACCATTACCATTTTTAGCGTAATTGATCATTCAGAAGTGTGGGATCTTGAATGCATAAGAATCAGGGTGTTAAGTAAAAAAGCCCAAGGGAGCCTTCTGGTGAAGATCTGTTGCAGGCCACTAACTCAAACCAGAGAACAGGATAAATTACTCTTTAACCATCTGTTTAAAGTGTGTGGAGAGAGAAAATTGTGTTGTTGTATGGGACTTCAATTTGGGATACATATACTGGAGGCTTCATACAACCAGTAGTGAAACATTAGAGTGTCTAAAAATTATAGATGATAATTTTCTAATACAAAATGTATTGCATTAGGTAACTATTTTGGATCTCATTATGATGGGTAAAGATGAATTAATCAGACTTTATAATATTTAAGATGGGCAAACAAAATACAGTTCCAATCAGTAATATATATATACTTGGGGCTTCAAAAGGCAATTTTCCAAAGCTGTGGAAATTTCTGAGTGATATCTATTGAAGAAAAAATTACATAGAAAAATACAAATGGCAGTTAGGAGTTCTTTGAAAAGTGTTCATTACATAGCCAAAAGCCACGATTCTACAATTAACTTTGGATCAAATTAATTTGAGAATTTAAACACTTTATTTTTTGTATACAGCATTTCTACAAACTACTCATTTGAAACCCAAGATATGTAAGTAGATCTGGAAATGTCTAGGAAGATGCGATTAGGTTTATCTCTTTTTATTTCTTTATGGCTTGTGGACTCCTCTGTGCTAACCCCAGGTGCTTTTGTTTTACTTGTAACTTTTTTTTTAAATAAAATTTAACTTTTTTAAGAACAAAATTGGATTTTTGTTTCTTAAGAGGTTTGTGCACATGTTGTTTAATTAGCTTGTGGCAGCAGCTGATTTCCTTTTTTTTTTAGTTTCTCAGGTCTTTCCTGGGGAAGGGGTAGGGTGAAAGGGTTGGGAGTACCCCACAGAAAGGAATTCACAAGTGTGACTTCCTGGGCTCTCAAAGGGGTTCTGCACTTGGGTGGTGGCAGCATTTACCAATCCAAGGTCAGAGAGAAGCTGTAACTTTGGGAGTTTAATATAAGCCTGGAGTGGCAAGTATTAATTTTTAGAATCCTTGCTGGTCCCCACCTTCTGCACTTGAAGTGCCAGAGTGGGGAATTAGCCTTGATAGCTTCCTTGCAGGTAACTTCTTTCCCGGGCCTGGCAAGCTTGACCCCCTCCCGGCTGGGGTGAGGGGTTGGGTGGGAGCGGGAGTGGTGGTGAAACAGTGCCTGCCCTCATGGCTGGGGGAGGGGGCTTGAAAACAACACCCATGGCTTAATGGAAAGCAGGGCAGACCCCGGTGCTGCTTCTGCTGCCTTGGGCTGGCAGCAGGGACTCACAACAATAAAGACAAATGCAAAGTAATATTACACAAGTAGTGTGTTAGAGAAATAAATCAATATACAGATATAGGCGCTTGGTCTATCATAGAAACAAAATCACACATGATTTGTCTGCTGGGGAAATGATTCTAGGAGGAGAAAGGCAAGAGAGCCAGAAGAATTGTGTTAAAGAAGAACAGGGGACAGTGTGGTTGAACGGGTGCTTGGAAAAAGGACTGGGGTGATGTGGGCAGCAAGGGAAACTGAAAGGGAAGGCAACATTAATCTTAGGGAGTGGTAAACGGTTGCAGGCCACCAGTAAGCACTGTTTCAGCAGGCCAATTGTGTTATTAACTGTTAGTAAAAGCTTTTTCATCAAATGTTATTAAGGCCAGGATCATCTTGATGTGAGAGTCAGGAACAGAAGAAGTTAAAATCAAGAAATTAACAATAACGTCACAAGAAGTCACAAGAAGTCTAGAATTTGCTATAAAATATAATTTCTAGTTCAAGCATTTGAAAGTGTTGCTAAGGGTAGACTATGGCCTTGGCTACACTTGGTGATTCCCAGCACTGTGAAGCGCGAGTGTAGTCGCGCTGCCAGCGCTGCGAGAGCTCTCTCGCAGCACTGCAAGTACTCCACCTCTCCGAGGGGAATAGCTTGCAGTGCTGCGAGCGAGCGTGCAGCGCTGCAGGCGCTGATTACACTGGCGCTTTACAGCGCTGCACTCGCACTCGGGGGGGGGGCATTTTCACACCCCTGAGCGCAGCAAGTTGCAGCGCTGTACAGCGCCAGTGTAGCCAAGGCCTAAATACAAATGCCACACCATCAGTTCAGATATCTAGGAACACAATAGCTTATCAGATAAACTGTTCAGAATGAGTATGAGCTGTTACAGTTCATCTATCTGATTTTTAATGTACTGAAGAGAGAACAAAACAAAAACAAAACACAACCTTATTTCCATGCACAACAGATAAAAAATTCAAAAGTGACTATTGTCCCATTTTAAAGACTCAGGCATTTAGAGCTAACTTTATGAAGAGCTTTAGGTGCTTGACATTGCAGACAGACACCTAGTGGGATTTACAAAAGCACCTAAGCAAATTAGGTACCTAACACCTCTTGATAGAAGCAATCAGAGTTTGGTACTTAACCTGCTTAGACACGTTTGAAAAGCCACTTGGCACCTATCTGCATCTTTATGCACTTGAATACTTTTGTAATCTGGTCCTAAGTGCCTAATTCACTTTTGAAAATGGGACTGAGGCTCCCAAGTCACTTGGATACTTTTTTTTTGGGGGGGGGAATCTAATGTATATGTGTGAGACAGGCCATACAGTAACATGGTAAAAAGTTGGAAAAAATAAAGCAACCAAGCATAGATAAATCTGTATATAGACATTTTGTTTTGTTGTTTAGCTTTAAGTTCAGATTTTTAGAGTGGAAATGACTTCTGTTTTGGTAGATGTGTAAGGAATTCTGTTATTTTCTTTTTAGTTCTATTGAGAAACATTGACTAGAAGGAGAAATAGAGAAAAAACTGAAAATGTTTTCAAAATGCATTTTATAAATGGTGAAAGTACTGTACATTGTTGTTGAGCAAGAGGGAGAGAGCCATATATCTACAGTTTCTGATTGTGCGATATTGTATCTGCGGAATTCTTCAGCCACAATGTTGGCTCTATATTTTTACCTACATTGGCCACAGAAATCCCACTGAGAGGAAGTGTTAACAAGTGGATCCTTCAGCCCCCCTGGTTATGCCCCTTTCCTGGGAGGCCCAGACAACCATTTGGGTAATGCTCGCCTCCTATGCTCTCTCAGCAGAGTCCAAGACAAATTGAAACCAGTTTGGGTTGCCATAACCCCTGCTCAAATTCTCCACAGTCAGGGCCTTTGCTTAATGTCTGTTGTAGTCCTGGACATCTTTTCTGATACACCTCTACCACGATATAATGCTGTCCTCGGGAGTCAAAAAATCTTACCGCGTTATAGGTGAAACAGCGTTATATCGAACTTGCTTTGAGCCACCGGAGTGCGCAGTCCCACCCCCCCCCAGAGCATTGCTTTACCGCATTATATCCAAATTCATGTTATATCGGGTAGCGTTATATTGGGGTAGAGATGTATATCAGTTAAGAAATTTAATTAGTCACAATTGGGTAGAAACAAACAAGGATTATAAGCCACATCCTCATCTAGTGAAATCGGTGTAGTTCCATTGACTCAAATGGAGCTACAAAGCTTTCCACTAGCTAATGATCTGGCTCTATAAAAAAAGATGGCTATTGAGAGACTACAACTCAGGCCACAAGCTAAAGCAAACTTCAAGTAAGGCAGAAGCACTGTTAAACGCCCTGGTAAAACAGACTTACAATAAACTACCCTGTTTCCCCGAAAATAAGACAGTGTCTTATATTAATTTTTGCTCCCAAAGATGCGCTAGGTCTTATTTTCAGGGGATGTCTTATTTTTCAGAAATGAAAAATGCCTTATTATCGGTGGATGCCTTATTATCGGGGAGGTCTTATTATCGGGGGGATGCCTTATATTACAACGAGAGGCAAAACTGTAAGTAGGCCTTATTTTCGGAGGATGTCTTATTTTCGGGGAAACAGGGTATTGGCCATGTGTTGCTATTGTGAGAATCTTTATCAGAGTAGATTGTGCCTTACAAACTCTGTGCCTTCACAACTGTCTATGCATATTGCAGTACTGAAAAAACAATGTGTATCACATCAGTTAAATGGCTAGCCATGGAAAAGGCATGTTTGAAAGTTATGCAAAGAGCCTAGTCATGCTCACTGTCTTTGAATGAATCCAATCACTAAAAAGAGACATGAAGGAAGCAATTTAAACAATGATGTCGAACTACCAGCAACACCTCTAGTGTCAAAAGTCTGGTAGTTCTTACTCATCCAGATGGCATCATTATCCATGCACTCCTCTAAGGCCAAGAGTGAATTGAATATTGGTGAAGAGAGACTGAGGGAGAAAGAGTTGTGTTTAATCAGTGTTCTGCTTCTATTCTGTGTTTAGAATTTTACTTACCAGGAGGCTGCATATATACTTAGAACAAGAAAGAACAGAGTTTTGATCCTTGATGGATTTCACATTTCAAATCCCTTGGAGACATGGAAAGATTCTGTTAGTTTTTTTATAAATTACAAAACAGTGGGTATTCACTGAAAAAAATATGAAGATATTTGATGACAGCAGGGCAGAATTTCAAGGCAGTGTGCTCACAGGCCTACCATACCAATAGGCATAGACACTATGCAGAATAGAATACAAAGATTCATGGCCTGTAAATGCTTGTCCTTCAGTGTTTAAAAAATGTTACTTTTTCCTTTCATATAATTTGCAGAGTGAAGTATAGTTTTGTACCATTCCTTCTTATAGATGAATCTTCTTTCTTCTTCCCTAATTTCTCTCCCGCCTTTGAAATTGGTCATTCTATACAGGGTTTTATGCCACGTAAATCACCCTAGTATCTGAGTACTTTCCAGCTGTGCACTAAGCAACGTGACTACCATTTGTCATACATTGTTTGTTCTCTCATTTGCTCCCCAAGGACAGCTGCATGTGGAGTGCAGTCTCTTATTTCAGTAGGGCTTTTTAGTGTTTTGATTAATAAATATATGGTATGTGTTTGTGTTATAGAAACAAGGTCAAAGAAATGCACCTTGAAATTGGAACATAAAGTGATGAGATTTGTGATGGTTCCTAGTTCTTGGAGAGAGTTTATTTCACCGTCTCAGACCAGCCCCAAAAAAGGTTTCATTTCCTGCACAGATGTGCTTTATGCTGCTTGTGGAGAATTCTGTTGCTGGAAGTTTCATTGCTGGAGTACCACAGGCGTATAGTTTTCCATTATAGTCTCTCTCTGGAAGTTTTAGGCAGTCTTTTAGAGTATGTTTCTACTTTGAGCTGACGGTATAACTTCCAGCTCAGAAATATGTATGAGTACTAACTTTGATCAAGCTAGAATACTAAAAAGCAACTGTGTAGCCATGGCAGTGCTAGTGGTAGGATGGGCTAGGTGCCCCAAGTACAAGCCCGCAAAGGACACTAGGAATTTACTGGGGTGGCTAGCCTGTCCTGTTGTCCCCCCACCACAGCTACACTGTTATTTTTACTGTGCTAGCTCAATCAAACTAATGCACATATGTCTAACTAAGCTAGAAATTACACCTCCAGCTCAAAGCACAAACATATACTTAAGTGTCTGGAGCACAAACCATTGAGTGCCTTGATAAGGATTGAGACCCAAACTTGATTTGAAATTCTATGGGAAGTCAATGTAGAAAGTAGAGGACATGTTGGCTGTGGTAGCCTGTGTTGCTGAGGAAATGAGCTGCAATCTTCTGTTGTAGTTGTAATTTCCTAAGCACTGAAGTCTTAATGTCAAAATATATTGCACTTCTGAGGTCAAACTGAGAGGTAATGAAGGTGTGAATCACTGAAGCCAGGTCATTGTTTGCCATGATGCACAGGAATCTCCTGCCTACTCAGCAATGATAGAAGGCATTCTTAGCAGATGCTGCTGTGTGAGAGTTTAGCATCAGCTAGAAATCCATCTGTACTCCTGAACTACGGACTAAATTGACTAACTGCAGCTATGTATCTTCAACTAAAGGAGATTCACCATGGCTGCAAACTCTTCCAAATTCTTTCCTCTGCCCACCTGTACCACCTCCATCTTGCTTGGATTAATCTTCAACTAGCTGTTCTTTTATTAATTTAATCCAAGCACTGGGTTATCGTGGTGGCAGTAGTGTGATTATATGTGGTTAAGGATAGATAGAGTTGTGTGTTACCTCATATTGTTGGCATTTGAGTCCATGTCATCTGGCCAGCTCACCTAGAGGCTGCATGTAGATTTGAAGAGGACTGGAGAGAGACTTGATAATTGAGGAATCCCACAAGTGAGGGATCTAGAGTGGAGGTGAAATTCCCCATCACTACGCATTAGGTGCATCCTTCCAGGAAGGACTCAACCCATTTTAGCACATTATTCTAAATGCCTCCTACCACTCTCAGATGAGACAGTAGTATCTCATGATCGGCAGTGTCAAATGCTGCACAGAGGTCCAAGGACATGAGGTTATCCAAGAGAGTCAGTAAAGCAGTTTCAGTTCTATGTCATGGGCTGAATCCAGATTGTACTGGTTTGGAACATTAGTTTAAATCACAAAAGCTTGTAGGTGGTCTTTGCCTAGCATATCTATGGGCTTACTTAAGAATGGGAGGTTGACCCTGCATGGTAGTTGGCCTCTACCAATCTATCCAGGAGGGGCTTCTTCAGTGTTGGTCAGATTGTGTGTTTGAAGGAGGAATGGAAGATTACGTCTCAGAATGGCGTGTTGGCTATTTCAGTTAGGAGTGGCACCAGTTGTTCATGACTCTGTTTCACAGGCCAGGAAGGGCAAGAATCGGATTCACAAGTCTTGGGTTGAGAGTCTTTTAGGGTGACCAGAATTTCTTGATGAATGAGTCTCCTTAACTCTGGGAATACAAATGGGCTGTTGATTGGTGGTATAGGCTGAGAAGATCCATGCTGTTTGAGAAGCCTTCCTAAATGTATTGGATCTTTATAGTGAAGTAAGATGATAATTCTTTGCAGTATTTGGTGTTCAGTTCTGATGATGTTTTAGAGGGATTCAGGATTGATGAAGTGGTTTACTACTCTGAATAGCTCCTTGGGGAGGGATTTAATTGTTTCAATGGAGGCTGATAGGAAGGTTCTCTTGGGCTTTAATATAGTGTCAACAAACTCCTCAAAGCCCATGCAATATATTACTTGTCTGTGTCAGCTTTTGTTTTCTACTATTACCACTTGAATTCCACATCCCTGTATTCATGCAGGGTGTCAGAAAACAAAAGAGATCTGTGGGAGTGGTAGAAAGGAAGGGGCCATTTGGGCCCAGTGTATCAATGGTCGAGACTAGCATACAATAATAATGTTTCACCTCAACTCCTGGTCCTATAGGTGGAGTGTTGTTGTCATTTAGCAGGCTTTAGAATTTGTTGAAGTCCATGAATTTTTGTGGTCAAATCAGGATCATTGGTGTTGTTGTCTAAGAGGTGGAAGGTAACTAGCCACTGCCTTAATGGGATGATGGTCTGTCCTAGGCAGTGCATGGGTTGTGATGTCTAGATCTTGATATCAGCACCAAAGATCAGGTCCAGAATAATCCTTGTTACCCAATGGGACCTGTTCCTATGGGAATGTATTTTCTAGGTGTTAGAGCTGTTTCCAAACTGGAATTTCCCTTGAAAATTCTGACTTTTGGGGGAACTATTCTGGATTGGAACCAAAAGAATAAATTTTGAAATTTTCTATGAAATTAAAATTCTGTAAAGATTTAATTCCAAACCATCACAACATTTTGTGTAGATTTTATCACTACAAGTAATGTCATCTTTTATATTATAATAAAATAGCAACCATCAATAAATAATATATTAAATATTAAAATTAATATACTATAAAAGTTGAAACAATCAAAATAAAATGAGACAATACAATCATTTAAATGTTTTGTTGTCAAAAACTTGTAATCAAATGCAACCCATTTTTATTTTGACACACCGGCATTTTTTGAAGGAAAACTGTTCGACCTGAAAATTTTTCACCAGCTCTGCTAGGGCATGCTCTCATTCTTTGGATTTTCTGCTCAAGGAGCTGATGGGAACAAGATTAGCTAAAACCCAGCAGACCAGAGTTATTCCTACTTGATATATGCCATCTGTCCTTAACTTCTGCTTATAGCTGTAGTACATGTTTTATAAAAATATATGGGTTATTTTGGGGGGACTAAAGCACAATGCTCCAAGGAGTTCCTGCTGAGATGATGCATCAATCAGAGGTATAGCTTAAAGCTATAAATTAGCCCTTTATTTTGAAGGTAAAAAAGATGAGATGATGAAATTCAGAAGGCTGATTTAGCTGTACATTGGAGCTCTATCCAACAAAGCATATGCATAACTTTGATCATGTAAGTCACACACAGGTCAATGTGATTGATGCATTGATATGCTATATTATTATATAAATGATATACTGCTTCTTTTGGTATGACTATGTTAAATAAATTTTCTCCGTAGGTAATTGGTAGAACATTATTACATATATAAACAAGAGGGATGAAGATGATGATGATCATCTCCTACCAATATCCCCTTTTGCCAGTTCCTGTGTTAATCAAGGTCCTAAGAATATCACAGGCCATTAAATTTCACCCAGATACCCCTATATTGAGCCCAATTACTTTAATTAGACTAAATAATTTCAATCCTCAACGGACTAGACTATCTGACACAGGGAGAAAACAGGTGAGACCCAGCTGCCACCAATGCCTGACCCCCCTGCAATGGCAAAGACTTTATTAGGTGAGATACACCCAGAGGATTCTAGCAGGAAATCCATGCTGCCAGGGAAGGCAGAAATCCCCCCAACGTCCCTGCCCAGCTGACCTGGAAGAAATCATTCCTGACCTCAATATGGCAATTTGTTTGACCCTGAGCATGTGAGCTGGAGACACCAGCCAGTCATGTGAGAAAGGATTCTCTGTACCAACTCAGATCACTGGAACATTCTATCCTATGTCTCATCTTCAGCTGTGGCCATTCTCTGATGCTCCAGAGAAAGGCAAAATGCAAAACAAACAAACAAACAAACAAAAAACAAACTACTTTTGACCAATTATGCACTGAGGAAATAAATTGCTTCCTGTCCAGCTGAAGCATGAAACTTGAGCTTGTATTGAAAATCCAGTATGCATGTGCAACCGACTATATTAAAACCATTATAACTAAAAAAACCCCCACAAAACACTAATTTTCACTAGAATCACCAAAAGGCCTACTGACAACTTAAGGGATATATTCTAGACAAATTTCAAATCTCTATGGCTGAGGCATTAGAGACACACAATATAGTTGCAAACTGTTATTTGATATTTTGTTCTCTATTCTTGAAAATAGCTTATATTATTTCATGCAGCCACAGTGCTGAAATGAGAACAGTCACATGGATGGATTTTAAGAGGCAGGCTGCAACTTTTATTAAACTTAAACACAAAGGAGAAATGCTACCCGCACATCATCCATATTATCTTATACCAGGCATGTAATTGTTCCAGGACAGGTGTTGCAAGGGTCCTTCCATATAATCTGTAATTTGGGGTAGGCTTTCCTCAGGACTCAGATTGTGCTGACTCCTGCCACCCACACCCAGCAAGGACATCAGAGCATTCTGAAGGGTGGGGACCTCAGCCCTCGAGGGCCACAAGGTCTGATTCTAACCTCTGAGCCCAAGGGCCATAACCAACATCCCAGGTATTTTACCTCTGGGAACAGTTCATTTGATCCTTTTAACCACACTGGAAATTGGCCACAGGAGGCACCAGAAACTAGCTTGATTGTTCTCCACCAACCATGCCACGATACATCAGAACTCCTGCCCAATCCAGTCTCTTATGTTCCAGAGCCATATGTCAGCACCTCCAACTGACAAATGTGCACCATCATCCCTGAAAAATTCAGGCCAGTGTTAATAGATGTCCCTATGTTGTATCACTGAGCTCCCAGTCTCCAGGAATATCTTGGTGACCTCCCTATTCACTCTCTTACTAGACTGGTCCATGAGCTTTGGGTCTGCAGCTGCCAGCCAAATCTGCCTTGAAAGCGTTCCTGACCATACTAACCTAATCTCTAGCCACAATTGCCTAAACAAGCTAACATTCCTCTGGATTCTGTCCTTAAGTTGATTCCTGTGCAGCCTCCAAGATCATTCTCCACAAGGTGAATAACCAGGATGAGGGGTGGGGCCACAGTGGTTTGTCAATGAAAGCAGAAGTGGCATGAGCTTATCCTGGATGCCTTTTCTGCCACACCACTAGATGCAAGCAACTTCAGTCCTAAAGCCCAGCTGAGATTTGTCTGCCATCCTGGCTTTCCTCTTGTGGGCCTAATACACAATACAGTGCCTGCAAATCCAAAACTTGCATACACTTTGGATACCCTCTGAAACAAAAAAGTGCATTGAATTAGTTACATTTTGCCATTCCCTGCCATCTTTTCCTTGATATGACACAAGGCCTGTGACATCTTGATTTTCAGCACTATATCCCATGCAACTTCCATGAGCCAAACCCCCTGCAGCCACTGATGTTGCTGTCCTGTTCCTGAAAGAAAGAGTACCAAATTTACCAGGTCAAGACCTCAGTAGCTCAAGGTTTTTCTCAGTAACACAGCACGTTGGTACCTTGTCAGGAAGCTGTCGTCACCATTTGTGAAGAGCGGTCCTGGTTGCTGGCTCTAGATTTTTAGCAAGTCTTTTACTGCCTTGATGGGGCGTATGTGTTCACCTGCACATTCCTTCAACATAACCTAAACCCCTTTTACTTTCTGGTCAATTTTTGAGTGTCTTAAGTGCAGGTACATTGCTCCTGAAGATAGTTGTATGCCCTTTAAGTTCCATTCATGCTGGGACCTGCCTACAGCTGCCAGAGTCACTCTAAAAGCACCAAAGAAGGCAACAACAAATGCTGCCCTAAATAAAATGGCCTCTCTCCTACAGCTGCAGGCCCATCGTAGAGCCCTTAATAACTTGGTCAGGATTTCTCCTGTTATGGGTAACCTGTAATCCCTCAAATGCCCACACCTCCTTGACCACCCTTCTAAGAGCTATCATAGTATGAAATGTCTCTATGGGTCTGGGAAACCTGCTAGCCTACTCCCACAGGAAAGGCCCACTAGCCAGCCAGAGATAACACAGGTAGCCAAGCCACAGTTGTCCAAAGACACACCAGGTGGTATGATATGTTTGATGGGCCATCCCCCAAAAGAAGCCCTTCCTGTGCCCTAAAGTCCATGAATGCTGTAAGGCTGGTCTTACAGGCCTTCAGAGTCCATGCGACAACTGAGTTCTTGACTAGACCCACACCTGTCATGAGTCAAGGTTCCAGAGTTGTTGGGGCATTGCCCATGGTGATACCAGACACCTCTGTGTTCTTGGGGAACCAGGGTGCAGTATCCAGCCTGACTCATGAAAGACACCTCCTCCCGCCCTCTGCTTAAACCAAAACCCACCAGAAGAAGAAAACTTGCAGAGAGCAGTGAAGGGCATTGGGAGACACACCTAGACCCCTCCTGACAAGGGTGACAAGATTAAGACATCTCCATTAGCATACAGAATGGAGAGCAGAGACAACTCCCCTAGCCTCATCTGCATGAAAGATGGGAAGGAAGACATCTCAATTTACATACAGAATGGAGAACAGAGAACCACACTGAATTCTGGGACCAGAAAAAGCAGGGAAGCACTGCATCCTGGGAATCTGTGCTCCAGATGCTAATGAACCTATGTCTGCACACACCCAGCTCAGCAATTATCAGACCAATTCTAGTAATGAATCCTTAATTGATATCCAAATACTGAAGCAGCCTAGTTGCATTGTGAGCTCCCTGGAAGAAAACACCACCCATAGCCAAGAGTGATCAGATCCTATTGTCTAGTCTAAAGAAAACCCTTGAGTCATCAGCTTACCTATAAACAAATCTAGTGTTCTCCCTTGAACCATTGTAATTTCTCTACAAAAATCCCTACTCACTCTCTAGCCAGGGTTCTGATGCTTAGATCCACACTATGCATCAGTTCCACTGGAACTCCATCTCCTGACTGATCGTGCTGGGGGCTCTGCCTGTCTCCAGCATTCAGAACGCTCAGCTACCATCATCATCTGGGAACCCTGACCAGTTCAAGCCTCATGGAGTGGGTGAGATCCCCCCCTCTTTCTCTCTCTCTCTCTCGCTCTCTGTTTTCCTTTCTACCTTAGATATTAACCTTTAATCATGTATGTTATGTTGGTTTAGTCCTCCTTGTGTAGTTATTACTATTATTCAATAAATAACTCCTATGGTTAAGTTGGTTGCTTCTCTCTCTCTTGCTGAACTTTACTCGTTTGTGTTTTTAGCTTCCCCCATTCACTCTACAGTAACGCTTCTTTTACCTAAGCTAAAAATCCCTGCAGCGCCCAAAATATTATGGAGTTTGCTCATCGAGTAGGTTACTGCCAGTACAATTGTGTTGGGGGAGTGGGGATAGGGACGTGCTGAATCTGGGACGCATAAGGGTAACAGCTTGAAAGTGCTGCTTGACCCAGTCCATGGAGCATATAAGGAGAGACAGCTTGAAAGTGCTGCTTCCTCCAGCCCAGTGAGTCCAGAGACATATAAGGGGTCAGCTTGACAGTGCTGATTGACCCGGTCCGTTCAGACTTGCTCTGTTAATGTACGTGTGAGTGTGTGGGTGTTCATCCAGTTCTGGGGTGGGAGTAACCCAGCCCTAGGGACCCTAGGTCCTGCTGGATAGCTCCATTGGGAGGGGACTTGCAGAAGGGAGAAGTAGAGCTCCATATGTAAACACAAGTGACACAAGCAGTACATTGACAGGATTACAGAACCCCCTTCCCCAGATGAGTAACCCGAATAAATGAGCATACCCCAAAGTAATGGAGAAATCTGGTAACAATGGATTCCTGCTGACAAGCGGGGTGAGTTCCCAGAATCGGGCAACATGAAATCAAGATAAAGCATTGGCAACAACATTATCCACTCCTGGGACATACAGTGCATATGAGAAAGGATATTAAACTGCAGGCAGTGTAAAACATAAGCCAGCACCAGACTCATCACCCAAACAGTTTTAGTTGATTGTCTATTTACAATATGGAGCACAGATTGGGTTGTTGCACCAAAAACAGATTTTTTTTGTTCTGAAAGTTTTCTCCCCAAATAGTGACTGCTGCCAATATAGGGGGAAAAAAAATGAGGAAGATTATTTCCCTTGAAATGCCCATCAGCCATTCTGCTTTCTGGCCACCTCTGTACACACTGCTCTCCTTGAAAATAAACTCCCAAAACTATGTCTCCCATAGTGTCAGATTGTACCTGCCACTCCGTCTTGAGCAACTCATCCAAACGCCATATTGAAACCCCCCATTAAACTCCTCCAGGAGTGTTTCCCATACTTCAAAGTTTTTCTTCATTTCCCTTGTCATTCTGAGAAGTTGTGGGAGTTTTTCACTCCAGAGGAGGCCAATTCATATGGGCATAGAATGACTGACCAAGAGTCATCACATGTAGTAGTGCCTCCAACCACCTGTAATTCCTTCTGTGTAATTTTCTTTGCCCCTTTGACAGCCCATAATAGTACCCTGACCAAGTCCAATTTCTCTTCAGGTAACCTGGAAACACCCTGAACTGTGTCCAGGCCAGTGTCCAGGTATGTTAAACTTTGGGAAGGGCCTTCTGCCTTCTCCATGGCAAGGGAGACTCTGAGGTGCTCAGCTAGGTTCTGGAATGCTTGAAGTAAGTACTCACAGCTGTATGTCTCTAATCTTTCCACAAATAAGAAGTCATTGAGAAAGTGCACTGTGTGATGCAGGAGAGTCTCGCTCATAATTGCTCATTCCAACATGAAGCTGAATCTTTCGACAGTGGCACATGACACTGAGCACCCCATCGGCATGACTTCATTAAAATAGTAGTGGCTTTCAAACAGAAATCCAAGCAATATAAGTCCCTGGGATGCACTGGAAGCAACTGGAATGCAGAAAGGATGTTGTAGCTAGCTAACATTGCCCCATGGCCAGCCTCCTTACCCATGGCTACCATAGCATCAAATAAGGAGTATCTCACCAAACACAATTGGTGGCCAAGATAGTCATTTACTGATGAAGCACTGAGGGTAGGAGAAGTGATGAATAAGTCAGTATTTCCCCTTCGCCTTCTTTGGTTCCATACCCAGGGGAACTATACACAAATATGACACTGGAAGGCATAGAAAGGGGCCTGCCACTCTCCTGAATGCCACTTACATAGTGATCTTTGGCTTTACTATGTGCTCAAAGCCTTTAATGGATTTCAAGTTCTCTGCCCAGGAGCAGCACCTCACTCTTTCATATGGCTATTTGAAAACTATCTGAAAATCCATTCCATAAATAAGTTGTGGGTTGTCTGTTGGGGCAGCCAACTTCACCAATGGACCCAGCCCTGGCAGGCCCACCCTGGGACACAGGGCCTTCTTCAGCTACTGTAGTGGCATCATGTGACCCCCTGGCCTCCTCCCACTACAAGCAGGAGAAGGTGGGGGCCACAGCTGCAGGCCCATCTCTGCAGCATCACCCTGGGATCTGGCTGCCCAACAACTTCCCCCTGAGGCCCCAGGCCTTCCCCCACTCTTGAGCAGGAATGGTGGCAGGGAGGAGCTCAAGAGGAATCCCTCCATAAGGGGGATCCTGCTCTGATGCCTGGCACAGTTCCAAAGCTGGGGTACAGGGGTTTGACACCTGCAGAAACCCAGAGACAGCCCTGCTGGGACAGACCCTCCACCCCTGCGGGAAAGGGGTCCTGTGGGATGTGATATGTAGAATGTATATTTTAGGTGTTGGGACATGTGAAAAGATGCCTGTTTGTCTATCAAGGAAAGAGAACAGCCTGGTAAAAGCTAAGCCAGCAACATGATCAGGTGAACAACTTGGTCAGCAATGTGATCAGGTAAACAACTGAGTTAGCAAACAAATCGTAGTGCTAGGCAGTCAGAGGCGTAGCAAGCGCCCTCCGTCGCTCTGACCGGAGGGGGCCCCGCAAGGAAGGGGGCCCCTAAAAGTGGCAAAAAAAATGTAAGGTATAACTAGGTAAGTGACATTTATTGACGCTATTGCACAATCCATGTCGGTTTTACTGACAAAACCGTGAAGTCCTTATGATACATCATAATGCTATTGGCTACATCAGTTGTCTGTCGGTCAGTTTCAAATTTTAGTTGGACCCATTCAAAGAATGTGTATTTGCATTCATAATGGCAGTCGGTGGATAAATGTTATTAATTTAGTTGTTTAATTTTTTATTGTTTGAAACGATTCGTTTCCAATGCAGAAGCGTGCTTTGTGATGTCTAAGAGAATGTATAAGAGCGGAGCTAGTAAACGAAAGGCAGCAAAAGATGCCGAGAAGGAACTTGAGAAAATTCCAAAGTTGTCAACGTATTTTGTGCTGCAATTCAACGTACAGATACAGGCACATGAAACGGACAGCGCTAGCAGCGACGAATCGTATCCAGAAGTATCCAGAAGTGCTTCAAGTGAGGTCGAAGGTGAAGCCAGTTGTTCTACCAAACAAACTGGGACAGATATTCCAGCTGCTGCCGGGAAAAAAGTATCTGAATCTGAACCACTGACTGATGATCCAGGAGATTGGCCATCTATAATATCGGACAGGCAAGTGTTTGACATTGTTGCACATGGCCCACCGCAGCAGAATGAAAGTTACGAATTTCCATTTAACGAGGAAAGACGGAGGTTCACAAGTACTCATTTCTATCAAACCATGGCAAATGCCGAGAAAATAAGACGTTCATGGTTAATGTACTCAGTTCAGAAAGATGCCATTTTTTGTTTTTGTTGTAAATTATTTGGCACTGGCGACATACTGCTACATCGTGGAACATCTGCTTGGAAGGCACTGTCAAAAAGACTTCAGCAGCATGAAACAGGCAAAGGTCATTAAGACTGTATGGTGAAATGGTTTGACCTTCGGTCGGGCATAGTAAACCATAAATCTATTGACCAACTTGAATTGCAGGCTTTTTTGAAAGAAAGAGATTTCTGGAGAAATGTTGTCAAACGCATGGTTGATGTCATTATTTTCTTGTCCGAAAAAAACTTGGCATTTCGAGGAAGTAATGAAAAGCTCAGCGATCCCTTTTTGGGACTGTTTGAATTGCTTGCAAAGTATGATACTGTCCTCAGCGAACTTTTACAGAGGATTAAGAAGGCAGAGACACATGTTCAATACCTCAGTCCACAGATCCAAAATGAGCTGATTCAACTTGTTGCCAGTAACATTCAAGAGGCCAACATAGCACAGCTTAAAAAAGCAAAATATTATTCAGTTATTTTGGACTGTACTCCTGACGTATCACATGAAGAACAGATGTCTGTGGTGTTATGCGTTGTTGAATGCAATGGTGAAGATGGTGTCAATATTTGTGAAGCGTTTGTTGGTTTTCTTAATGTTCACGATACAACTGGAGAGGGCTTATTGGAAGCGTTTCTTGAAAAGGCAAACAACTTAGGAATAGACATTGCTGACATGAGAGGCCAAGCTTATGATAACGGCGCAAATATGAGAGGAAAGAATAAAGGAGTTCAAGCCCACATGCTAGAAATAAATGACCGCGCCTTGTATGTACCATGTGGAGCTCACACTTGGAATCTTGTGATCTCAGATGCGGCAAAGTCATAGAAATATGCCCTTGACTTTTTTGGTCTGATTAACAGAATATACGTTATCTTTTCTTCTTCACCTTCACGTTGGGATATACTTCAAGAACGTATGCCAATATCTGTTAAAGGGTTATCGGACACTCGTTGGGAGTCGAGAATTGATGCTCTGAAGCCATTGCGTTATCACCTTGAAGAATTGTGCAATGCTTGTCATCTTTGCGAGAATATGCGCTCGAAAAGAAAGATGGCAACACAGGAACAGAAGCCAGTGCGCTTTTAGACCATGTTACTACGTGGCCTTTTGTTCTGACTGTGTATATGTGGTACGATATACTATTTCACGTCAATAAAACCAGCAAATTAATTCAGTCACCAGATGTGTCAATTGACGTACTGCAGGCAGAAGTCGGTGCTACAAAGAAGTTTTTGGAAGACTATCGAAATACAGGATATATCTCTGTGGTCACAAATGCACGTGAAATAGCAGAGCATACGGGTATTGAGCAGGTGTTTCCAGAAACCAGGGTGCGACGTAAGAAGAGAATGTTTGATTACGAATGTGTTGATGATTCGAGTAGTCTTTCTGACGAAGAAAAATTCAAATTGCAGTTCTTTCTTGTTCTCACTGATCAGGCCATATCTTCTGTTTCGTCATGATTTGACCAACTCATGGAGTGGTATAAGTTGTTTGGATTTCTGTACAACGCTAACAACCTGAAGCAGTGTCACAGAGAAAATGAACTGGAGAATCACAGCAAAAATTTTGAAAGAAAAATGGGAGACATTGATGCCAACGAACTCATAATGGAAAGAGGACCTGTCACGGCAAACTATTTTTAATGTACATATACAAGAACAGCCTTCAGGAGATATATCTGAATCTTTGCATTTGCATCAGAATTCTTCTGACCACACCAGTTACTGTCGCTGGTGCTGAAAGGAGCTTCGGCAGAATGAAACTGATCAAGAATATCCTGCGCTCAACCATGACAGATGACAGGCTTTCTGCGCTTGCAGTTATCTCAATCGAAAACAAGATTCCCAGATCCCTGGACTATGACACATTGATTAACTAATTTGCGGAGAACAAGGCTCGAAAGAAGCGCTTTGTGTAAATACGGAATACATGTACACTGTAGGCTTATGTATACATAATATGAACCCTGTATATTGTATAAAATAAATACCGCATTCCAGTTTCTGCACTGTAAGGGGCCCCACCCGGGCATATGTTCGGAGGGGGCCATGTTCTTTCTTGCTATGGCCCTGTAGGCAGTAAAAGTGTTTATACAATATATATTGAATAACTTTGTAACAGTATATTTAAGGCAAACTCCTGAATGTGGGGGCACACTTGTATTTAACTGTATGATGTGCTGTGTTTCCGTGGATTGATCACTCACTGAAGCAGCGAATAAACATCATACTTTTTCAGCTCAAAAGTCAGTCTGTGAAACTGTGTGTTTTGGAAAAACAACAAGGAGTCTGGTGGCACCTTAAAGACTAACAGATTTATTTGGGCATAAGCTTTCGTGGGTAAAAACCTCACTTCTTCAGATGCATAGAGTTGGGTAGCAATGAAAAGAACTGGTCAACATATCCCAGCATCCTTGCTTAGCTTCTTCTGCATCCTGAGACCAACTGTTACTGCTGCTGGAACAGTGCATAGCCCTTTCTCTGTTGGAACAGTGCCAAAAGAGGCTCCACATAGCCCCTGGCCCAGCTTAAATCCCTGGTAGTTGGGAAATGCGGGCCAATCACCTCCTCTCCCTGCCCATTGGTCAATGGATGCCAGAGACTCCAAGGGGGGAAGGAATGGAAGAGCTACCAAATGTACCTCAGTGAGTGTCTCCCTCCTTCCCTGCTAAGGCTGTCCCCTCAAGTTCCCCTGCTGGGTGAGTGGCATTTTGCTCAAGCTTTCCAGAAATGTTCTTTCCTGAGTTGAGAATTAATCTGCCAAATTGAAGCCTGCACTCTAAATCACTGACAAAGTTATAAAATGATGAAAACGAAATATTTGTGAAACTTAATCCTAAGTGATGTTCTGTGCATTGTAGCTATGACTATGTACCTCCCACAAAGTTTATTTGTTTGTAAGACCAGCAATCCTCAAGCAGATCATGACACATTGAATTCAAACTGTGTTTGGTGCCTTCTCTTTAATTTCTTCTACTTTCTTTAGAGAAATGCAGGGCTTTCTTTCACGCACTGTATATAAGCATGCATTTTCATGAAGTATTGCTGTTTGTTGTTTTATTTGAAGTAATTTTCCCTTCATATAAAATATCTATTCCCCTCCACTTGCTTAACTGAGATGAATTAACACAACCTCTTTTAAAAGAAAAAAGCATTTAATTCTATTTAAACTTATTAGTGTTATTTCATCATTTATGTCCATTTATACTTGAATCTGCAGAACCAGTTTTTGCCAGTTGATACCATATTAGAGAATAATATATCATCACAGTAATGGCATTTTGATGATGTATTGCATTAATTCATCACTAGAGCAATAGCGCTTTGGTGATATATTGTAGTATCAGGGCAATGGCACAATGATGATGCAGTACTCACTGATAATGCTGACCAGTGTGAACAGATTCCCATTCTCTCCAAGTTTTAATAAAAGTATACATTTCAAATGGCCTGCTTAAAAAGAGTTCATCAGTTCAGAAAATAGAAAGAAAGTTATCAGAAAGTATCAGTACCCTTCTAAATGTAGAGTTTGAGAAGGTACCTTAGGTACTTTGCTAGAAATGCAGACCATTCAAAATGGCACAGTGTAGCTTTGGGGTTTTAAGGTGTTCCCATTCTGGTTGCTTTGAAGCATAATCTATAAAGGTTAGAAGATACTGACAGCAGTAAAGATTGAGGTTGTCTATTTGTGCACATATCACATACATAAGGAACAGCAGCAGTACAAGTTTTCCTTACAACGTATCTCCATTATACACCAGTCCAGACCTGGAGGGAACACTTTAAAATGCCCATTCAATCCTTAGCATTTCTGAGACTACACACGAGAGTACAAAAGAGAACTAAACATGAGTGTTATTATTGTGGACACCCCTACATAAGAAATTGAACTATACAATCAAACTAATTTAACATAGGTCACCAAGTAGCCCTTAGACTATAGAGACTGAGTATAGATTCAGAATCTACAATTCAGGGTACCATTGCAATGAAAATTAATAGGAGCCTTTGGCAATCAGGAACAAGATTAATTAGGATGAAATTCCCTGTCCTTGGAGAGACAGATAAATTTAATAACACCTTATAACAAAATTAAATTTTACATTTCCAAAATATGAATGACAATTCAAAACATAACTGTAAATCCTAACAAATTTGTGAATCATTACACAAGAAATTTAATATGATAGTTCAAATTCACTTCTGCATCAGTGGAAAGTAATTTCTCCAGAGTACATTTTTTGAGACTTGAATCATCTCCTGAGTGATTTTTTTTTTCAACAACTTTAGTTTGTAAATATGTGATCAGCCAATAATTATGGCTTTTCAAACAATTGGCCTGCATCTCCATTCCATTAGACAAGTTATTTGTTGGTGTAACTTCACTGAATAAGTTACACTGGTGGGAAACAATATAACAGACTGGAAATTGAAGGTCAAAGTGATTAAAAATGGAGGCCATGTCTGCAGTCCCAGAAAAGCACTGCAGCAAACCAGGTTGTACCAGTCACAATACCAAACTAAAGGTCAGCAGGATTATTTTTCTGGGGAGAATGTAGTTAGATAGTGCACTCATACATGGAGTGCTGCCCTGTATCAGGAAAACCCACTCTGCTTCACTTAAATATTATAGTTGAAATCACAGCAAGTGTTCTTAGCACTGCCGGGGATAGCTATGAAGGTGAATCCAACAAGACTTGTATAAGCAAAAACACCCCTTTGACTCCATTGGTAAAATATGGTAGTTCTAGGACAAATTTTAGAAGGAGTACTATAACCTTCCTTAGCTGCAAAAGTGCTCATTAACTCAGGGCAATTCTGGAGAGTCCCCTCGGTCACACTGTGGTTGTTGCATTAGGCTGTTTAACTGATTCATATATTCCAAGGCCAGAAGGGACCATTGTGATCATCTAGTCTGACCCCCTGTATAAAACAGGCCATAAAAGTTCCCCCCAAATGATTCCTAGTGCATATGTTTTAGAAATAATGTTCTACAGTCCAATTGGAATGACAAAACTTGTGTGCAGCTGTGAATAATGCACATAACTGAGGTGAAAATAAATGGCTTTATTTATTCTAATTTTTTTTCTGAATGAGGCAGCGTCCCTGGTCCCATAACAAGACTATCCTTTCTGTTAATAGAAAATAGTTCAGATTACTAAAATGCTCAGAAGATGGAATGTAGATGGCATACTAAGCCAAAGTCTCTGATGCATTATCAGCACACATCCATTAAAATATTCATACTTAGACAAGGTTTGCTATAAGCCAGATGAGCTGACTCACGCAATTGAAACACTTAGTCGGGACACTTCTTTAAAGGTATCCTTATATTATATTGCTCAGTGTCTGTATACATAAAGATGCCATCAATCCTCATGTACTACAAAATAACACATAATCCATCCTGCACTACAGTACTGTGTTTGCTTTCTTTTTCTCAGTACAGTAATATCTGTTTTATAGTGAAACAAGTTTTTCTGGTCTTACTTGCATAGTTTTTGCTTATTTGCTTTTTATTTCCTTATATTTAATTGCAGTAAATAGAGCAATATTTTTAATTGCAGCAACTACCTGCTTTAAAAGTTTAAAATGTGGCAAATAATCATTCCAAACTCTTTTCCATTTGTGACCTTGGTAAATTAAACTAAAATTTTGCAAAATTCACAAAAACCAAAGGTCACCTCTCCATAATTATGATGAATCTACTAATAAATATACCATATAATACATCTTTTTGTATAAACTGTACAAAAGCTTTGCAGAGTTAAAAAGCAGAGTTACAGAGAAAGGGAGAAAAATGAAGAAATATAAGCTGGGCCTTTCAAAGGGGCATAAAAGAGTTAGAAGCTCAGCTCCTCTTGGCTTTCAGTGGACATTGGGTGCTTATTTTAG
Organism: Trachemys scripta elegans; assembly: GCF_013100865.1. Classification (NCBI taxonomy): domain Eukaryota; kingdom Metazoa; phylum Chordata; order Testudines; family Emydidae; genus Trachemys; species Trachemys scripta. The sequence goes on from NC_048300.1 coordinate 163,273,550, forward strand.
GGTTTTACACTCTCAGCCAAGGGTAAAATTGGCAAAGCAAGGGTAAAATTGGAAGACAGAAATTGGGTACCAGAGCCAAGGGTCAAGATAGAGTCCATAGTCAGGAGCTAGAGCCCAGGGTCAAAATCAGAGGTCAGGAAGTGTATACCAGAGCTTGGGGTTGAGGTAGAGTCCATAGTCAGCAGCCAGAAACAAGGGTCAAACCAGAGGTCAGGAACTGGAGTGAGCAGGGTATCAGAGAAGGAGAGGATCAAGGCAGGGAGAGAACAGAGGCAAGGCTGGGTGCAAGGCAGAAGCAACAGGAACAAGGTAACAGGCACAATGGCTTGAGCATTGAGAAGCCGCTGGTGCTGCTATTGCTGGTTTAAGAGTCGGACTGTTGGCCTCTGCAGCCAATCAGATTGCATGGCTAATCAGGCCAGCTGTCCAGATTAGGCTTCCTGGAGACTAGCTCTGGTGCAAACCCTGATTCCTGACACCTACATACCTTTAAAAATCTGGTCCATTTGTTTCCCTGTTTCCATTTGAACCACACAGTCAGGAGTCAGAAGGTGGTGTCTGGAGTTGTGGAGACATAGGGCTTCAACATGCCTGGCGCCATATTCTGCCACATCTCATAAAATCTGTACATTCTGGGGGATTTCCCCCACTGCCTATTCCAGTGGGATGCAAATCCAACTCTGACAGAATGGTCTAGGCAAATTTCCACTTTGGGGACCTCAGAAAGTTTCCTCCCTCTGACCCTTCCCAAAGGAGAGATGTGGCATATTATTAATAAATGTAGATGAAATTCTACTTGGCAAAGGCTTTTACAAAATGTTCCAACTGTTTTGTGAAAAAAACACAACAACTTTTGCCTTGGCATTCTTTGCTAAAATATTAATTTGCCTGAACTGTGGCCTTTGCCAGCACACGTTCATGTCAGCTATCATTGTCTCTCATTGAATCAATTCTAATTTACATCTGTTCCTTGAGGTCCATAATTTATCTTTGACAAAGTCATAGCTTGTGGGCTCATTAATCATACCAAAATTTTAAACTTTCAGAGTGACTATGGGCCGCTCAGTACCTGATAGAATGGATTTTAATGTTGAGGTTAATCACTGGTGCATTTTGAATTCTGCACTACTGTGGCTGCTTATCATCATGCAGGCAAGCATTGATTTACCAACCTCCTTGCAATGCGAGTAACACCAATATCATGTATATTTACAAAAAGTAGCATCTCTAGCAAGCATTCATAACTGGCATTTTCCAACAGAGCAAGAGTTTGCCCAGCAGTTAGAGCTCATGACTGGGAGACAGGACTTCTGGGTTCTATTCCTCATTTCACCACTGACTGTCATGTGACCGTGGACAAATTAGTTTGACCTTTGTGTTCCTCAGTCTGCTCACCTGTGAAACAGGGATAATAATGTTTGTGAATCATTCAGATACCACAGCGATAAGTGACACTGAACACCCTATAAAGGAAGAAAAAATTCTCATACAAGCCAAGAGATGGGCCATAACAATAAATATTGATCAGATGTCTCATTGATCGAGCACTATCAATTCTTTTCACTGGAAGAAGCCAGAGCCATGCAGAAAAATAATAATATCTGATCTCTGAATATGGAAAGCCTGTATCATAATGGATATGGAAAAAAGAAGCAGACTAAAGGCTCGTGAACTCTATTTTTGATGTTTTTTAACTTTTCAGTGATTTACTTTGCAAAGTAATGTTCTTTTATTGTTGAATTGTGTGTGTGCATGGTGTTGTGTGCACACATGCATGTGTATTTCCCATGGTTCTTAAAAATAGTAATGGGGAAAAAGAAATTTAATTATGTGCATCATGGAATATGTTCAGAAGCCAAGAACACTTCCTTCTTTCATATGCACATTTCCACAGAAGGAGGCTGGTCTCCGTTAGTGCTGTATCAAAGAAAGTCAGACTGTGCCCTGCCTCTTTCCATACATACTTTCACCCATTTTATGGAAGGAGGTATGACTTATATTATATCCCACAAGCGCTTACATAATGAAATGGAAATTCTTACTCAAGTTGCTTATGTGCAAGTCCAATGGAATACTAAGAGATCATCTAGTCAGCAGAAATTTCCACTCGATTTATATACATGGGCATACATGATTCCAATGGAATGTTGGAAGATCACTACCTTGATTATTTAACATGATCCAGTGAGCTTTTGCAAATTACATTTATAAACCCCTTATAACATGGCCAAATTAAAACTAATCTTCAGCAGACAACTGAAAGGCACATCTAGGATCTAGGGACTACGGATTAAAATTGAAAAGCACCTAAAGAACGTAAGTCCCATTTTTAGGGAAACCTAAATGCCTAACCCATTCCTAAATCAGGGATTTTGTTAAAAAATTCACTCTCTTCCTGCCAAATTTTGGAATTCCAGAATCCCCTGCTGAGACACTAGGGCTGATCAGAAAAAATCACACATTTTTGTCTTAGAGTAAATGTACATTTCCCACTCTTTCCATGCTGAATATATCTCACCACTTTAACTTTCTAGCTCAGACCAAAGTTTCCAGTTTTCATCTGAAAAGGTAAAACTCCAGCAAAGTTATAAGAAACTGAAAATAACTCTCTAAAATGGAATTGCTTGGGCAACTTTAATACAGTCATAACTTCATCTTCCACTTATGAATAACCAACCTCAGAGACATGAACTGGTATTGCCTGTTTGTGCTTATGAAACAACTTTGATTAAACATGACCTTCTGAAAATCTGTAATGTAATTATTACTAGGAGTTGGGGAATTACTACTACATCTATGAAAAATGATAGAAAGTTATATTCCTCATCTTGGCTATAAATAGGATTTATATTTTTTTCTGTTGTAAGATATTAAAAGTGATAACACTTCATATGTGGATTGTGAATCATGTCAAGAATATAAAGACATACTGTGTTCACTTAGGTTCCCTCTTATACATCATAGGCAATACTTTTTAACATTTCCCAAATTAGTTTCCGATATAACTTGTAGTAAATAGATTTATTACTATTTTCTTGCTCTGTAATTTATTAAAATGATAATACCGTATACTGTATATGACATAAAAAATGTAAGGAAACAGCATGTTTTGTTGATAGGAGTCTCATATTTTTCATATATTAGATTTTCAAAAAGCAACATGTTCCCACATTTGTTATAGCAAATAGTTTATATTGCATTTCCTAACATAATACTTCACATGCAACACATCACAAATGTAAAGAAGCATGGTACATGACTTCTTGGATCTGTCTGGAGGTTGAATATTTCATTTGTAGAGAACCTGATGGATAGAAGCAAAGCACCTTTTTGATTGTTTATCTACTAGCAGAGTTGAAAGATAATGCTATCCATCCCGTGCTCATCACCTCTGTATTTTCATGTCTAATTGCAGATAAAAGCTGCACAATATTGGCATGTCCATTTAAGTTGATTCTAGACTATATTACTGAATGTACCAAGGAACAACATGTTCACTATTTGTAGCTCTCATATACGATTTGCAAATTAAATATAATTAACATTCACAGTATGTGGTGATTACTGTCTGATGAGCCCTACAAGATGGTGCCTTAGCTGTATTTGGGGAAAGTAATATGTGATTCCTTTTTTAAAAAGCTGGATCATTCTGCCTTTGAGCTCAATGGGACTACTTAGGGCAGGGATGGCCAAACTGAGCCTGAGAAGGAGGCAGAATTTACCAATGTACATTGCCAAAGAGCCAAAGTAATATGTACTGATTAAATTCATATATGTATATATATGCACACACATAATCATATAAGTTGATCCTGTATATTTATTATACATTTATAATATATAATTATACAATAACAACTTAAGCTTTTACTTAGTGGGACTTCAGGCAATCTTTGCTTTCAACAATTCCCTTGACATTTGGTTTGCATCAGCTGTGCTCATACGCAGCAGTTCTCTTAAGTGGCTGTCTGTCAAAGTGGATCGCTGCTTGGATTTCACATATTTGAGTGTTGAGAAAGCAGACTCACAAAGATAGGTCGAGGCAAACATTGAGATTAATTTTAGGGCTGCACCTCTGATATTGGGGTATTTATCCTTTGGTACCGATTTCCAGAAAGTAAGGGTCCCCTCTGTCTTCTGAACAGATTTCAATCTGTCATCTTCCAAAAGTTCTGTTATTTCCATCTGGGATGTTGCTTCGTCAGTGACTAAAGGCAGCTTCAACAATAGGCTTCAGCACTAAAAGGGTCAATCAGAAATCTGATTTGCTGCAAATCTTGGAATCTTTCCTCAAAACTGTGCTTAAGATCTTTAATCACGCTCGCGTACCTAGCTATGCTCCATTTGAGGGGTTCTGCTGCATCTTCTTTTGATCTGACTCAAAGTTGTGACATTGAGGGAAAGTATGTCAGCTCTCCCTCAAGCATTTGTCTGGGAAACAAGTGCAGTTTGTTCATGAACACAAATACAGCTTGCACTAGATCAGACAGCAACCGGAATTTTCCTTGTAAGTCCACATTTAGTTTATCCAAATGCAGCAGCATGTCTGCAAGAAATGCCAAGTCTGGAACCTATCCAGGATCTGTAAGCTTGGGGTGAATTCTGTGCTTCTCCTCCATAAACAATTTTACTGGTTCCAGGAGCTCAAAAAAACAGGAAATAACTTTACCTCTCAAGAGCCATCAAACTGCACAGTGAAATGGCAAATCGGCAGGGAAGTCATCTTCATCCAGTTCTTCAATTACATTTTGAAATTGTCTGTGATTGAGTGCATTTGAGAGACTGAATTTCACAATGTGCAAGACAAGTTTCATGAGGTGATCAAATTTGAGATTTTTAGATACCAGTTGCTCCCAATGAATAATACAGTGAAATGTCCAAAATTCGGGAAAGCTCTCATCAGACTTACAAAGCCCTACTAATCCATTCGCAGATCCCCACATGGACGGAGCCCTGTCTGTTGCAATGGCAGTGAGCTTCTGTAAAGAGAAGTGGCTTTCCACAACTACCAACATCAACACTTCCTTTAGATCTCATCCACATGTTCTGTCCTTTAGTGCAGTGGTTCTCAAATTTTTGTATTGGTAACCTCTTTCACATAGTAAGCCTCTGAGTGTGACCTCACCCATAAATGAAAAACATATTTTTATATATTGAACACCATTATAAATGCTGGAGGAAAAGGGGGGGGTTGAGGTGGAGGCTGACAGCTTGCGATCCCCATGTAATAACCTCACGACCCCCTTAGGGGTCCCCACCACAGTTTCAGAACCCCTGCTTTAGTGACACGATATCGAGGAGTTCTTCCCTTACAACTCAGTCGTCAGACATAGTGCAGACAAATACCGATTATAAGGTTTATCCTGTGCATGGAACGAATCATCCAAAGCAATGCTCAAATACTCACACTGCTGAAGTTGCAAGTGCAGTTGCGATTTGATGTCACTGTTCAGGTCAGAGATTCTGCGTTCTATTGTGTGGTGTGAAAGCTGCAGGCCAGAAATTTTCTTCTGTAGATTCTCATTCTCCGGTGACAGGATTGAAATCAAACATCAGTGAGGCACGTTGTTATACGCTCTCCTACAGAGTAGGGCTTTTTAGCGCGGGCTGTGTGCCAGGCCACATATAGGAGGCTAACGTTACAGTCGGTGATCGGATAGCAAATCTGGTGGAAAAACTGGGCTTCTACATCTGTTTGTTTTTTCAAGGTTTTCAGTTTTAAAGTGTGGAGTTCAGAATTCGGAATTCTTGATCCATATGAGCATGGCTCGAAGTGAAATGACGCTGCAAGTTTGAAGATTTGAACTGAGAGATACAGGTCTGGCAAAGAAGACACACAGCCTTACCATTACGCTGAACGAAAAAGTACTTATTCTCCCACTCCTGTTGGAAGCCTCAATTTTCATCTGTGTATTTTCTTTTCTGTTTGCACTTGCCTTACATTGTTAGATGGTGTAAGAAAAATTTAGATTAAAAATGTCCACACCAGCTAGTCACTGTGTGTTTTATTCAAGGAGACACTGGTGCCGGCCAGGACGTGCTGGACCCCTGGCTCTGTCCCAGGCCCTGCCCCCCACTCCACCCCTTCCCCCAAGTGCCCACCCTCACCTCCGTCCCACCTTTTCCCATCCCCTCCACCAAGTGAACTGTGTCCTTGCTCCCCCCACCCCCCCACCTGAGCATTGCAAAACAGCTGATCGCGGCAGGCAGGAGGCACAGGGAGGGAGGAGGAGGTGCTGGGGAAGGGATGGGGGAGGCTGCGCACTGCATCCTCTCTCCTCCCTTCTACCCCCCAGAGCCTCCTCAATGCTGCGAAACAGCTGATCGTGGCGGGCGGGAGGCACTTGGGAGAGAGGACGAGGCGCTGATTGGGGGGGCTGCCAGCGGGGGAAGGAGAAGGGGCTGATAGGGCTGCCGGTGGGTGCTGAGCACCCACCATTTTTCCCCAGAGTCAGCTTCTAGCAGGAGCCACATATTATCTTCTGAAGAGCTGCATGTGGCTCTGGAGCCACAGGTTGGCCACCCCTGACTTAGACTGACCCTTACGTGGGTTGTACAATGGGAGGAACTCCTTACATCTTCCTGTCACGGAGTGTGGGGGGACACAAGGCCCCGCACCCCCAGCTTCCTGCAATTCACCATGACTCTCAGCCAGCCAGTAAAGCAGAAGGTTTACTTAGACAACAGGAACACAGTCCAAGACAGGTCTTGCAGGCACAGACAACAGGACCCCCTCAGATAGGTTCGTCTTGGGGTCCCAGGGCACCACAGCCCCCTTGGGGGTCAAAGCCCCATCTGCCTCCAGCCCTTCCACCAGCCAGCTCTGAAACTCCCTCCCCAGCCTTTGTTCAGTTTCCCGGGCAAAGGTGTTACCTGGCCTCTAACCCCTTCCTGGGTTCTCATGTTACATGCTCAGGTATTCTCCCTTACGGCCAGTCTCCCATCCCCCGATGCAGACCATCCTAGCCACACTCCCCTGCCTTCCCAGGCACACTTCCCTCTCAGCATTCAAAGACCACATTAAGAACAGTCCCAGTTCATCACACCTCCTTCCCTATTCCCTGTGTGTCATGGTCATGTTAGATGGGGCCACAATATAACTCTAGGATAATAATCAAAAGTAGACAATGTAAATTACATATTATACCCAATATCAGTTCAGAAAACACAGACACTATTCTGATGACACAGGGAAATGTTTTAGAACTGAAAATTATTCTGATACAGGTTTTAAAGACATTTCTTCTTGCTGGCTCAACCAAACCACTGGATGTTAAATTAGCACTAGTGATATGTAGGAGGGAGTAGGCAACAGATTAATAAAAGTCACTGATATTACTGAACTGAGAAGATTTCAGATAGTAGACAGGACAAAGAAATAGGGACCAGAATAGATTGGAAGGGTAGTCATAAAATAACAAAATGAGATTCAACTGGATACCACATTACCAAAAATATATGGACAATTTTGAGAAATTGAGTTAAGGGAACAAAACTGATGAAGAGGCTGCAGGATTTGACTTTGGAAAAAAATGAAAAGTTTGTGCAGCAGATTTTTTTAAACTAGGGAAGAGTCTCCCAAGGGAAGATTCCCAAGATAATTCACAATATCTATGCTGCTTACATTAGGTTGGACTATGTATTTGAAAATATACTGTAGGGAACCCATCCTGTGTTGGCAAGGAGATTGCTAGTTGACCTTATAGATCCCTTCCATCTCTTCCTTGATTTTAATCTGTTTATATAGCCAAATTTACTTTGTGCCATTCTTGGAGAATAACAGACATAGAAGACCAAATTCTGCTCTTAGTTTATGGAAGTGTAAATCTGGAATAACTCCACCGAAGGCAATGAAATTACTCTGGATTTATACACGTGTAACTGAAAGTAGCTTTTGACCTAAGCAGATGTGTGATGTTTATGTGTGACACACGTACAAATTCACTGTAGAGCAACCACATTTTGTAATGAACTGAATGATCATTGTCAGCCAGTACTGGAGCACCACCAACTTTCTTGAAGACTAGGGTCCCCACTGGTGGGTTCCTGTTGAAGAGGATCATTGCAGTGATTATGTCTGCCAGCTGCTCCCCTGATCTTCTTGGCTAGGAAGGAAGGGAGTCCTCCTTTTATTAATATTTATTTCAATTGTTCATGTCTATCCATGGCACTAGACACTCTACATATATTATAAAATAATACAGACTTCATTAATGCAATTCTTTACATCCTTTACTAAGAGACCAAATCAGCGTATAAATTCATACATAATGAAAGTCTGTATCAAACAGATACTTCTTCAGTTTTGATTAAAGACTAAAACGGATGTAGTTCTCTGGTATAAATAAGAATCTGATTTCATAATCATGATTCATAAACAGTACTGATTGTCTCAAATCTATACAGTATTCAGAACAAACCATTAAGCTGACAGAATCTCCAACTAGGAAATGACCAGATACATAAAAAAAGTATCTTTAAAATTTTACAGATAAGCAAAAGTAGCTTAAAAATCAAAAGCAAATTACACTGATAATCAATGGTCAGACTTGATAAGTGGAACAAGATGATGAAATTAAATGAAATAATGTAATAAAAACTCTGGCAGCAAGATATCATATCAGCTATAATTTCATAACAGCTCTGGCAGGGAAAATATAGAATATTATAATTAATCCCTGAGATACAAAAGGATTTATTAACATCTCCATATCCACTTATTGATCAGGGGACTCAGCTTGGTGATATTAGGCAGACAATATAAAGAAGCCTTGTTAACAGGTACAAAAGCTTATCAAATAATAAATTAAGAGATAATGTACAGTAATACCCAAGGTGTTTACTTTTGAGGATGATAGTATTGCATTATTTATCAGCATTAATTGCCAGAGAAGAAGCAATACCCAACAAGCTTATAAAACTAGTTAATAAAATGTCAGTCTTACTAGAATTTATCTTCATAAAAATTCTTCACCATTCAGACATTAATATCACCCAAACAATCAGTCAAGACTGAGACAGCTCTAGTATAATTAGATGGAAGTGCTGGAGAAATGTTCCTTCCACATACCAATGTAATCCTAAATCATATTGAGAGGTAATAGATTTCAGTGGCCTCATATACCACAGGTAAACAATAATTCCTGAACTGAATCCCACTGAAGTTAAACTATAAATGTTAGGAATTTAAATCTAAACATAGAAAAATTATAAATGTGTTACGATGAAAATATCACAGAATTTGGGGAGGACAAAAATATCCAGCAAAAGATAAGACAAGAGCACTGCCCATTTATACCATCTGAGAAACTGGTCCATAACGTAATAATAACAATTATATATTATTGGATAGAGACTTAGCGATGTATATTCTTTACAGAGACAAATTGGATGAGATAATATCTTTATTGGACCATGGTGAAAGAGACACACTTTTAAGCCTACAAAGAGCTCTTCTTCAGGTCTGGGAAAGGTACTCAGACATACACAGTTAAATACAAGGTGGAACAGATAAGGGGTCAGCACATGTTGCAAGAAACCACTCCAGGTGAAGTGGGCAGTTAACACCTCTACAATCATAGAGTTGCATTTTAAGGCATTACAGATTGCTGTAATGAGCTATCAATCCAGTGTCTTTATTACCTCCATGTTTTTTGTTGCCTAGCAGAGTTCTGAGTTTAAATTCCTTCAAGCTCATTTTTTGAGGATAAGGACTGAGAGATCAGATATGGAGTAATAATTTTGTGAAAAGTGTTTGCCTACATGTGATAAGGTGTTGTCGTTTAGCATTTCTCTGTTTGAGTTCATTTGAGAGTTTAGTGATTGTCTAATTCTTTACAGACACATAAAAAGATAGTCCTCATCTTTATCCTAGACTAAGATGAGAACAGGAGAACACGGTAACATAAGGGGTGATCAGAAAGCTGGAAAACAAAGGTGAAGACAATACACATGTGCAGTAAGCAAAAGAGTAACCCCATGTGAGTAGGCAGTGTGGTATTGGTATGATCTAAGTGGTTCATTCAAAGAAACTCAGTAATTTAAGATGCAGTCAATATGGGAGCTACTTGCTTCCTCCAACATTAGCTTGGCAGGGCACTGGTAATTCAATTGAAGACACTGACATTTCATAGAAGAAAAAAGTCAGAGCAGATTTTGGTGGAAAGAATATTTTGATGGCAGGGGATGACCTAAAGGACCCAGGGACCAGCCAAGATATATATTATTTTCAAGTGCACACAATTTTTTCTCTAATATCTTTACAGATACTGGTCACGTCTTCAGAATCAATTTGCTAGAGTAGATTCACCTAACACTTTATCAAACCAGGCTCCTATATACAACCCTGGGCTTCCTGGTAGCATGATAGGGACAGATAAAAAGGCTAAAAGTTCAGTTTCTCACTGTTGAAGAATTTTTAAAATGTGACATAAATGACTGGGACAAATTGATGGAATATAACTCTTTAAGTATCTGATCCAAAGCCCACTGAAATCAATGGTATTTCTTCAATGGGCTTTGGATCGGGTCTTAAAAATAAGGGCACAGCTATTCTCCACATAGTGTGAGACAGCATGAAGTATACAAAAGACGTACTTCACAGAAGTTCAGGTGTACAGGAAAAGAGGTAAAAAAACCAAACAATCTAAGCAACAAATGAAGAATTTAGAGACCTTTATTTTCCCAATATAAGGAAGACAGAATAGAATTAAACATTTATTTAGTGGATACACAGAGATTGAAATTCTCTGGAGAGAAGTAGTATATGTTAGGTTGAAGAAATTAGTCAGCAAACAATATTTGAGTCTTCAATCAATCCTTCAGCTTCATTCTTAGTTCTCACTGAAGAAAAAAGATGGCTGCATAAGATTCTACGTGGTTTATAGAAAATGAAATTAAGTCACTAAAGGATTCTTACCCTGTACAGAGCTGAGAGAATAGGCTAGAAGCTTTAGAAGAGCTAATAGGGTGTTCCTCACTGGTTCTTATAGTAGATATTAGCATGCCGAAATAGATCCAAAAGAGACAAGGCGAAGACTGCTTTTACAGCAGAACAATGGCTATGAAAATCTAAATTAATACCTTTTGTATTACACAATGCACTGGTGATCTTTAAAAAGGGTTATGAAGAGGGCTTTGCCTGTCATGCCTCTTCCATCCTATCATTTATATGGGGATGATATTCTGGTATATGCTAAATCTTTTGAGTCAGATGAGGTCTTTAACAAATGGGCTGTAATATGCTTTAAAATGCCAATTGGAAACAGCCCAAAGAAACGTGAGCTGTTTCAGAAAGAGGAGACCTACCTCAGTGAGACAATCAGTGAACAAGGAATTTCCAATGTCAGAAATGGAGGCAGTACAAAGCCAACTGCTTCCAAATGATCACAGATGCAGAGAAGGTAGATTTCAGGCTTTGCCAGCATAGCAAAACCATTGCATACGATCAGTGAGGATGGGTGAAGACCTTTTCAGTTGGCACCAGAATGTAATTTAGCATTTGCAGATATAAAACAGGCACTTGTGTCTGTTCCTAGTTTACTCTATCTGCTTTTCAAAATTCATTTAATAGAGACAGACTGGTGGCAATTTTGGCACAAAAACAACAGTAAATAAATAAATAAACATTCTTTGCAATTACATAGTACTCTTCAGCTATGGACCACAAAGTTCTTTATACATGTGGGTGAGCAGTGTTGTTCCTGTTCTACTGGTGGGGTAACTGAGACGAGGTAAAGTGACTTGCCCAGATCCATAGCAAGCACAGGCTGGCATGCATATCAGTTCTGTGGTGCACAGAAGGTGTAAAGTCATCTCTACACAGCCAAGCCTTGTTTACACTGGGAAATTAAATTGCATTAGAACATGACTGTGTTAGTTACCATGATCCCTCACAATGTTATAAACTCGTGGCCACTTCCTCACTGAAGTCAGCTGAACCACAGCTATTTACCCCAGCTGATGATCTGGTTCTCTGTGTAGACTGGAGCTATCATGTTTACCATTGTTGTCAAGTATCATGTGTGCCTGGGGTTAACTGAGGGCTAAGTTGTGTTTAAAATGTTAGCTGCTACAACTTCTTAGTCTTATGTTGTAATTTCCCAGTGTAGACAAAACCTCCATGGGGCTAAAGATGTGCAGAAGGCCTTAAACTATCCTCTAGAGCATAGCTGAATTTCACCCACAGTGAAGAAGAAAACCACTCCAAAGTCCAAACCGTCATTGAATGCTAAATTCTGTGTTAAAGTTCTCCAACATCTTTACCCAGCATATAGAGCTCCATCAGATCAATAGAAATTGAAGTAAAATAGTTTCCTGGAAGCTCCTAGATCTACAGTTCTCATTATCACTAATAAAAATACATTAACATATTGCATTGGGAAATCACAACTCCCAAAGCGAAAATTTAAAATACTATAGATACAAAAAAACAGCATCCCTCAAATCCCAGTCAGTAATGAACTACTGTACAACCAGATAGGTCAGATACATAAAAAGCATTCTCAACGCACTACTTTGTACTTCACAACTATACAATAGAATATTTTTGCATTGTTATATAATATACTGGACAGATTACATTGGTATAGTATATTCAGTATTAAGTTGAGCTATGACTTTTTCATATGCAAATAGGCAAGTTATTTTAACACATTACACTCAAGTGCACCATAAGCTATATTATACATTTCAGATAGTCTAAATAACTCAGAATCCTAGAATACTGAATGTCTCTTTAGCTGACCAGTTTGATAAAAAGCTAGTTTACCTCTTAAAGCTTTGACTGCAACCTCATCCACAGTTTTGTGTAAATTATGCAGGTGAAACAACCTGTAACTTTTAGGAAACAAATCATCTTTCAATGAAATTTACAACTTTTAGGATTTCTAGTAGAAATTTTGAATTATTGCAGGGTACAAAAATCAGTAACAGCCTGGTTTTCTTTTATGGCACATTTGAAGAAAGTGCTATTTCAAAGCAAAGTAGGTCACCTAAATTTTGTGTCCAACAATGAATTTTTAGTTATCCAAAAGGTTGTTCTGTGTTTGCATTATGCTCAGCCCCATCTGAGGCCATCTGATCCAGCTAGTGAGTAATAATTATTTTGAGATTTGCTCTAAAAGAGAATTTATATTTTATGCAGTTTGAAAGGCCCATTACTAACAAAGAATGTGTGGTATCTAGTAGCTGATCCACTGTGATTTACTGTATTGTATAGAAAAAATGTCCATCAAAGTGTGAACCAGATAGAAAATGTTGCAGTGATATCTGCCGGAGTCTGCAGGCATGTTGAACAATAGCAACAAGAATGCTGTGTGCTACCTCTATACGTTTTAAGGTTTCACTCTGAAGAGTCACTACAGTTAGTTAATCAATCCAGAATTGGGTTCTGAGCCTCACTGCACAGATTGGACATAATGGGACAAATCTCAGCAGGTACAAGTTGCTACAGAGATTTCCACCAGATGATGATCTGACTAATTTTTTTATGTCCAATAATAAGGAAATATATTATTGGACTTGTCTCTACAGATTCTGTGATGTCTACAGAGATTTCCACCAGCTGATGATCTGACTAATTTTTTTTATGTCCAATAATAAGGAAATATATGATTGGACTTGTCTCTACAGATTCTGTGATGTCTGTAATGTAATATTTTCTACTAATTTAATATAATGCTATTAAATATTCCCCTGCCCCAAATCCCAGCAATGAGCAAAAATGTTTCTTTGCAAGATTAATGCTGACTGCATAACTCTTAGCAAGGAAGTCACAAAATAGAATAGAGCATTTATGTTTCCATTGTTTTTCTTAATCAGTTTACAAAGACATGCTACAGTTCAAAAAGTTCTACAGGAAGGTTGGTTTGGGTCAGACTACATTTGGAGAAATACATCATCTTATTTTTTTCTTACATAAAAGTAAGAGACACTAAGGGGCTTTGTTATTTTATAATAAATCATAAACATCTATTTTCTAGAGAAAATATTATAACTTATTTCTCGAGACATTTCTCTGCCGTTGAAGTAGCTAGTTGACCTAAAGATTAGATTTCATTTGAGAACTAATGAATGAAAATGAAATAGTTGGCTTTTGATTAAGGTGGCTTAAACAGAGCTATATTCCATACGAACAGATTTGTTGTTAGGCTGCATATTTTATGATAGTGCTGGCATAGCAGCACTGTTGATCCCATCACAGAACATTTGGAGCTATGAAACCAATATTGTATTGCTTCATAAAACACAAAATCCACAGCAAGTAAAGGGGAGAGCAATAGAATTGGAAGCTAGAGGTAAACAAGTAGAAGGTCAGCAATAGGGACTGAAATTCAGCCTCACCATTACATGGTCTGTGTAAGAAGAGTGTAAGGAGGCTTCTCACTCTGCTGGGCTCAATCATTACTATAATTACATGGCAATAGGCACTCCGTTGTTCATGCCATTAAGTGGGGCTCTCCATTTCCACCTTAATGTCATTCCTGCACAAAAAAGCAATCAGACAACCACAGTGATGGTTTCATAGTGATGGTTTCTGATTGCTGGTGCTTTAAGACACTAAAGCATTCACAGTAGAGATGTGGTAATTCAGACTCCTGTCCTGTGTTTTATTTTCTGAAACATAAATTTTAAGATGACAGTAACATTTATTACTAAAATATATTGGTGATGAGCAACGTGGCATTGAGCTCTTTCATTAGCTGCCATGTTGCAGCCTTTGCTTTTCACATAATGACAAAGTACTGTGTATGTTATAAGCAATAGAAAACAGGTTTGTAATGTTTACATTTATCAACATAATAAGATAGTTGCTTATAATCCCAAAAACAATTTATATATATATATATATATATATATATATATATATATATATATATATATATATATATATATATATATATATATATATATATATTAATATATATATATATATATATATATATTAGTTGTTTGATAAATACTATTTCAATTAGTCTTATGACACAAAGTTATCTTGGTGCTAACAATAGCAAGTAGTGCAAAAATATTCTATTCTAAATAATGTTTTTATTATAACTTTACATATTATATCACATACAGTGAAAATATATTGTTGTCAAAAATTTTGGTAATTTGTAGCTGCTCTTTTGACTGCTACATTGGCCATTCATTCAATTTCTTCTTTTAGTTATGCTGGTTGGAAGGAATTGGCAGTTTAGGCATATCCAGAGAGTCTTTTCTAGTGGCATCCATTATGCATTTGTTCTTTTACACTGAGATGCAGGACAGCATGATTATCCTGATGGGTGGGAGTGTGATCAGGCCTATGGCCACTGCTGATCCAACTATTTGTATGTGTGGAATAGTAATTTGTGATTATGCCTGGACTGATTGTACCTTATTGGAAATCATGGCTATCAATAGCATGGTTTATTGCACAGTTTAATTTTATCAATGCATATGCAATTGTGATATCTAAATATCAAACATAATTTTGTTTAAAGTAACACATCTTAATGGACATATTTCTCCTTCACCTCAAGGTTGCAGGCTTTCAGTATTGTTTGTTGATCTTTATATGGAAGTAATACAGTATTTTAAGAAGGCTTATGAAAGAGATGTCTTATACTCTGGAACATAATCTAGCTAGTACTCAACTTGATTCCATCTCATAAGGAGCTCCAAAGTAGAGGTCATCCTGTTAAGGATGCTGTACCCATGTACTTGAGAAACTAAGCCTGGATCTCTCTGGCTTATAGAGCATACCTGTTTCAGTGATCTGTGAATGATGTCTCAATCTCTGAGACAGCTTGATCAGTGCTTATTGGTGGCCTTTACATATTAGGACCAACAATTGGAAATCTGTCTGGATGTGGAAGAAAAGCCCATGTCTTCTTGTCGGTCTTTGTTTTTAAAGAGGAAAGCTTCAGCATGATGCACCAGCTGCTTCTACTGTGTGGTCATTTTCTTCCCTAAGCAGAATGATTTATATAGCCTAACCTGATCGTAACATAGCTCAGAATTGTGCTCTGCACTCAGCTACTGTGTGATTGCAGGTATGTGGGGAGGTTTTAGGCAAAAAGGGAATTCAACTAATAGGGGTACATATGTTATAGTGTGTAATCAGAATATGCCAGATTATAGCCATTAGTGTGACTTTCTGTCTGTTGATCTAGCAACAAGCACATGACATCTTTATCTGTAATCATATTTGCATCTGTGAATCCTCACAGTGCACACAGCCTTCAAAATGCAGGTCACTTACAGCATGTATCATGGCACTTAATATTTATTCATGCCACCCTGTTATTTGAAAGTTTGAGTTTACAGGTTCATAGATTATAAGGGACCATTATGGTCATCTAGTCTTACCTGAATAACATAGGACACAGACTTTCCTGCATTAATTACTGTCTGAACTACAGCCTATCTTTTAGAAAAACGTCTTATCTTGATTTAAAGATTTTCGTTGACACACAGTCCACTGCAACTAATGGGAAATTGTCCCAATGGTTAATTACCCTCATGGTTAAAATTTTGCATTTTATTTCTAGTTTGAATCTATCTTTGAATATATCTAGCCATTGAATCTATCTTTGTCAGCTAGACTGGAGAGCCTGCTATTTTTAAATATCTGTTTCCCATGTAGGTACTTAATGACTGTGATTAAGTCACCCCTTAACCTTACCTTTGACCTGCTAAATAGACTTAAGGAGCTCAATCTATCTCTGGCAGGCATGTTTTTCAATCCTTTGAGCACTCTTGTGGCTTCCCTCATCAGTTTATCAACATCCTTCTTGAATTGTTGACACCACACCTGGACACAGTATTCCAGTAGCAGTTTTACCAATACCAAATACAGAGTTAATGTAATTTTCCCTATTCCCACTCAAGATTCCCCTCTTTATACATTCAAGAACAATAACTTTTTTGGTTACAATGTCACATTGGGAACTCATGTTCATCTGATTATCCACCGTGATCCCAAAGTCTTTCAGAGTCACTGCTTCCCAGGATAAAATCCCCCATCCCATAAATATAGCCTGGTGTGGTACCAAGTCAAATGCTTTACAGAAGTCTATTACATCAGTACTATTACCTTTACCAACCAAACTTATCTAATAAGAAAAGTTAAAGTTTGTTTGACAAGTTCCATATTCCATAAACCTATGTTGATTGGTATTAATTGTATTACCATCCTCTAATTTCTTTATTAATCAAATCCTGCATTAGCCATTCCATTATTTTGCCCAGGATTCATGTCAGGGTGACAGGCCTATAGTTACTCTTGCCATTCCATTTTCCCTTGTAAAATGCTGACATATTAGCATTCTTCCAGTCCTTTGGAACTTCCCTAATGTTCCAAACGTCCAAATCAGCATTAATGGACCAATGAGCTCCTCATTCAGTTCTTTGTATGGAAGT
Organism: Trachemys scripta elegans; assembly: GCF_013100865.1. Taxonomy (NCBI): domain Eukaryota; kingdom Metazoa; phylum Chordata; order Testudines; family Emydidae; genus Trachemys; species Trachemys scripta. Next base: position 163,290,956 of record NC_048300.1, read on the forward strand.
TTGCCACACCTGCCAATTTAAAAAAAAAAAAGTATTACTTTCAGAGATGCTGTTTCACATCTTCCTGAGTTACTGTTGAAATGGAAACTGTTTCATCATCATAGGATATGAATAAATCTGCCTTTTTTCCCCAAATACAGAACAGAAATATTGATTAATCATTTCTGCATCATTATTGACAATTCTACTATATCCATTAGCAATGGACCGATGCATTTCTTAGAATTGCTTTTCTTCCAAATATGCTCAGCTGTCCATATGTGCTGTATTATTTTTCTAGAAGGGTCTTGTGTGCCTGAATTTTGCCATTCCAACTCCACCTGTGTGTATTTTTCTCCTTCAACAAACAGTATTGTGCTATATCTGGAGAAGAGTGGAATTTATTCTACACTATTTTTTGTACTCAGAACCAAAATCCATCTCCTTCTGTGACAGTCTAACTGCTAGTAAATACATCAACATGAATCTAGAGTGACATGCACCCATTCCTTCCCATCTGGAAGAGTGGATTGGTTTATGGGTACTGAACAAATTGCAACAAAATATCTACTGTTTACTTGCTTTGTGACAAGCACTGTGTTATGACTGGTCTACAGCATCATTTAAGTAGTGACTTGCACAGTCTGTTATCTTTTGATGTAGTCACTGTTAGTCTGTCAGTGGTGGCATAGGATCTTTGTTCTTATGACAATGTGCCCTTCTTCTGCTGTACCTGTAGGACAGTGTTATGACCTAAAACCTGTGGTAAACCAACCTGAGCAGTCCAACATATTTCTGGGGAAATGGCTCCTGCCATTTGCCAGTTTTGTAGGAAGAAGAGCTATAGTACTCAGCAATGTGTGGACCATGGAGTAGGAAGACGGCCTGAAATATAAGCCCTTGCATTAGAGGCCTTAGGACTGGGCTAAAGTAATGATCAAAACTTGCTGATATAAAGCAAAGTTAGGTTGTGAGCAAGAGGCAGGCCACGTTCACAGAATCTGGACTAATACTGCAGTAACACACATTCCTAAGTAGTGCTAGGCACAAGAATATATATGCAAACACATTCTAGAAAGGTGGTATCAAGAACACCTTGATACCAGCACATTCCCTAAAGATAACAGAAACACACTGACCCATCCTAAAGATAAGGTCAGGATGACACCATGGTGAATAAAAGAATGTTTTAATCAAACCAACAGGTACAAAGTAATGGGGTGGTAGTTAGCTACATCAGAGGGTGGCACCTAACTACGTCAGAGGGGTAATACGTAATTTGTTTGTATCTGTGTATTAAAGATGTATCTCAAAGGCAATGTCTTTGTCTGGCCGAGAGGAAAATGAAAAGTCCTGCCATTCATTGAGCCGGTCCATTGTCACAAGCATATATGTGTTAGTGTACCTGTAGCCATTGAGCCGGGGCATTAGCACCGTGCTTCATTGGCAATAAATCTAACCAAGTTCCTTCGCTAAAAACCAATCTCTGGATTTATTGAGCAGTTCAATCGGAGCCTGCTGTATGGGCTATCTGACCAAAGTCAATACAGAATGCAGAGAGAACACATACATGCAGCCAAATATCTAACCATACTGGTGACCCCCAACCACTAATCTGGTAAGTAAGCAAACTGCCTTCTGTAGAAATCACAATCTAACATGGCAAAAACCGCACCTGCTCTTTGCTCAGAAATGCCTATCCATCCACTTTGCTGCTGTTTATCGTTAGTTCTCTGGTCACATGTTAAAAAAAATAATTATCTCCTATTCATGTTCAGTATGGACAATAGCACAGAGACTGTGTTTGTATTTCCACATGTAATCCACTAATGTCCACTGCTGTGCCAGGTTGCATTGACTTTCTTCACTTGCTTCCACAATAATCAATCAATTACAGGATCATGCATTAAAGCTGGATGCCAATTATCATTTTCAACCTAATGACAGCTGAACTAGTTAATGTTCCCAAGAATTTTAAGAGCAGACCCACATATTGAAGTTATCCAGACTAGTCTTTGTATTGTTTAGGCACAATTGTCAAAAGAGTTTTCCTAGCCCCATACCTTAGCATGAATAGTAACGGTGCTGCCACTATCTGATTTAATAATTAATGTTCAAATCTTTCAGTCCTTCCTCAGGTGAAAACCCCATTGAAAACAATTGTAACCTCTTGAAACTGCTGGATGATCCACCTGTTTATTGTGCTTGTTTATTGACCGTACATCCATTTCTGTGATACCTTTCGGATCTTTAATAACTATAGTCAGGACCTGGTTTTTTCGCAGCTCATCCTAAAGATGGACATTTGCCAATTTAAAATCATGGAGATGACATAGGGGGATGAAATCATCAGTTATATTACAAAAGTGGGATCACATGTGACTAAAGTGGATGTATGGCTTTAGAAAGGACTGCAGGATTTTGCCCAAACTGGGGAAGAGAGTGAACTCTGACATTTCATAGAAATTGCTGCTGTAGGTACCCTTGTAAAGTGTATGTTGTCAGGTGAAAGCTAATAAATCTGTTTGTCGGTATATTAAGGCACCTGAAAATCTTTGAGTCCAGTGTTTTAAAACATAATAAAACAAAACATATATCCTGAGATGGAAATAGCACATAAATAACAAAATTCAGTATTCATTATTTGCAAAACCAGGAAAAAACAAACAGACCTCTGAACCACAGAAGACATGCAGGGCACCAATTATTGAAGAGACTAAATAGATAAATAAGTGAGAACATAACTAAGAGTATCAGGGACTAAAATGTACTAAACTGCACAAGTATGCAATAGTTTCATATGACCTGACAACCTCATATGTTTTTCAAGTATTTCTATTAGATGGTGTTATTTTTTTCCCATTAACGAAATATTAGAGAGCTCCCTAAGCCAGTTGTGTATGAGGGAGTAATTGCAGATTTCCATTTTCACAAAATAACTTTTCTGGTCACTAAAATAGTTATTGCAACCTATTTCTTAATGTTAACTGGTAATGCCAGCTTATCCACCACCCCCTAAAATACACAAACTTGGAGACAGAAAGATAGCAACACGAAGTTTTTGAAGGAATACTGAATATGGTGTTCAACAATACAGGTATAGGGGATGCGTGAAAGGTTGGTATGTGGCTTTTTGCTGTGTTGCCAATCTAGTCTTAAACAACCACTCTGATGTCCAGCAGTAACTGTTTAATATTTTGTTCTGGAAGAATCAGAACTATTAGTGAGAGAAAAAATTGTGGAAACATGGAAAGAATGTCAAACCCAATGTTTTATATACCATTGCAAGCTTTCCTGTTCAATTTTGTTTTTTGAACACTGGTGGCGATTAAAATTCCAGTCACGTCATTCCAAATATCCTAATTACAGAGATGCTTTTCATGACAGAGATTTAACAAAAAAAAAAGGTAATAATAGGAAATCTAATGAAAGTCTGTTTTGATAAAATAAGGAAAGTCTGTTTCATTAAGCATTCAAATACCTGTCAGAGTTTAAATTACTACATTAGTCAAAATAGCAACAGTTTACTTGCTAATGATGGCCAAGAGATAGGCTGTGCTGGTCAAAACTCTTATACTGAGTGCGAATATTAAAGGATTATGGCAGTTTCGCAACTGAAATAAATAGACTAACATAACAATACACATAAGACTTTATGATATGCATCAACTATATATTGAAATGTAGAAAGGAAATATTGCATTTGATGAAGTAAACAAACAGAACAGTGCATAATTATCTCATGCAGGTCTAGTATAAAATGTAATCAGAGTAAGTGTGAAGGCTATAATTTGATCTGTTCAAACCTGTAACTACCAACACATATTCAAGCTTTACAAATACAACTCATACATGCTTCTTTCCTCTATTGTCGCAAAAGGAAAACAAAACAAAACAAACTCAACAACACAGAAAAATATTGAGTTGAAAACTACTCAGTAAAACTTTGCCAGATAAAGGAGTCCATGTCTTTCATAGATGGATGAAACTGGCCATCTGGCAAATAGAATAAATGTTCTGTGAAGTTCATTTTGGTCAGTGTGTAGGGAAAATATAGTAAAAATCTTTTAACACTGTGCAATAAAAAGAAATTAAGGATATAATGATTTATTGGACTGTAGTTCAAAGAAGGAAGAAAGTACATGTTATAGTTTTGAAGATGCAACATTGTCAGTGATCTGTATTTCAATGTGAAAGGAAAGATTTAGGAAATTAACGAGGGATATTTTGAGCTGCCTACTCTATGTAGTTGTCAGTAGAGCCCAGAACATTACATATTGTTTATTATAGTTTTAAAAGACTGTAAAAGAACACCTTAATTTACATCTTAGTTGGATTGTTTAGTTAATTATGCTATATTTTTCACTTGAGTTGTGAACTCCATTTTCATACCAATATTAACAACACATAGGTCTTGGTTATGTGATTTCCACTGGGATACTGCAAGGTGAATACGCACCTGTAATTTATTTAACGGTCTGTGTATGTCACTGCTTCTCACCAACTCAGTGATTCTTTGGAACAAATACTTCAGTGATAACTAGGGCTGTCTAAATTAATCAGTTCTAAAATATCAGCTGAAAAAAATATCTACAGGGATTTAACAGATATATATTAGAAAACTCTCATAATTTTATAACATTAGATTAAATACAGTCAACAAAAATGATACTCAAAGACTAAACTAGTAAAGATTTCAAATAAATTCCCTAATTGCAGACCATTACATTTGGCCTCAGAACACTGTACAGCAAAGCTGTGCATCCATTTGTCCTGCTAGATATGCCCACCAACAAAAATCAGAACATGAGTTTCTCGAAATAACTTTGTTAGAATCATACAAAGTTCTTAACGAAAGTGAATAATATTTTAGTGCTCATCCTTAATGTAAAGGCCTTTTGCAACTTAGCTATCATATACCCCTCTGCTCTGATCAACTCTTGGTCCCTCACAGTCTTTGCCTCTCAATTCAAGCCCCATGCCCAACCATTTCCATTATTTTCTTCTTCCCACATGCATTTTTGTGCCTTCTTCAATGCAGATACCTATGCCTGGCACCATGTTTTCCATGGCCCATTATGCCTTCACTTTAGTAAAGTAGCTCCTCAAATCCTGTTCCTTCAAACAAATTTCACAGAATTTGGTCTGTAATCTTTTAGTTTAATTTAAACCTTTTTGAGACTTTGGCTCTTTGTTGCATACTAAACAGTAAAAGAAATTGGACTGTTGCTAGTCTGCCTCTCTATACCCTGGACTTCAAAAGCTAGATCACTTTTACATCGTGACTTACTGAAAATATCCTGCAAAAGATCACTGTGTGGCATTACAAAGCATTGGATGTTAATAGTCTGCTTTTTCAAAAGTAATTATAATAGTACAGGTTTCAGAGTAGCAGCCGTGTTAGTCTGTATCCGCAAAAAGAAGAACAGGAGTACTTGTGGCACCTTAGAGACTAACAAATTTATTAGAGCATAAGCTTTCGTGGACTACAGCCCACTTCTTCGGATGCATATAGAATGGAACATATATTGAGGAGATATATATACACACATACAGAGAGCATAAACAGGTGGGAGTTGTCTTACCAACTCTGAGAGGCCAATTAATTAAGAGAAAAAAAACTTTTAAAGTGATAATCAAGCTAGCCCAGTACAGACAGTTAAGAAGTGTGAGAATACTTACAAGGGGAGATAGATTCAATGTGTGTAATGGCTCAGCCATTCCCAGTCCTTATTCAAACCGGAGTTGATTGTGTCTAGTTTGCATATCAATTCTAGCTCAGCAGTCTCTCGTTGGAGTCTGTTTTTGAAGTTTTTCTGTTGTAATATAGCCACCCGCAGGTCTGTCACTGAATGACCAGACAGGTTAAAGTGTTCTCCCACTGGTTTTTGAGTATTTTGATTCATGATGTCAGATTTGTGTCCATTAATTCTTGTGCGTAGAGACTGTCCGGTTTGGCCAATGTACATGGCAGAGGGGCATTGCTGGCACATGATGGCATATATCACATTGGTAGA